>NC_056526.1:99989997-100081571 GCF_019175285.1 Sceloporus undulatus
TTTGATAAAATTACCAGCTTGGTAATTTTATCAAAGAAAGAGATCAGGTTTGTCTGGCATGACTTGTTTCTCTGAAACCCATGTTGACTTTTTGAGACCGTTACTGCATCTTGGGACTAAGAGGAGACAGTTACTATACTGAGACTATTTAAAATCTTGAGAGAGAGTCTGTTAAACAGCCTCCAAGACTGAGTGACAGGAGTCACATGTATAGATAGAATGAGATAGAGAATGAGGTAGTTCCTGTCTATCTAAGGAGGGAAAGGAGAATGCAATACATAAAATTCCCAACAAAGTTGATTATAGAATTACATTGGAGAAGCTAGAAAAGACTAGAGAAGTGTTTTCTCAGGTAAAAAAGAGCATCTTGTATTCACAATTATTCCACTTTTGCAGGGGTCCTACATTCCTAGCCTTCACAAACATTGAGAGCCGACTCTCTCTCTCTGTATGTATATATAATCAATATTTTGTGTTTTTTAAATCTGTCATGGCTTTAGTATTCTGTAAGTTGACTTCATTCCCATTGTTGGGGGAAAGATGGGATATAAATATTAACAAGAACAACAATTCCTTCTGTTTGCCAGATTAAAGCTATCTTCCCTCTTCTTTTTAGTGTTTTAGTGCTAAAGTGGTGTAGCCTTGTATCACTTTTGTACTGCGAGTTTTCAAAAAGTTTTTAAAAGTAGAAATAGAAAATGTGTGTGATGGGGAACATGGATACTAGGGGAGGAGCATACAAGGGGACTGTATTTTCCCACGGTCCCCTGGCACCCGCAGGAAAGAAGGGAGGAGATCCGGCTCCTCCTCCCGCTATTTGCTGAAGCAAATGAAGAAATATTAAGTGCTACAACCAGGGGGGAAAACAGGACTACAAACTGGTATTGGGGGGAGGGGGGACTGTGTGGGGGAATATAAATTATTGTTTTAAACCTTGAAATCCCAAAAGAGAATGTCCCAACATTTTCTGAACCCAAAGAGCTTAATTGCCCTTGTTGTTGTGTTGTTAACTGCTGTTAAGTCAACCTCAACTTATGGTGACCTCATGAATGAGAGAACTCCAACTCACCCTACCATCAACTGCCCTGTTCAGGTCCTGCAGACCTAGGGCCATGGCTTGCTTGACTGAGTCTAGCCAACTGGAAAAAATAAAATTAAATGTGTGAAACAGGAAATGTTGGAGCACAGTAGGTGTTCAGTTCCTGAGGAAATGACAGGACATTGAAGGCATCCTCACTTTGGCTCTGAGGAGGGGAGTAATGTCTTTCCCTTCACTTGAGAGTTGGTCTTTCTTGGAAGATCAAGCAGACATGCCAGAGTAGGAGTAGGTGCCTGATAGCCTGTTGGGTCCTGCTTCAATTCAACAAGCTTCAGAGCAAGAAGAGGAGCTGGAGGAGAGCAGACACACACCCATCCGCAAAAAAGCCTTCGATGTCTGACTCAGACCATTCCCCACAAATGGAGTGAAAGGCTGTGCTGCAGTCAGCAGGAAGAACACAGCTGCAAAACACACTCTTTAAATACTGCCTAAAATCAGGGTATGGGCTGAGCTGGCTACCTTTATTAGCAGGGGGCTTCCTCCAGTCACACTACTGTACTAGATTCACTTCAGTTCACCTCTTGGCTACTCAGCTTTTGCAAGTATTTTAAGACCTTTGGGACTTGGCTACTGGGACTTTATACTGATTTATGCCTTTCCTGGACCAAAATCTCTGGTCATGACATTGACAATCCCACACTGGGTGTCACCCAGTAAAGGAGGGAGGGCAACTTCTGGAGGCAGGACATCAGGGGGCAGGATCGCATGGGAGGGGCTGTGTGGGCCTGAAGTGTAGCTGCACAGGCCGAAATGATGCCCGTGTGGTCAGAGCCTCACCGAGCAGTCCAAGACGTGCCTGTGTGGACCCAAGGAGCATTTCTGCAGGCCTGGGCAATGCCTGCAGGAGCCTGGGCAGCGCCCACAGGGGTAGAGGGCCAGCTAGGTGTTACCCTCCCTTTCTGGGGTGTCATCCTGATTCTGGGGTGGCACACAGTGCGGCATGCACCCCCCCACCCCCCGGTGACACTACTGGTTCATAATAGTAAAATTATGAAACGATCACTTCCTGACATGGCAAAAAATATATTTTTGATGTTGGAAAATCCACTTGAACGGAGTGTCTTCTAGAAGTGTATGCCAGCAATGCATAAATTCTTACAGGCTCTGCCTATCTGATAACACTTTCCACTATCTTGAAGGAGGACTGTGTGTTTGTCATCTGAGGACAATAAGCCTGGGTACGTACACAGAAGCTTTTCACCATAAGGATGGTGCAGAGACTACCTTGAAATCACAGGCTGCCAAGGTATGCAAAGTATAGGATAGGAATTATTGGTACTAAACATGGTTGGGGAGCATCTTTGCCGTTTGGTCTAGCAGTCTTTGCATTGCTTAGATATGATCTTTGAATTCTGGTTTAGTGCAGGGCAGGAAAGTTAAGCCCTCTGATACACAATAGACTAGATAATGAACCAATGGATTGAAGTTACAAAAACAGAAATTCCACCTAAACATTAGAGAGAACTTTTTTTTACTGTAAGCTGTTTGGCAATGGAATAGACTGACTTATTGAGTGGTGGTCTCTCCATTTTTTGAGGTCTTTAACTCGTTTGGATAGAGATCTTTCAAGAGTTCTGTAGTTGTGTATTCCTGCTTGGCAGGGAGTTGGATTTGATGGGCCTTTTTGTCCCTTCCAATTCTTTTAAAATTCTGAAATTCTATAAAAGAGTTCCTGTTTTTCACATTACATTCAATTTTGTTTCAGAGTAGTGGTACATCCTCAGCCCAGTTGGCAAACCCTGCTGTCAGGCATTCTGTTCATGGTAAGGATCTAGGAGCCCGTACCTCACTTTCTGTTGGATAGATACCAGCTACCTCAAAATGCTGAATAGGATTGAGTCCAAGCATTCTTACTCACTGTGTTTACATAGAATGTTGAAAAATTCTTGGTGCTGCTAAAATTCCAGACTAGAGGTTTTTCACATGGAAAGCTTCCTCCTGCATTAATGATAGTTTGGTTATCAAATTCCTGATAATCCTCTATTGGCTGCAGATAGACTTTACAAAGCTGAGTTTTGTACATACCTTTCCTGCAGATAGGACACCCAGTAACTTAACCCAGAGCACTAGTTTATAGCAGGCGCTGGATACATGTCTAACTTTAATGCCACATTTACTATGCATGTATAATACTTACAGATAAGAATATGACAGTTTCCAAGACAGGAATAACAAGAAGCAGCTCAATTTGCATCTATCACTAACTCCTTGTAGTCACTAAAGCAACTGATAATCAGTTTTTGGTTATTAGATGAAGGGAATATTCCATGCTGTCGTGTAAACAACAATTTCCCACCAGTTTCCTTGACTTAAATCCATTATTCTCTTCAATTGTGAAGACATTTAATACTGCATGAAAATTATTCTGTAATCAGTGATGTAGAAACCATATGCAAAATTATCAGGAGAAAATTTCTTAGGATTTAATACTGTGGATGTAGCAAAGGATTTTGTTTTCTTAGCTGCTATAATGCATAGATGCATTATATAAAGGAATGACAGCTTTCAGAGACAATTTAATTTTAGGATTGGATGTACTCCAAGCCCAAACTGGCCAGCCACATCCCTGTTGCCTATAAAAACAGTTTGCTCCAGCAATAGAATTTTTTTTATGTATTTATTATGTATTTATATTTTTTTTATGGGGTCCCACAGGGCTCTGTCCTGGGCCCAGTGCTATTCAACATCTTTATCAATGACCTGGATGACACAATTGGGAGCATACTTATCAAATTTGCAGATGATACTAAATTAGGGGGAATAGCTAATACCCCAGAGGACAGGATCAAGATTCAAAATGACCTGAATAGACTAGAAAGCTGGGCCAAAGCTAACAAAATGAAATTTTCTTCTCCTCCTCCTCTTCCTCCCCCGCTCCTCTTCTTCCTGCCCTCCCCTCCTCTTCCTCCCTCCTCCTTCTCCCACCCTTCTCCTTGCCTTCGTCCTCCTCCCTCCTCCTCCTCACTCTGGCAATCCCCGAACCGTTCCCTGCCCGGAAAGGAGCCAGGCAGGCAAGGAACCGCGCTGCAGCGGGGCTCTTGCCCTAGGCCCACACGACCAGCGGAGGCAGCCAGCAGGCAAGGAGACCTCACTCAGCGGCTCTTGGCCCTGGGTGCCGCACGCAGCAGGGACCGCTCTTGGCTCGCGTTTGAGAGGTGGAGCCTTTGACCATCTCGGCGAGAGACCTGTCTGGCCGCCGATTGCTCCGGCGCGTGCCTTTGGCAATCGCACACGACACTGCTCGGGCCGGCCCAAGGTCTAGGCCGGGCGGATGTGCTTGCGGCCGGGTTGCCGACCCTCGGGAGATGTTTGGTGTGGATTACGACTCTGGAGAC
Source organism: Sceloporus undulatus (assembly GCF_019175285.1). Lineage (NCBI taxonomy): Eukaryota > Metazoa > Chordata > Lepidosauria > Squamata > Phrynosomatidae > Sceloporus > Sceloporus undulatus. The sequence continues at coordinate 99,994,432 of NC_056526.1, forward strand.
TAGGGTTGGATTCCCTCCAAGTCACATTTCTCTGCCTATGAGCAATTTTGGCCAAGAACTCATACAGGTCTCCATTAGGTGCCAAATCAGAAACAACTGAGGAACCAACAACAAAGTATAAACAATACAAATGCAGTACAGAACATATATAATTTCGAACATTCTGAGATCCAAAGAAATTCAGAAGCAAAAACAAGCAGAGAGAGAGAGAGCGGTAACACTCACTGTAACAAATCCTTGTTTCTTCGTGAACTCTCTTGACCAGCATTGTGAGTCAGAATAGAAACCCTACTAAACCGAGGACAATGGCAATAGTTACAAACTTTGGTTCTGTCTAAAATTTGAAACTGAAGGAATACAGAATAGCCAAAATAGTGAGAGAAAATGCTGCTTTTATATGAGCATCTAAGTACTATAGAGGTTTCATATATGAGCAAAGCTATACCCCCGGAGAGATACTGAAGGGGGGTAGCCATCCAACCTCTCAAGGATGGATATGTCAGTTTTGTCATTGCATGCTTAATAGTCTATACTATAAATCACAGCTACATGAAGGTATTCAAACATTCCTTGAAGTCTTTTATATTTTCAAAGTTTTAGACCTTCCCATGTAAGTAGCATTAAGGTGGCATACATGAATGGGGAGACGCTTGAAACAACGACCACTTCGGTTCAAATGAAAGTACTTTTATAGTAATTTAGGGACACCAATGGAGTGCCAGCAATGGTGTAGCGGTTAGACTACAATCTGGAGACCAGCTTTGAATCACGGTATTTTGTTGACTGTTTAAGATACAAGCAGTGAACCTCAGACAGCTAGTGTGGTATTGGTTTGAGCAATCGAGATATCACGTGAAGAACAGCATTTGAATTTCTGCTCATCCATGGAAACCCACGATGAAAAATCACACTCTTCACCTCAGAGGTGGCAATTGCAAACATCCTCTCCAGAAAACTTGACAAGAAAATGGCCATGATAGGTTGGCGCTTATGTACATAGGTTAGAAATGGATTGAGCAAACAACACTATGGAAGAAAGAGGCCCTCATGCACTGTAGATGACTTTTTTCAGAAGCAGCATAATATAACAAGACACTTGATAAAGTATGACCAACCAGCAAGCTCTTGAATGTAAGGAGCAAAGTATGTGTTCAAGAAGCTCTGTAGTAGGAATGCTGGAGAAACTGCCTGTGAAATCAAGTCTGAACAAAACCTGAAAAATTGAAGGCAGCCCAGTGAAAACCTGTGAGAAAATGTCCAGACACATTTGAAACAGATAAACGTAATTTTGATGGTAAAATACGGAACAAAGCAGCAAACCATCCGGTTAATAATTTCCATTTAAATTGTCACAGTTACGTCGTGTACTTGTCTTTAAAAACCTCATCATCTCATTGCTGGAATTGAAAGTGGCAAACAATGACAAATAAGTTTAGAGAGGAACTGGTTTTTAAAAAACAAAACAAAACAATCTTAATTATCAATACTTAAGGAAAGAGGTGGCAGCTTTTGTTGAAGCTACATTCATCAGGAAATTAGATTGAATGGCTAACAGGTGAGCTTAAACGCAGTGAATCAAATATGGTAATCGTCCTCTTACAGAAGGCCAACAGGATATGCTTAGTAATCAAGGAACTGAGAAATAAGTTCAGCAACGGTGTGTAAAGATGACGATTAAAGATTTCTTTGCACATATCCACATATCGACATTTTAAGCAAAAAAAAAAAACACACTGAAATGCAAATGAAACAAAGATAAATGTTTAGATTGGAGAAAAGAATGTTTGCAATCTGAGATGGACAACAATGTTGAAGCGCTTTATAGATTTTCAGAGTAGAGGAAAAGCAGATTTAGTTTCTCTGACATGCATGAAGATTTGAGCGTGGGGTGGCATCAACTTGCAACTCCCCCACCCATCCACGCAACCAGAAATGGTAAGACATTGGGGAATATTTAGGTGAATTTTGGTGAATTGTATGAAAGGTAGTATTACATGTTAAAAACAGTGGTTAGTTTATGGACAAGTAAAAAAAAAGTACTTGGTGTATAGAGGTACAAGTCGGAATGTGGTCACAGGTATCTAGTCTGATCTTGCATGTGTCAACTTCCCACTTGTGTGCAAAAGGTAAAAACACATTGGAGCATACAAAAAAAACATTGACAGAACATAGTGCCCTTATTCTGCTTGTGGTGAAGTTCAGAGGATGGTGCCAGCCCATGGACTCTCTAGTTTTGGAGTTCACCAGTGTGTGAGGCTTATTACACATACTAGTTAACAGCTATGAAACATTAATAGAGTCAGCTACAGATTTGGAGGGCATTGTCAGAGGCATTGTGGCACACAGCGGTCTGCTGTTTTCATTTACTTCAGCAGAGGCCAAGCAATTGTGTGCTGAACGTATGGCTGGCACAATGAAAATCCAAAGCCTGAAGCGGATCCAGACGCCTAAGTGCTTTCCTCTGAGACAGGCTAGTGGTGCCCACCTCTTTAGATGAGGTGACACTCCTAATGGAGTTGTGGTAATGTAGTTGGGGCTTTCAGATTGACTATGAGTTCATGGTTTAGGGTTGTTATTCCAGCTTTGGTTGGTTAGGGCCCAGAACATTCCTTTATGTACAGGGCCTTCAATGATCTACACTCGGGTAACTCGCAGGAGATACTGCAAGTATTAGTGGGATCTGGCTTTGAGGTAACTCTGGTTCAGAAATACAGGCTAGCACGGACAATAGCAGATGTGCCTTTTGCTTGGCTGGTAGCATGGGTTGAGTGGCTCGGCCATGTCAGGGTGTATATTTAAAGCGGGGCATGGCTTATGACTCAAAACTGAAGAGGATGCCCTATGACTGACGCACAAGCTTGAAAACATCATGAAAGCCTGCTTGAGTACTTCTAGGGCAAGGGCTGCAAGGGTTGAGCGACAGAGAACTCTCAACTGTGGCATCACTTTGGCAACCAAGACACTGCATATTCCACTGGAAAATGAGGACGCCGCAACGCCCCCATCCAAGGGGAGGCGGTGGAGGATTGCCCCAAAAGCAGCGCTTGGCGGAGCACGCGGGAGGGAGGAGGCTGGTGAAGCAGCCTACTAAAGCAGGCGCACCGGCACCCGAATGAGGACGTCGCCACGCCCCCCATGCCACCAGGGAGGCGGCCGAAGGACTTGCCCCAAACCGCTCTGGCGGCGCTCCGCGTAGGGGAGGAGGCACGGTGAGAGCAGCCCTACTACAGCAGGCTCGACCGGCTTCCCGAAGGAGGACTCTCCACGCACCCCACATGCCACCGGGGGAGGGGCCGAAAAAAAGGACTTGCACCAAAGCCGCTCTGGTTTCGTACCTGGCGGATTGGGGGGGAGAGGCCGGTGAGAGCAAAGCCTATTAGCCCGCTCGCTGGCAACCACGAAGAGGATGCCCGCCAGCGCCCACCCATGCCAACGGGGGATCTCGGAGGACGTGTCCCACCTTGCTTCTGCTGTAAGCGCGGCGAAAGAACTGTGGTTGTGCCCTGATACCATCTGGGCATTTCCTTCTGGTGAGTTTTTTTGTATTTTGGTGGTAACGCTGGTGGTTGGAGGGTTTGAAGCTGTTTGGATAGTGCTATTGTTTGTTATGTAAGAATTGGCGGTTTTGTGAATATGCACATTGATATTAATATTGATACCTGTATTGTTGCCTTTGTTTGAGATGTTTGCCACTGATATATGAGTATTTGAATATGCAGTGTGATTGTTATGCAAATTGTTGAAAAAACCGCCTTGATTAATGTGGTTTTTATAAGGGCCGGTATACAAATAAACCGTATTCATTATTATGATTAACCCCTTAGACCTTTTAAGTACTGTGACAGGTTTAATATCATTAGGATGCTAGGACAATTTCTTTGCTGGATTCCCCAGAGTAATGTGAGGGAAATAATGAAGTAACCAATTTTTAAATAGTAGCCTTACTAATGCTTATTTCTTACACTGATTTTTGAGGGAGGGCTGTTTTATATAAAACGTAGTCTTAGTTTTTAAAAAGAGGTTAGATAATTGTATATGGTACGATATCTAGAAACTTTTTAACGAAAAAAAAAGCATGCAGAAATGGATAAAAAGCGACTCAATAATGGAATCCTCAAGATGGAAGAGATTAGGAAAAGGAACTTACATAATTAAAATAAGGGCTAACTCCCGATATATAAATAAAAAATATGATCTTTTGGCAATCAACATGGCACCAAAAACAGGACTTTGCTGGTGCAGAGATAGGGCCTTTTTCATACTCAAATAATGTGAGTTTGCTCTAAGGCATTGCAAACCCAGGTTGCTCAATTGAATTTGCTAAATCGTTTTCTTAAGAAGTTTAGATTGGATCCAGGGATTTCGTCAACCTACCGTTACTTTGGTACATCGAGAAATCTATGGTTAACGCCTATAGGTATCACAAGTGCCATTCATAACAAGTTCACATGTGTTGCAACAAAAGGAAGGGAAATCTTCCCGTCACTTACAGAATTAGAATGTTAAAAAGTGTTATATTCACACTTTAATTGCCATGGCTGCATCCTATGAAATCTGGGAATTGGGGGGTGTTTAGGGAGGGGCACGTAAAATCCTCGCCAAAGTCCTTAGTGCTTCACAGACTACAAATCCAAGGAGTTCACAGGAGTAAACCACAAGCGTTAAATTGGAATAATAGCACATACGTGTGTAGTATGAATGGCTTCTTGCCCTATGGCTCTTATTTCTGGAAGACCATGGACACTTGACAAAAAAAGACCAGCGGATTTAATGATTAGGACAGATTAAGCATACTCAATCTGAAAGTTACATGCTACATCATCTTATATGACAATTTGTTTTAAAGGTTGTAATTCCATTGGAAGGATGACTCCTTCTTCAATGATCAAGAAAATCCATATGCTGGGCTAGTAGGAAGTTACACCAGTGGGATGCAATTTTATTGTCATGCAGAAGAAACATGGACTTCCTCGTGAATTAATACCCCCAGTTGTAACCTCCTGAGTTTTTATGCAACAGTGGGGTACACCTATGGCCAACGTGAGTGCGGGGCTGCGAGTATCATCTAGTCTGGGTGTTAGGAAAAAAGAAAGCTGTGGACCCTTTCTCCCTTGGACTTCCAGCATTCTCTCGAGGCCTGGGAGCTCTCAGCTAACTCATCATCATGAAGGTGCCGGCCCATGCCCCAGTACCGATAAAAGTTGCATTGATCTGGGAGGGTGAAAGTGTACTAGTGAGTTGTTAGACTCGCAGCAGCAGTGAACATACTGGGTCAAAGTTTTAGGATGTACCTACATTTAGAGGGAACAATTTTTTTGCAGGAGGTTCTGGGCGAATCTACTGATTGAGGGATAAATCTTCAAAGCAATGACGAGAGCAAAGGTGTAATGGGGCAACTTCTTCTGAGAGTAAGTTAAGGCCTTTGAAACACTGTAACTGTGGAGGCAGAACAATAACAATATATTTAATGAATCTTAACCTAATAGCCCAACTGAGAGCAAGTGAATTGAAACACAACCTGTGGGCAAAGGCCTTTCTGAGAGGATGGGTGGTAATTGAGCCAACAGGAGCAACCATTAGACTCCCCAGTTATTATTTATTGACAGGTTATCTCAGAAGCACAAACCTGGGTAACTGCTATTTTAGAAATCTGAAGTGGCCTTTTGAGTTATGGGAGCTACCTGTCCATTCAGTTTTTTGGAGGGAACAGAAGGGTAAACCTTAGCAGTAAATATATGCAGCATCAAATGTATGCCGTTTTCTTTCTAGTAGTTGGTAAAAACCGAATTAAGAAGATAGCACAGGAATGTTTGAGGGCTCTCATGTCTTTGCAGAGAATAAAAAACCCGTTCCACATAGTTGCCGCCAAACTACTCAGCAGCCATCAAGCAGCAATTCCGGCATAACCATTTTGCTTCATTTTACACATTGCATTTACGCAGGTGTACATTAAAGTCTTAACTGTATCTCGAAAAAGTCACATGTGCCCCATTTCAGAGTCTATCTTAGTAATATCAGGGCTTAGCTGAAAAGGATTATAATTATTTAAAAACCTCATTGTACTGAACTTTTACATCTTTTCCTTTCGAGTTCTAAATACACTCTAAAAAGGGAGCCTTTAAAAACTGCACAGTCGAACCGCGGAGAAAAACATAGAAAAGGAGGAAAAGAAACAGTAAAAGTTAGAATCAGCTATAAATACACAATAAATAAAAAAAAGGTATTACTTACTTACTTTACTCCCACACCCAACCAAACTCAATCCAAGCCTCCAATAGGGCTCTCCAGCTGAGTAGCCTTGTAAATCTCCCATGTCATGTTGGGCAAACAGTTTTGGTGATCACGAGAGGAACTTCAAATAACTCTTTTTAGAAGTTAAAATTAGCTCATCAAGTTACCTTATAAGTGTATACGATTAATATAGACAACGCAAGTCCTAGGCCATGCCACTTGAAAGTAAGTCTCAGTTGTTATAGAACTGATAGGGACTGTTAGAGAATTACAGGCATATAAGGTCATCCTTAAATAATGCTAGTGTGTTTAAACAGTGGATCGTGGAATTAGTGTGATTTCGTTTCAGTATCTGTCATCTCGTCTTTTTGGCAAAAAATGGGGAATGAGAAAAACAAAAGTAAGATCCAGTTTTTAATCAGGTATGAAAAAGATGGCGGTGTAAAGATTTGACTGGAATGGAATGGAGAGCCCAATAGGTAGGACAAAGCTTGAGTCCTTTTTTTCAGGGTGGTTTTCTGCCATGGCAAGAGAGTAAGTAACTGTTTTTGGTAGGTTAAAAAATGGCATTGTTGTAGGCATCGTATTTTTTACCAGTCCCTGTGAATTTGTTGAAGAGACATGGAGAAAAGCCAGGCCCAGTAATCTAAGAGAGAAGAAATGAAAACCATTACTACTTGAGCTCCACAATGTGCGGCCATGTTTGATTTGGAATAAGTAGTTTTCTCAGTGCCATCAACCAAACACCTCTTATAGAACCAAGAATAAGGATTTATGATTTCCATTTATTGAACCCATAGAAGTCCACTGACAAGTTTCAGCGGACGACATTAAATTCCACTCTATCAGCTGACCATTCACGAAGGCCTCATATTTTGCACACTAGGACACTTATATTGGTGCTAGGCTATTACAGTGGTAACGAACTGTATGTTCCAATTTCTTCCAGAACATACCACAAATCCTCCAGATCAACTAAACTATTGTAGTTTATTGAATATAAATCTCATCAACAAGAGAACATTAAACCTACCGTAAAAAATCAAATATGTTTGTGGTCCTTTGACCTGGCAGCTAAAAGGACTAGGGGATACAGACAGTCCAAAAGGGAGATTAGAGCGGCTCCCTTTTGGATCAGGGGCATGTGGCAAACAATGCTCATCCGCCCAATCCGCCCATCTTCCACCCCAAAAGGAGTGGATAAGATCGCACTCCTTTTGGAGTGGAAAAAAGTCGCCTCTTCCTTCCAAAGAGCTGGCTTTTCCCCTGAAGAGCCAGCTCTGGGAAAAGGGTATTAAGTGCCATGCTCCAAAGGAGATAAGCCAGTCCGATCTTCTCTCCTGGCGTGTAGGCGTGTCATGTCAATTCTAAACACCAGGACCCCAAGCCATCCCAAGAGGCCCCAAACAGGCTGTCTGCTCGTGTTTCCGGTCCTAATTTCAAGAACTTTTAAAAGTTGCTGATTAATGTTAAAGGGATTTCTTGAACTCTGTTCTTGTTATATAAAGCCACATATGATCAACCAAATTAAATACATACACGTTATAACCAGGGTAGGCAACCTTTTGACCCAGGGCCGTGTTGCTGTCCCTCAGCAACTTGGGGGCTGAAGCAAAAAAACAAAAAAAAAAAAAAAAAAAAAAAAAAAAAAAAAAACCAAATTAAAAATTAAATTTTTAAAAATTAAAAAAATAATACATAAACTAGGACAAATGTAGGACAAAAATTTAACATGGCGACAATTTTTTAAGTTAAAAAAATGGAGGACATGCAAAAAATCTGCTGATTTTTTAATAAAAAATACATGTTTTCTGAGGCTTCTATAGACAACTGCCCCCCCTTGCCCGCACTTGCTCCTTCTTGCGCCCCTTGCCACCTCGTGCCACCAGCTTGCCCTCTTTGCCCCCACTTGCTCCGCCTTGCCCCCCCTTGCCCGCCACTTGCCCCGTGCCAAAGCCCCGCGGGCTGCGCCATCGGCCAGAGGCCCCCGTGCTTGCGAGGGAAGCCCAAAGGACCCTGCGCGGCCTGTGCTGGAGGCCAAAGGCCACCGCTGCCTGCGCTGGCAGTCAGAAGTCCACCGCGTCTTTTCACGCGGAATCCAAATCCCCCTCGTGCCGTAGGTTGACCGACCCCATGGCGTTATATCAAATGAAAAATATGGTCAATATGGCCTTCAGATTTCACACAACACTCCTTTTTCTTTTTTAAATAAACTAAATTGTTCGTATATTGGGGGAGAATTGTGTCTCAACAGAAGAGGCTAGACTTGAATCTATACGACGTCAGAAAAATGCAGTTTTGATAACCACTTTAAATGTCATGGCTCAATTCTGGGAATTTGTAGTTTTAATGAGATATTTAGCTTCTCTTCGAGAGCTCTGATGCCACAACAACGACAAATCACAGGATTCCATAGCAACGGAGGCATGCAGTTAAAAACAGTGTCCAAACTGCATTAGTTCTGGCAAGTTAGAGTTCAGATTAGTAAGTTTAGAAACTGCTGTAGTCCAATTCTCTAGGGTCAAAAACTACTTTAGAGACAGTCTAATTGTGTCAGGCATTGAAGTAATCTGTCAAGTGAACATCTGCTAGTTGAAGATAGTTTCTCATATGTTTGTGACGCTGACCCCTGTTGGTGCTGTGGACATCCAGCAGCTTGGTACATGAATGGATCCTTGTGGACGCCTGAGAGAGTGGGATATGGAGGCACTGGGGTGCCAGTGGGCCGGTACTCACGGCAGATCCAGAGGTGAGTCGGGGGACAGTTGCTCGTAAAAGAGAGCTGACTATGTGGTCCCAGGGTGCATTCTGTCCCCTATGTATTTAACATTTAATGAAGCCCTGGGACAGATAATTCCGGAAATAGGGAAAAAAAAAGGAACAGGAAAAAAACAAAGAAGCCTCAATGGATGACATACAAAAACTTTTCAAGAGCAGTTATACAGAAGAGAAGAAAAAGTAAAGAGAGAGAATCAGTGACAGACCAGTGTGATCCGGTACAAGAGAACTACTAAAATAAAACAATGCCAAGGACATAGAAAATAACAACAAAAAAGAGTAGAACAAGAGAACACTTTCCACAAGATCGGAAAATCAAAGGAATTTAACCAAGAGTCAGGATGTTCCTGACCAAGCAGGAACACATTACATAACAAGGAGAAATAAAAGACACCAAAGACAAAACGCTGAAGAACAGTGGCGCGTTACAGACCGCCGAACTGCGGCGTTCTGCTTCGGGGCCGTTTGGCAGCGACGGATCTGCAGCTTCCTAAACCACGGGACTCCCGGACACTGCGAGAGGACGCTGGTAAATCGCGCTCCTTCCTGGGCCCCGGAAGTGGTGCCGCAAAGCGCAGTCGGCAACTTTATGCGGCGTCACTTCCGCCGCGTACACGTATGGATGCTAGCATCCAGACATCAAATGGCGGCAGCCGTGTGGAATGGCCACCGCCATTTGTACGGCATAGTCGTAACAGGAGTAGGGGAGTCTAAAGAGACTCCCTTTCGTTAAACTGGACGGGCCAAGGACGTCCGCAAATGCGATCTGTAACCCGCCTATAAGAAAAGAGATGAAAGAAGGGAGAGGATGCATTTAAGGAGGAACTCATTAAGATAATTCAATCTCACCATTTTAAAATGAATGGAAGCTGCACGCAGATCACTTGTGCAAATATACCCAGAAACAGCGCATACCAATAGGAAGTGCTTCAAGATAGAGAGAACGGAATCTACCTAGTTCTAAGTGAAGTTTGTCAACAAAATATGGAACCAAAATAATGGACTGGAAACACTATCGAGTCCATCCCCCAAGAAGGGAACACAGGAATTGCTGTAAACCAGACATTCATAATGTTTTCATGCAAGTAAACCCAGGTTGATATTGTCAACAAAGATTTTTACTATATCAGGAATGAGAACTGCCAGGTGTTTCTGGGTTCTAGAAATAAAGAAGCATGAGGACAAATTGAAAACCTAGTTGGATAAGGGAGTGGCACAAGGAATTTCGGAAGAAAATCAGGCCCAGCCTATTCGGATTTTCATACCTGCAGAAAGGTGGCGCAATGTCGCTGAAACGTCCTGAAAAGCTGGAGAGGGTGCGTGGCCGGAACGCCAGGCACAACTTCCTTATCGGCCAGGGAAAATATGGGCCGTCCCTCCCGTTGTGTCCCTGAATTGGTCCTGGGGGTGATTTCTAATAACGCAACTGCATTATAGGAATCGGTCCCCTTGGGACATTCAGGGATGCTAGAGGGAGCCACGTGTCCATGACAATTAAGGAAGCACACCGGGTATTCGACACGTGCACTCCTTCCCCTTTTCAGGACCTTCACAACCTTGAGGCCACCTTTATGCCAGGTAGGAAAATCTTCAAAGCCTTTGATGTGTAGAGCATGAAAATGAGGCATGTACTGTTTAAAGAAACGATGTGTCACAATATGTAATATTCTCGAGTGCATAACCTCACCGCAAGGACAAGACTACCATCAGGATAAATCCAGGGAAATAGAATGGTGTTTCTATTGGGAAAGGTGTTAGGCACAAGGCGGTATTTTAAAATGCAACCTATCTTGTTAATATGTAAAAATGCTAAACATATGTTAACAGCAGGATTAACTCAGAGGAAGGAGGCAGGAAATGGGAGGAAGAACATCAACATTATAAGATATAAAGGACTTCAAGGTGAGAAAAAAAGGGTTGCCTCTGGTGAGCTCTAGCGCTTCAGGGATAAGTCAGTATAAGGGGTCCCAGCTGGGGGAGAAAGACAGGGCCAGAAGAATTCTCCCTAGATTACAGGTAGAACATAGAATGTTGCTCCATTAGTCCCAGAAGACCCTGTTCTGCAGAATGGGACTGCCAGAGACAACATCAAGTGTGAGTAGAGAGAGGAGGGGGAACATCCTGCCGTGTAACAAGAGCATTTTTTTAAATGGACAACTCTGGCCTCAAATCAGACGGCCTAAAAGGTCTGGTCTTGCACCATTCCTGCCACTTCTGGCAGCATTCGGGGGGGTGTTCAGTAAACACTAAGAAAACACTAAGAAAAAAAGCACTGTTTCTTAGCAAAAGTTTAAAAAAAATAGTTTTTGGTCGATGGATAGCAGAAGGGAAAGTTTGTTTGTCTTAAAAAATAACAAAACAATAACATGTTTTTTCACCCATGAGAAAGTGAGATAATGTTGGGCGGGGAGATGCAAGAAAGCAGAGGGGCGGCAACCCCTGGCCTGTGGGCTGGAGCAGGTCCGCCAGGCCGTGGGACCGCCCCAGGCCGGGGTCCTGCGCTGATTGCTGCCAGCAAGTAGCAGTCAGCGCAGGACCTCTTGCATATGGAGCCTTTGGCCTCACGTGTGAGAGGCCCTTACCTCTCGCACGGGGGCCTGTAAGGAAGGCCCGCTGCTGTCAACGAAGGCCCTCCGCAGGGCTCCAGGGCCACAGTGTGGCCTGTAGGACCCGCTTTGGTCACCAGAGCCCGGCCAAGAGGGCTCCATGTGCCACTTGTGCGTAGTAGGCCCTGCTGCGGTTTGCCTGAGCCCTCCAGCAGTGTGCTGCCATGGGCTGCAGTGGGCCTTTAGGAAGGGCCATGCAGGCACCGGCCTCCCTCCGGAGAGAGAGGCCTGGGGCTGCAAGGCCATGTATGAAGCCCATGAGCGGCAGCCACTTCGTCCATGACTTCTTCTCGTCCCATGCAGCCCCATGCCACTCCCTCTAGAGAGAGAAGCTTGGTTCTTGCAAGGGCCAATGGAGGAGCCAATGAATGCGGCCTGCCCACCCCTTCCCTTTGCCCTTGTGGAGCCCTGTTCAAGCGAAGGAGGGCCTGGGAACAGGGTGCCCAAGCCCTTTACTTCGGCGCGCCCTCCCCTTCGTCGGCGAAAGGGCCCCTTGGAGAACATTTCGGACGAAGGTAAAAGTTCCTTGGGATGGTGGAGCATCCACCCCCGGCTGTCAGCCCCACACTCTGAGGGTGGAAGCTTCCCCCCTGTCCTTCGGCCCCGCCCCCAGGTGTCTTTATGACAGCAACGCACGAACCCCCGGCGCAAAAAGGTGCCTACCGCCTCCAGGCAATAAAGGATTTGCTTATGTGAATTGGGTGTTCTACGACATCCAAGAAACTGTTTCCCCACACCATCACTGAAACCTATTTTAATGAATCAGGGTCAAAGCCTGATTTTACTGAGGACTAGTGCTTATAGGCTGACCTCTCTGTGTCAGGAGTTCGATGAACCCTGCCATGATTGTTTTTGATGTTATAATTTGGTTGATGTTTTATATATTATGGTTTTATATCCTATTGACTGAGAGTTGAAGACTGAGTTTTTGTGTTTATGTGGGAGTTGCAGTTATGGAAGGTGTATTGATATTGAGAGGCAGTGTTGTTGGGCTTTATAGAATGCTAGTGGGGATATATACGGAAGTTAAATATGTTTGAGATTTTTGTATTTGGTTTGTGTTTAAGCTATGTTTATCTTGGTACATGAATTACATTGTTTGCTTTAAGTTTATTTATTGCTAGTTTAAATTGCTTTGAGAAGTTGGTTTGAATCTAGAACTGCTGTGGTTGATTGACTGTTAATAACGAGTTGTGTTATTACCGTAAAGAAAAGATCATGCATGACGTACGCAGAGATTAAAAGAAATCAGTGATATGTTAATATTTTACAACTTTTATAGTTTGAATCAAGAAGAGAAAGGAGATAACAGAAAACAAATGAGTTATTTTTTATCATGCATATGGGGGTTTGTTAATAAATAGATTAGAATGTATGAGTTGTATATGTTCAACTGTATTTGGGAACAGGTTTTAAACCCGGTTTGTCAGTTGAGTGAAACCCACTGCGGGATTCCGTATGGTCAGTGAGAGATTTCAAGCCACCCCTGAAAGGAATGCTGTAAAAAATTTGTGAAGGTCACTACTTTATGAGGAAGGGGTGCGGGGAAGGAGGAAGGTCAACTGTCACATACTATACTACATAAGTAGATAGTTTGGAATAAACGGCAGCGCAGAACTAGGAAACCAGGGAACATTCGGGAGATATTGCTCAGGCTACAGAATCAATTTGAATCTCTGGTCTGTTTATCAAGATGATGAGGAAGAAGCAGCAGGGACAGACTTCAGGACAGAGCAGGGACCCTGGATTCCACCAAAGGGAACATCCGCTGCTAAGCCTTGGAGTAGGCGTGGGTGGTCCGTGGGGGGACTCCTTCTGGGAGTCACTGACGCATGGGTTGTGGGCCGACAATATTTCTCGAGGAGGTGTGTGTCTCCCTGGGGCAAAGATCCACATAATGTGGACAGAGAGCTGACAAAGACTTGTTTGTCAAGCCACTGACACATATACCCCTTTTCTTTTTGTTCTGTGGGAACCAATGATACTGCAAGCACACCTTCAGAATATCATGCAGGGATTATAGGCTTTGGTAGGAAGTTGAAAGAGGTGGATGCCACAGTTTCATCTCATCTCGTCTCCCAATTGAAGGGCAGGGTCCAGAAGGCAAAGAAAATCGGATGTAAAACAACTGGATGGCCGCAAGAACTGTTTGGATTCTTTGATGCATGGACTGAGGTGCGCGAAGAAGGACTTCTGGCAAGGTCTGGTTGCATCTCACGCCGAGGTTTGGCAAACGTTTTTGCCACAGTCTTAAGAATTTTGATCGGAGGGATTTTTAACTGAGTTATGTGGGGGAGGGAGATGGGCAGGGATGGAGAAAATAGCCAAACCGTCATAGAGGTAAACAAGACAACAGTGCAGGACCCAACAGTTTAGAGAAAAAAAAAATGTTTGCACAGGCCATCAGTAAGGGTACCCATGCCTTAATGTTCGACACGAATGCACAGAGTATGGGAAATAATTAAAGCTGAACTTGAACTCCTAGGAACAACAAAGCAAATGAGATATAATAGTCATCACTGAAACCTGGAGGATAATCCATAAGTGAATGGAAATAAGAGGTATAACCTTTTGAGAGAAATAGGCCAAACGGAGGGAGGAGGAATAGGACTATATGTCAGATATATTTTAAACACCAGTGAAAGAGTCAAGGACATCATACTGTAGCCAGGGGAAGCATCTGGAGAAAAATTAAAGGGGAGGGAAACAACAAGGAGGTAGTGTGGAGTCTACTAACAACCCCCAAGTCAGACGGAGGACAACAGCAACAGTCAAAGATGCTGCAATACCGTTCTCCCATGCAGGAATATATTGTTTAAGTATCCCACTCAGGAATTCAAAGAATGATTCTGCCATGTAGGAATACATAGATTGATTCTCCCATGCTGGGATACATAGAATCATTCTCCTATGCTGGGATACATCAAATGTTTGTCCCTTGCAGGAATACATAGAATACTTCTCCAATTCAGATATATATAGAATGTTTCTCCCATGCAGCAATTCTTCTTCAATGCAAGGATACATCGAATACTTCTGCCATTTAGGAATACATAGAATGCTTCTCCTATGTAGGAATATCTTGATTAAGTCTCCCATGCAGTAATACATAGAATGATTCTGACATGTAGGAATACATAGAATGATTCTCCCATGCTGGGATACATAGAATCGTTCTCCTATGCTGGGATACATCCAATGTTTGTCCCTTGCAGGAATACATTGAATGCTTCTCCTATTTAGGAATATATTGATTAAGTCTCCCATGTAGTAATACATAGAATCCTTCTACCATGCAGGTATAAACATAGAATGCTTCTGCAATGTAGGAATACATAGAATCATTCTCCAAAGCTGGGATACATCGAATGTTTGTCCGTTGCAAGAATACATAGAATACTTCTCCCATTCAGATATATGTAGAATGTTTCTTCCATGCAGCAATTCTTCTCCAATGCAAGCATACATCGAATACTTCTGCCATTTAGGAATACATAGAATGGTTCTCCCATGCAGGAATATCTTGATTAAGTCTCCCATACAGGAATACATAGAATGATTCTGCCATGCAGAATTTGATTACCTACCTCTGGACACATTCCAGCTTGTCAACATCCTTTATGAATTGTGGTTCCCAGAATGGTATGCAGTATTCCAGTTGAGGCCTGACCAAACCAGAATAGAGTGATACTGGCCTGGGACAGATGGGCCCTTTAGCATGTCCTGGCAATGTGCTAGGTGTGAGATCTGGGATCCTCAGGCCAGTAATCCACAAGGAAACTTATTCCAAAGAAAGAAAGTTTATTGTAGAAATAAGGCAGAAGTGATCCATTAACATGTTTTTGCAGAATCTGAGGGCTACAGGAAAAAAGTCTACTTTTACTCCTTCTCCAGCCCAGTTGCATTCCCACACCACACACACCTTGCTTTGGCAACCAAGATTTTCTCAGGAAGGACTGTAACCTTGGAGGCCAGATGCTGTATAAACCTTATCACCAACCTTCCAAGCTACCTAGCTAGGCCTCTTCAGCAGGCCATTATCTATTAAGCTTTTCTATTCTCTACCAACCCCCTCCCACTATAATATTCATAGACAGAACAGGAATATGAACAGTTATAAGGAAGAATATATATATATATATGAAGTACCACAATGACTAAACTCAACTAACTGAATGTATACGTAACCAAACTCAATTATCTGAATGTATGAATTACCATTATAATGGGGCACCGTTTCCAGACGCCCTGCAACCCTAGCACGCCATTAGGACGTTATTGCTGCACGGTGCCGTATACTGTGCACAGCTGTGACGTCACTGCTGTGCGCCATCCAGATGGACCCATGCAGCAGTGATGTGCTCACGCTGCCGCCAGCACTTTGCAGCGGCGCTAAAAGGAGCTGCTTTTCAGCACTCCTTTGTTTTCTGTGTAGCTGTGCTGTGCAATTTGGTTCCTGCAGTGAGGCTACATGGAAAAGAGAGACAGCTCCCAGCCACCTCTTTCTGGAGGTCTGTACCCCTCCACTATTAATTTCCAATTTATTAAGGTCATGTTGAATTTTGATCCTCTTCTCTGGGGTATTAGGTATTCCTCCTAATTTGGTGTCATCTGCAAATTTGATAAGCTGTCTTCTATTCCTTCATCCAAGACATTGATAATAGCAGTGCCCAGGACAGACCCGTGTTAACCCACTGGTCACTTCTCTCCAGGATGAAGAGGAGCCACTGGTGAGCATTCTTTAGGTTCGGTCAGTCAGCTATACTGTAAGGAATTATTGGCTCTTACATGTAGATTACTGTAAATGTATTGAATTCCTAGGTTGTATGGTGTATTGCAGAGGTAGGCAACCTTTTTGAGCCGGGGGCTGGGTTGCTGTCCCTCAGACAACTGGGGGGCCGAAGCCAAAAAATAAACAATTAAATAATTAAATAATATAGGACAATTTCAAATGTAGGACACATTTTTAAAAATGGAGGACATGCAAAAAATTTGATGATTTTTTTAAAAAAAATTAATATAAATGCATGTTTGTTAGGCATGATCAAAATGGAGGACATTTGGGCCTCAGAAGCTGGCTGATATCAATATCACCACCACCACCACCATCATCACTATCATTGTTAAAGCAGACCTTTTAGCATTAAATGCACCGAAAATACACAGAAATGTACTTTGGAAAGTCACACTCATCAAATGGAGTGGAAATCCTCCTCCTCCTCCTCTTCTGCTTCCTCCTCCTGCTCCTTCTTTCCTCCCCCCCCCCTCCTCCCTCCCCCCCCCCTCCCTCCTCCTCCTCCTCTTCCTCCCCCCTCCTCTTCTTCCTCCCTCCTCCTCCTCTTCCTCCCTCCTCCTCCTCTTCCTCCCACCTCCTCCTCCTCTTCCTCCTTCCTTCCTCCCTCCTCCTCCTCTGCCATCCCCTACCTTCCCTGCCCGGAAGGAGCCAGGCAGGCCAAGGAACCCCTGCAGCGGGGCTCCTTGGCCCTAGGTCCCACACGCCAGCGGAGGCAGCCAGCAGGTCCAAGGAGACCTCACTTCAGCGGGGCTCCTTGGCCCTGGTGCCGCACGCCAGCTAGGGACCGGCTCTTTGGCTCGCGTTTGAGAGGTGGAGCCTTTGACCTCTCCCCTCTCGCGCTAGAGACCTGGTTCCCTGCCGCCTATTGCTTCCGGCGCGTGGCCTTTGGCAATCGGCAGCAGGACCGTGCTCGGGCCGGTCCCAAGGTCTAGCCGGGCTGGATGTGGCTTGCGGGCCGGGGGTTGCCGACCCCTCGTGTAGTGGTTTGAGTGTTGGATTACGACTCTGGAGACTAGGGTTTGATTCCCCTCCAAGTCACATGTTCTCTGCCTATGAGCAAATTTTGCCAAGAACTCATAACAGGTCTCCATTAGTTGCCAAAGTCAGAAACAACTTGAAGGCACATAACAACAAAAGTACTAAACAATACAATATGCAGTACAGATACATATATACTTCTATACATGCTGAGATCCCCAAAGAAATCAGAAGCAAAAAAGCAAAGCAGAGAGAGAGAGCGGTAAGCACTCACTGTAACAAATCCATTGTTTCTTCTTGAACTCTCTTGACCCATCATTGTGAGGTAGAATAGAAACCCTATCTCTACACTAGGACACTGGCAAGTAGGTTACACTTTGTTCTGTTCTAAAAATTTAGAACTTGAAGGAATACAGAATAGCCCAAATAGTGAGGAGAAAATTGCCTGCTTTTATATTGAGCATCCCTAAGTACTATATGAGGTATTCATATATGAGCAAAGCTATACCCCCTGAGAGATACTGAAGGGGTAGTCCAATCCCACCTCTCAATTGTGTGAATATTGTCAGTTTTGTCATTGGCCATGCTTAATAGTCTATACTAGCATTATTCATCAGCTACATGAGGTATTTCCAACATTCCTTTGAAGTCTTTTATATTTTCAGAATTTTAGACCTTCCCTGTAAGGTATGCATTAAATGTGGCATACATGAATGGGTCTAGGCTCTTGAAACACTACCACATTCGTTCAACTGAAAGTAGCTTTTATAGCTACTTTAGGGACAACCAATAGGGAGTGCCAGCATGGTGTAGCGGTTAGACTACCAATCTGGAGACCAGGCTTTGAATCACTGTATTTTTGTTGGACTGTTTTAAGATACAAGCATACCTCAGACAGCTAGTGTGGTATAGTGGTTTGAGCAATCGAGTATCACTCTGAAGAACAGCATTTGAATTTCTGCTCATCCATGGAAACCCACTGAGTGACAAATCACACTCTCTCAGCCTCAGAGGATGGCAATTGCAAACATCCTCTCCAGAAACTTGACAGGAAAATGCCATGATAGGTTGGCCTTAGGGTAGCCATAGGTTAGAAATGATCTGAAGGCAAACAACAACACTATTGAGAGGAAAAGGCCTCATTCACTGTAGAATGAACTTTTTTTCATGAAGCAGCATAATATAACAAAGACACTTGATAAAGTATGACCAACCAGCAATCTCTTGACTGTAAGTAGCAAGAAAGGTATGTGTTCAAGCCTCTGTGTAGGAATGCTGGAGGAAAATCTGCCATGTGAAATGCAAGTCTGAACAACCTTGAAAAATTGAAGGCAGCCCAGTACTCCTGTGAGAAAATTTCCAGACACATTTGAAACAGATAAACAATATATTTTGATGGTAAAATACTGAACAAAGCAGCAAAACCATCCTCTTTAATAATTTCCATTTAGAATTGTCACAGTTCCTTCGTGTACTTGTCTTTAACCATCATCATTCTCATTGCTGGAATTGAAAGTTGCAAACAATGACAAATACTTTTAGAGGAACTGCTTTTAAAACAAAACAAAACAATCTTAATTATTCATACTTGAAGGGCAAGATGGTGGCATCTTTTTTGAAGCTACATTAAATTCATGAAATTAGATTGAATGGCTCAACATGTGAGCTTAAACTCAGTGAATCAAAATATGGTATCCTTCCTCTTACAGAAGGCCAACAGGGATCTGCTTATGTAATCAGAGGAACTGAGAAATAATTTCCAGCACTGTACTGCTTCAGGCTGTAAGTATGACTATTACAGATTTCTTTGCACATTATCCACCATATCCACATTTAATGCATACACTTTGAAAAATGCACATGAAAATCAAATATAAATGTTTAGATTGGAGAAAAGAATGTTTGCAATCTGATATGGACAACAATTTTGAAGCTCTTTATAGATTTTCAGAGTCAGAGGAGCTAGAATTTAGTTTCTCTGACATGCATGAAGATTTTGAGCGTGGTGGTGCATGCAAACTTGCAATCTCCCCCCCCCCCCCCATCCACCTGCAACCAGAAATGGTAAGACATTGGGGAAATATTTACTGTTTAATTTTGCTGATTGTATAAAGTAGGATTTACATTTTTAAAACATTGGTTAAGTTTTATGACAAGTAAAAAAAAGTACTTTGTGTATAGAGGTGCAAGTCAGGAATGTGTGTCACAGGTATACTGAATGTCTGATCTCTGCATGTGTCAACTTCCCACTTTGTGTGCAAAAGGCTAAAAACACATTTGAATCATCAAACAAAACAAAACATTACAGAACATATGCCCTTATTCATGCTTGTGGTGAAGTTCAGAGGATGTTGCTCAGCCCCATGGACTCTCTAGTTTTGGAGTTCACCAGTGTGTGAGCTTATTCCACATACTATTTAACAGCTTCATGAAACCATTAAGTAGTCAGCTACAGATTTGGAGGGCATTGTCATCAGTAGCAATTGGTGGCACACAGCTGTCTTCCTCATTTTTATCTTCAGCAGGCAAAGCAATTGATGTGCTGAACGGATGTCTGGCCACAATGAATAAATCCCAAAGCCTGAAGCTGAATCCAGACAGCCTAAGGTGCTTTCCCTCTGACAGGCTAAGTGGTGCCCAGCCTCTTTTAGATGAGGTTACACTCCTCATGGAGTTGTGGGTATTTAGCTTGGGGGCTTTCCAGATTTACTATGGTCTCAGTGGTTTGGGGTGTGTTATTCCAGCTTTGGTTGTTGGCCCAGAAACATTCCTTTATGTACAGGGCCTTCAATGATCTACACTCTGGTAACCTCCAGGTGAGATTACTGCAATGTATTATGTGTGGATCTGGCTTTGAGGTAAACTTCTGGTTCAGAAAATACAGCTAGCACTGTATGCAATAGCCAGATGTGATCCCTCTTCTGGCTTGGCTGGTAGCACTGGTTGAGGGTAGCTTCCAGGCCCATGTCAATGGTGTATATTTAAAGCTTTGCATGGCTTATGACCTCAAAACCTGCTAAGATGTCTCTCCCATTATGAACTGACTCACAGCTTGAAAACATCATTAAAGGCCTTCTTCTGAGTACTTTCTATGGCAGAGGCTGCAAGTGTGTCAGAGACAGACAGAGACTCTCAACTGTGGCATCCACTTTGCAACCAAGACACTGCAATATTCCAGCTGGAATATTGAGGACGCCGCCACGCCCCCCATGCCACCGGGGAGGCGGCTGGAGGACTTGCCCCAAAGCCGCTCTGGCGGCGCACCTGCGGAGGGGAGGAGGCTGGTGAGAGCAGCCTACTAAAGCCGGCTCACCGGCACCCGAATGAGGACGTCGCCACGCCCCCCATGCCACCAGGGAGGCGGCCGGAGGACTTGCCCCAAAGCCGCTCTGGCGGCGCACCTGCGTAGGGGAGGAGGCCGGTGAGAGCAGCCTACTACAGCAGGCTCACCGGCTCCCGAAGGAGGTACTGCGAGGGGAGGAGGGCCTTGTGAGAGCAGCCTAATTAAGCCGCTCGCTTGCAAAAACGAAGGAGGATGGCCGCCAGCCCCCCATGCCACCGGGGAGGCGGCCGGAGGACTTGTCCCCATTGCTGCTGCTGTAAGCGCGGCTGAAAGAACTGTGGTTTGTGCCCTGATACCATCTGGGCAGTTTCTTGGAGTTTTTTTGTATTTGTGGTAACTCTGGGGGTTGGAGGGTTAATGCTGTTTGGATATTGCTATTGTTGTTATGTAATATTGGCTGTTTTGTGATATGCATTGATATTATATTGATAACTGTATTGTTGCCTTTTGTATTGAGATGTATTGCCACTGATATTATGATGTACAGTATTTGAAATATGCAGTGTTATTGTTATGCAAATTGTTGTAAACCGCCTTGATTAATTTGTTTTAGAAGGGCGGTATACAAATAAACCTTATTATTATTATTATTAAGACCCCTTAGACCTTTTAAGTACTGTACTAGGTTTAATATCATGTAGATGCTAAGTACATTTCTGTATTCCCAGGTATGTGATGGAATATGATTAACCAATTTTTAAATATTAGCCTTAGCTAATGGCTATTTCTTACACTGATTTTTGAGGGAGGTGCTGTTTTATATAAAACTTAGTCTTAGTTTTAAAAAGAGGTTATATATTGTATTTGTAAGATAGCTAGAAACTTTTTAACGAAAAAAAGCATGCAAGAAATGGAATAAATAATGCTGATCTCAAGAATGGAATCTCAAGAATGGAATCAGTTAAGGAAAAGGAACTTACATAATGTAAATAATGGCTACTCCCTATATAAATAAAAAATATTATCTTTTGGCAATCAACATGCACCAAAAACATGACTTTGCTGGCAGAGATGATGGCCTTTTTCATACTCAAAGAATGTGAGTTTGCTCTAGCTTGCAAACCCAAGGTTGCTCAAGTGAATTTTGCTAATCTTTTCTTAAGAAGTTTAGATTGGATTCCAGGATTTACCTGTCAACCTACCTTTACTTTGGTACATAAAGAGAAGAGCCTTGGTTAACCCTATAGGTAGTACAAGTTCCATTCATACAAGTTCCATGGTTGCACAAAAGGGAAGGGAAATCTTCCCTTCACATTACAGAATTATAGTGTTATTATTCCACTTTAATTGCCATGGCTGCATCCTATGAAATCTGGGAATTGGTAGTTTAGGGAGGGGCACTTACAATCCTCAGCCAAAGTGCTCTAGTGCTTCACCAGACTACAAATCCCAGGATTTCACAGGATGAAACCACAATCGTTAAAGTGGAATAATAGCACAATACTTGTGTAGTATGAATGGGCTCTTGCCCTATGGCTCTTATTTACTGGAAGACTCATGGACACTTGTACAAAAATCCCACTGATTTAATGATTATGACAGATGAAGCATACCTCATCTGAAAGTTGACATGCTACATCAGTCTTATATGACAATTTTTTTAAAGGTTGTAATTCCATTGGAAGGATGACTCCTTTCTCAATGATCAAGAAAATACATATGCTGGCATAGTAGGAGGTTACACCAGTGGGATGCAATTTATTGGTCAATGCAGAAGGAAACATCTGGTACTTCCTCGTGAAATTATACCCCCAAGTTGTAACCTCCTGAGGTTTTATGGCACCAGTGTGTACACCTATGGCCACTTGAGTGAGGGGCTGCGAGGTATCATCTAGTCTGGGTGTTAGGAAAAAAGAAAAGCTGTTACCTTTCTGGACTTCCAGCATTCTCTCGAGGCCTGGGAGCTCCTCAGCTACTCATCAGCATGAAGGTGCCCCCCTGCCCCAGTACCATAAAGTTGCATTGATCTGGAGGTGAAAGTGTACTAGTGGAGTTTTAGACTCCAGCAGCAGTGAACAGGATCTTGGTCAAAGTTAGGATTACCTACATTTAGAGGGAACAATTTTTTTGCAGGAGGTTCTGGGCGAATCTACTGATTGGAGGGATAAATCTTCAAAGCAATGATTATAGCAAAGGTGTAATGGTCAACTTCTTCTGAGAGTAAGTAATTCTGTTGAAACACTGTAACTGTGGATGACAGAACAATAACAATATATTTAATGAAGCTTAACCTATCCTCACTGAGAGCAGTGAATGAAACACAGACACTGTGGGCAGGCTCTGAGAGGATGGGTGGGTAAATTGAGCTCACAGGAGCAACTCATTTATTCATTTATTATTTATGTGACAGGTATCTCAGAAGCACAAACCTTGGTAACTGCTATTTTAAGAATCACTGAAGTGCCTTTTAGTTATGGAGCTACCTTTCATTCAGTTTTGGAGGGAACAGAAGGGTAAACCTTATCAGTAATATATGCAGCATCAAATGTATGCAGTTCTAGTAGTGTTGTAAGAACACCAAGAATTAAGAAGTAGCACAGGAATGTTTGAGGGCTCTCAGTGTCTTTGCAGAGAATCAAAACCGTTCCACATATTTGCCGCCAAACTACTCAGCAGCAAGCAGCAGCCAATTCCGGCATACACATGTTTGCTTCATTTACACATTGCATTACGCAGGTGTACACTTAAAGTCTTAACTGTATCTCTAAAAAGTCACATGTGCCCCATTTCAGAGTCTATCTTTATGATATCAGGGCTTAGCTGAAAGGATTATAATTAGTTTAACCTCATTGTACTAGAAACTGTTACATCTTCCTTTCTAGTTCTAAATAACAAACTCTAAAAATGGATCCTTTAAAAACTGCACAGTCGAACTCGGAGAAAAACATGAGAAAAGGAGGAAAGAAAACAGTAAAAAGTTATAAATCAGGCTACTAAATACACAATAAGATAAAAAAAGGTAATTACTCCCACACCCCACCAAAACTCAATCCAAGCAGCTCCAATAGGGCTCTCCATCTGAGTAGCTTTTTCAAATCTCCATGTATCATGTTGGGCAAAAGCAGTTTGTTGATCTACGAGAGGAACTTCAAATAACTCTTTTTAGAAGTTAAAATATATCTCAGTCAGGTTACCTTCATAAGTGTAATACAGATTAATATAGTAGCAACGCAATCCTATGCATGCCAACTTGAAAAGTAAGTCTCAGTTTTATAGAACTGATAGGACTGTATAGAATTACAGGCCATATAAGGTCAGTCCTTAAATAATGCTAGTTGTTGTTTAAACAGTGGATCTTGGAATTATTGTGATTTCTTTTCAGTAGCTTTCATCTCTTCTTTGGCAAAAATGGTGAATGAGAAGAAACAAAAAGTAAGTCCAGTTTTTAATCAGGTATGAAAAAGATGCTGTAGATTGACTGATGGGATGGAAGCCCAAGTAGGACAAAGCTTGATTCTTTTTTTCAGGGTGGTTTTCTTCCAATGGCAAGAGAGAAGTACTGTTGTGGTTAAAAATGCATTGTTTTAGGCATCGTATTTTTTACCAGTCCTGTGAATTTGTTGGAAGAGAGTCATGGAAAAAGCCATGCCCAGTATCTGGAAGAGAGAAGAAATGAAAAACCATTAATACTTGGCTCCACAATGTGCTGCCATGTTTGATTTGGAATAATAGTTTCTCATTGCCAATCACCAAAAACCTCTTATAGAACCAAGAAGGATTTATGATTTCATTATTATCTGAACCCATAGAAGTCACTGACAAAGTTTCAGCAGGACGACAGTAACTTCCACTCTATCATCTGACCATTCACAGAATAGGCTCATATTTTGCACACTAGGACATCTTATATTGGATTCCTAGGCTATTACAGTGTACAGAACTTGTATTTCCAATTTCTATCCAGAACATACCACAACTCCAGATCACTAAACAGATTTATTTTATTGAATATAAAATCTCATGCAACAAGAGAACATTAAACATCCTTAAAAAATCAAAATATTTGTGTCCTTTGACCTGGCAGCTAAAAGGACTATGGGGGGATACAGACAGTCCAAAAGGGGAGCTTAGAGCTGCTCCCTTTTGGATCAGGGCTGTGGCAAACAGATGCTCGGCCCCAATCCAGCCATCTTCCACCCCAAAAAGGAGTGGATAAGATCCACTCCTTTTGGGAGTGGAAAAAAGTCGCCTCTCCTTCCAAAGAGCTGGCTTTTCCCCTGGAAGAGCCAGCTCTGGGAAAAGTGGTATGTAAGTGCCATGCCTCCAAGTAGGAGATAAGCCAGTCTAGCTTCTCTCCTGCTTGTAGGCGTGTCATGTCATGTCTAAACACCATGCCCCCAAGCCAGCTCCAAGAGGGCTCAAACAGGCTGTCTGCTCTGTTTCGGTCCTACATTTCAAGAAGCATTTTAAAATTGCTGATAATTTAAAGGGGATTTGTTGAACTCTGTCTTTTTATATAAAGCCACATATGAATCAACCAAATTAGAATACACGTTATACCAGGGGTAGGCAACCTTTTTGACCCAGGGGCCGGGTTGCTGTCCCTCAGGCAACTTGGGGGCTGAAGCAAAAAAACAAAAAAAAAAAAAAAAAAAAAAAAAAAAAAAAAAACCAAATTAAAAATTAATTTTAAAAATAAAAAAAAGATAAGAACTAAACTGGGACAAATGTAGGACAAAAATTTAAAATGGAGGACACTTTTTTAATTAAAAAAATGGAGGACATGCAAAAAAATCTGCTGATTTTTTAATATAAATACATGTTTCTGAGGCTTCTATAGACAACTGCCCCCCCTTGCCCGCACTTGCTCCTCCTTGCCCCCCTTGCCCGCCACTTGCCCCGTGCGCAAAGGCCCCGCGTGGCTGCGCCAGCGGCCAGAGGCCCCCGTGCTTGCGTGGGAAGCCAAAGGCCCTGCGCGCCTGTGCTGGAGGCCAAAGGCCCCCACTGCCTGCGCTGGCAGTCAGAGGCACCGCGTGCTTGCACAGGAAGCCAAAGGCCCCCGCGGGCCGTAGGTTGCCGACCCCTGCGTTATACAAATGAAAAATATGTCAATATAGCCTTCAGATTTCACACAACACTCCTTTTTCTTTTTAAATAAACTAAATTGTTCCTATTGGAGAATTGTTTCCTCAACAGGAAGAGTCTTAGACTGAATCTATACTGCAGAAAAATGCAGTTGATACCACTTTAACTGTCATGGCTCAATTCTGGGATTTGTAGTTTTATGAGATATTTAGCCTTCTCTGTCAGAGAGCTCTGATGCCACAACTAACTACAAATCACAGGATTCCATAGCACGGAGTCATGGCAGTTAAAACAGTGTCAAACTGCATTATTTCTGCAGTGTAGATTCAGCTTAGTAGGTTTAGAGAACTGCTTAGTCCAATTCTCTAGGTTTCAAAAAACTACTTTAGAGACAGTCTAATTGTGCAGGTCAATTGAGTATACTGTCAATTGACATCTTCTAGTTGAAGATAGTTTCTCATTGTTTGTGCTACTGACTCCCTGTTGGTGCTCTTGGACATCTCAGCAGCCTTCGATACCATCGACCATGGTATCCTTCTGGAACGCCTGAGAGAGCTGGGTATTGGTAGCACTGTGTTCCAGTGGCTCCGGCCCTACCTCACGGGCAGATTCCAGATGGTGAGGCTGGGGGACAGTTGCTCTTGTAAAAGAGAGCTGACATCTGGCGTCCTTCAGGGTGCCATTCTGTCCCCTATGCTATTTAACATTTACATGAAGCCGCTGGGACAGATAATCCGGAAATATGGAGCACAGGAAACAAAACAAAAGAAAGCCTCAATGGATGACAGACAAAACTTTTCAAGCAGTTAATGACAGAAGAGAAGAAAAAGTAAAAGAGGAGAGAATCAGTGACAGAACCTTGTGTCCAGGTACAAAGAGAACTACTAAAATAAACAATGCAAGGACATAGAAAATAACAACAAAAAAGGTAGAACAAGAGACCACTTCCACAAGATCTGAGAAATCAAAGGGAAATTTAAACCAAGAGTCAGGATGTTCCATGACCAGCAGAGGAACACATTACATGACCAAGTAGAAATAAAGACACCAAAGACAAAACACTGAAGAACAGTGGCGCGTTACAGACCGCCGAATTGCGGCGGTCTGCTGCTGGTGCCGTTTGCAGCGTCCGGGAGCTGCAGCTTCTAAACCACGGGACTCCCGGACACTGCGAGGAATGAGCGCGTAAATCGCGCTCCTTCCTGGGCCCCGGAAGTGGTGCCGCAAAGCGCAAGGCGCACTTTTGCGGCGTCACTTCCGCCGCGACACGTCTGGATGCTAGGCATCCAAGACATCAAAATGGCGGCAGCCGTGTGGAATGGCCACCGCCATTTGTTACGGACAGAGTCCGTAACAGGAGTAGGGGAGTCTAGAAGAGACTCCCTTTTCTTAAACTGGGACGTCCTAAGGACGTCCCAAATGGCGATCTGTAACCCGCCTATATAAAAGAGATGAAAGAATGATAGATGCATTTAAGGAGGACTCATTTAAAGATAAATTCACCATTTTAGAAAATGAAATGGAAGCTGCACTCAGAGCACTTGAGAAAAATAAATACCCAGGAACAGCTGCCATACCAATAGAATTGCTTCAAGCTAGAGAGACTGAATCTACTCTAGTTCTAAGTGAAGTTTGTCAACAAATATGGAACACAAAATAATGGACTGGAAACACTATCTATTCCAATCCCCAAGAAAGGGAACACAGGAGATTGCTGTAAACACAGAACCATTCCATTAATTTTTCATGCAAGTAAACCCATGGTTGATATTGTACAACAAAGATTTTTACTATATAAGGAATGAGAACTGCCAGGTGTTTTCTGG
Source organism: Sceloporus undulatus (assembly GCF_019175285.1). NCBI lineage: Eukaryota > Metazoa > Chordata > Lepidosauria > Squamata > Phrynosomatidae > Sceloporus > Sceloporus undulatus. The sequence goes on from NC_056526.1 coordinate 100,022,014, forward strand.
GTTCTAGAAATAAAGAAGCATTAGGATCACATTGAAAACCTAAGTTGGATAATGGAGTGCACCAAGGAATTTCGGAAGAAAATCAGCCTATGCTGATTTTCATACCTGGCATAAAGGTGGCTCAAATGTCGCTGAAACGTCCTGAAAAGCTGGAGGAAGGGTGCGTGTCTGAACGCCAGGCACACTTCCTTAATCGTCATGGAAATGTGGCTCCCTCCTTTGTGTCCCTGAATTGTTCCTGGGGGTGGATTTCCTAATAACGCAAACTGCATTCATAGGAAATCCGGTCCCCTTGTGACAATTCAGGGATGCTAGAGGGAGCCACGTTTCCATGACAATTAAGGAAGCACACCTGGTATTCAGACACGTGCACTTCCTCCACCTTTTCAGGACCTTTCACAGACCTTTGAGCCACCTTTATGCCAGGTATGAAAATCTTCAAAGCCTTTGATTGTGTAGATCATGAAAAATGATGCATGTCTGTTTTAAAGAAACGAGTGTGTCACAATATTTAATTGTCTCGAGTGCATAACCTCAAGGACAAGAGGCTACCATCAGGATAGAATCCAGGGAAATAGAATGGTTTCTAATTGGGAAAGGTGTTAGGCAAGGCTGTATTTTATCAACCTATCTGTTTAATATGTATGCTAAACATATTTATACAGCAGGATTAACTCAGAGGAAGGAGGCATGGAAATTGGAGGAAGGAACATCAACAATTTAAGATATAAAGGACTTCAAGGTGAGAAAAAAATGGTTGCCTCTGAGTGAGCTCTAGCTCTCAGGGATAGCAGTAGTAGGGGTCGCCAGCTGGGGAGAAAGACAGGGCCAAGAAAAATTCTCCCTAGATACAGGTAGAACATAGAATTTGCTCCATTAGTCCCAGAAGACCCTGTTTCTCAGAATGGGACTGCCAGAGACAACAGTCAGTGTGAGTAGAGAATGGAGGGGGAACATCCTGCCAGTGGAAACAAGCCATTTTTTAAATGGACACTCTGGCCTCACGCAGACGGCCTCAAAGGTCTGGGCTGGCACCATGCCCCAACTCTGGCAGCATTCAGGGTGTGTGTTCAGGTAAACACTAAGAAAAACACTAAGAAAAAAGCACTATTCTTAGCAAAAGTTTTTAAAGAGTTTGTCTATGGATAGCAGAAGGGGAAATTTGTTTTTCTTAAAAAATAGAAATAAACAATAACATTTTTTTTCACCATGAGAAAGTGGAAGATATTTGGTGCTGGGAGATGCAATAAAGCAGGGGGCGGCAACCCCTGGCCTGTGGGCTGGATCCGGTCCGCCGAGGCCTTGGGACCGGCCCCAGCCTGGTCTTGCCGCTGATTGCTGCCAGCACGGAGCAGTCAGCGGCAGGACCTCTTGCATGGAGCCTTTGGCCTCACGTGTGAGAGGCCCTTCCGCTCGCACGAGGGGCCTGTAGGAGGCCCGCTGCGGTCAACGAAGCCCTCCAGCAGGGCTCCAGGGGCCACAGTGGGCCTGTAGGAACCCCGCTGTGGTCACCAGAGCCCTCCAAGAGGGCTCCAGGGGCCACAGTGGGCCTGTAGGAGGCCTGCTGCGGTTGCCGGAGCCCTCCAGCAGGGCTCCAGGGGCTGCAGTGGGCCTGTAGGAGGCCATGCAGCCCCAGGCCTCCCTCCGGAGAGAGAGGCCTGGGGCTGCAAGGCCATGGAGGAGCCCAGGAGGCGGCAGGCCACTTCCATGAGCTTCTTCTCGGCCCATGCAGCCCCAGGCCTCCCTCTGGAGAGAGAAGCTTGGGGCTGCAAGGGCCATGGAGGAGCCCAGGAGGCGGCCTGCCCAAGCCCTTCCCTTCGGCCCTTGGAGCCCTTTCGGCCGAAGGGAAGGGCCTGGGACAGGTGCCCAGCCCTTGCCTTCGGCCTCCCTCCCCTTCGGCCGAAAGGCCCCTTGGAGACCTTTCGGTCGAAGGGAAGGGCCGTGGGAGGGTGGAAGCTCCACCCCCGGCATGCAGCCCCCCCTCTGAGGGTGGAAGCCCCCCCTGGCTTCGGCCCCCCGTTGTCTTAGGTACATCAAACCCACCCCCGGCTCAAAAAGGTTGCCTACCCCTGCAATAAAGGATTTGCTTATGTGACTTGGGGTATGTCTACACATGCCAAATGAACTGTTTCCCCACACCATCACTGAAACCTGTTTTCATGAATCAGGGTCAAAGCCCTGATTTTACTGAGGACTGCTTCATGATGCTGACTCTGTGTCAGGAGTTAGATTAACCCTGCCATGATTTGTTTTTGAATGTTATAATTTTGGTTTGATGTTTTATATAAGTTATGTTATATCCTATTTGACTGAGAGTTGAAGACTGAGTTTTGTGTTATGGGAGTTGCAGTTATGGAAGTGTATTAGATATTGAGAGGCAGTGTGTGTTGGGCTTTATATGAATTGCTAGTGGGGATATATAAGGGAAGTTAATATGGTTTTAGATTTTTTATTTGGTTGTGTTTAGCTATGTTATCTTTGGTTACATGGATTTAAATATGTTTGCTTTAAAGTTTATTTTATTGCTAGGTTAAATTGCTTATGAGAATGTTGTATTTGGGAATACTATGAACTGCTGTTTGATTGACTGTTAATAAAGAGTTGTGTTATTACAGTAAAAAAAGATCATGAATGCCTACACAGAGAATTAAAGAAATCAGTGATATGTTAAGATTTTACAAAATTTTATAAGTTGATCAAGAATAGAAGAGATAACAGAAACATAATGGAGTTATTTTTTATCATGTCATATGGGTTTTATAAATAGATTAGAAATGTATGATTTGTATATGTTCAAATGTATTTGGGAAAAGTTTTAAACCCTGTTTGTCATTTGAGTGAAACCAACTGCAGGGTGAATTCGTATGGTAAGTGAGATGATATCAACCCCTGAAAGGAATGCTGTAAAATGTTTGAAGGTCACTAACTGTTAATGAGGAAGAGGTTGCTGGGGAGGAGGAGGTCACTTCACATACTACAGAAGTAGATAGTTGGAAGAAAGTCAGACGCAGAACTAGGAAAACCAGGGAACGTTCGGAGAGATTGCAGCTACAGAATCAATTTGAATCTCTGTCTGTTATCAGAGATGATGAGGAAGAGCAGCAGGGACAGACTTCAGGGACAGAGCAGGGGACCCTGGGAGTACCACCAAAGGGAACAGTCGCTGCTAAGCCTTGGAGGAGGCGTGTGGTGGTCGTGGGGGACTCCTTGCTGAGAGGCACTGAACCAGTGGTTTGTGGGCCTGACATATGTCTCGGGAGGTGTGTGTCTCCCTGGGGCAAAGATCCATAATGTGACAGAGAGGCTGACAAGACTTGTCAAGCCCACTGACCATTACCCCATTCTTTTGGTTCATGTGGGAACCAATGATACTGCAAGGCACAGCCTTCAGAATATCATAAGGGATTATGAGGCTTTGGGTAGGAAGTTGAAAGAGGTGGATGCACAGGTTGTCATCTCATCTCTTCTCCCAGTTGAAGGGCATGGTCCAGGAAGGCAGAAGAAAATAGCAGATGTAAACAACTGGTGCCGCCAAGAACGGTTTGGATTCTTGGATCATGGACTGAGGTTCCATGAAGAAGGACTTCTGGCAAGGGATGGGTTGCATCTCACGCCAGTTGGCAGAAACGTTTTTGCCAACAGTCTTAAGAATTTGATCAGGAGGGATTTAAACTGAGTTATGTGGGGGAGGGAGATGGCAGGGATGGAGAAAATAGCCAAACCGTCATAGAGGGAACAAGACAAACAGTGCAAGGACCCAACAGTTAGAGAAAAAAAAAAATGTTTGCACAGGCAGCAAGTAAAGGGGACCCATGGCCTTAAATGTATCTACACTAATGCACAGAGTATGGGAAATAAGTAAGCTGAACTTGAACTCCTAGTACAACAAAGCAAATATGATATAATAGGCATCACTGAAACCTGGAGGGATAAGTCTCATAATTGGAATATGGAAATAGAGAGGTATAACCTTTTTAAGAGAAATAGGCCAAACAGGAAGGGAGGAGGAATAGCACTATATGTCAGAGATATTTACACCAGTGAAGAGATCCAGGACATCAATACTGGTAGCCAGGTGGAGAGCATCTGGATAAAAATTAAAGGGGAGGGAAACAACAAGGATGTTATTGTGGGAGTCTACTACAGACCCCCAAGTCAGACGGAGGAACAACAGCAACAGTCAAAGATGCTGCAATACCCCAGAGGACAGGATCAAAATTCAAGATGACCTGAATAGACTAGAAAGCTGGGCCAAAGCTAACAAAATGAAATTCAACATGGGGGAATGTAAGGTTAGGCTGGAAAAATGAAATGCATAGGTATAGGATGGGCATCACCTGGCTGAATGAAACTACAAGTGAAAGGGATCTGGGAGTCCAAGTAGATCACAAGTTGAACATGAGTCAACAGTGCGATGCAGCAGCTAAAAAGGCCAATGAAATTTTAGGCTGCATCAATAAAAGTATAGTGTCAAGCTCAAGAGAAGTAATAGTGCCACTATATTCTGCTCTGGTCAGGCCCCACCTGGAATACTGCATCCAGTTCTGGGTACCACAATTTAAAAAGGATGTGGAGAAACTGGAGCATGTCCAAAGGAGAGTGACTAAAATGGTGAAGGGTCTGGAAGTCATGCCCTATGAGGAACGACTTAGGGAGCTGGGGATGTTTAGCCTGGAGAAGAGAAGGTTAAGAGGTGATATGATAGCCCTGTTTAAATATTTGAAGGGATTCATACTGAGGAGGGAGCAAGCTTGTTTTCTGCTGCTTCAGAGACTAGGACCTGGAACAATGGATGCAAGCTACAGCAAAAGAGATTCCACCTCAACATTAGGAAGAACTTCCTGACAGTAAGGGCTGTCCAACAGTGGAACAAACTCCCTAGGAGTGTAGTGGAATCTCCTTCTTTGGATGGCCATCTGTCGGGGATGCTTTGATCTGGATTTCCTGCATGGCAGGGGGTTGGACTGGATGGCCCTTGAGGTCTCTTCCAACTCTATTATTCTCTAATTCTATGATTAAGCCCAGACTTTCTGGGGCAAAGCAGATAGGTAGTTTGGAGCGGCCTCTGTCCCTGTGGTCAGCCAGACATCTTAGTGACCAAATGCCCTGTTCTGAAAGTGGACCGCTGTCACAGTCCCAGATGGGCTGCCACCAAGGGGCGGTGTTTGGCCGCTCCTTTTGCCAGTGGCATCAGGTCACCTTAAACAGCCTCACAGCAGCTTCTGGCCATTCAAAGGGCATGTGTCATCTGTATGCCACACCTCCGAAGTGGCCGCACTTTTTGGTCCGTCTGTTTTTGGCCTCTGAGAACAAGGAGATAAAATTTTAATCAAGATAACTGTTTTGAGAACTGTGTGTGTATTGCAAAGTTGTTTTGAGAAAGTGTTTTCCTGACAAACTGGGGGTGGGGACCATATTTCCAAGTGCCTTTTGATTTTGTGGGAAGTGGAATTAGAATTTGCTATTGTTTTATTTGATGTATGAATGCTGGCTTGCCAGTCATGTCTAATGAGTCATACTAGCTGGATCTCTCTGTGCCTCCAATAAAGACTTTTCGGCTTATACCTGCCGAAGTCTTATTTGAGCAGGGAGGCTCTGTCCAGGTCCTGACAGTATGCTTTGAATCACTTCTGCCTTAAACTGCAGTAAAAAGATTTACTTTGTTCTCCAGATTTTCCAGGAAAATCTAGAACATTCTGGAGTAACACTGGACAGCTGTTTACATATGTGTCTTGATGTGTCACCTAGTGGTGCTGGCACAAGTTGCTCCCTTTGAGGTCACAATGAGGCACCCAGCTATATGATGGATGTGGGATGCCTCATTTTAGACCTGAGAGAGAGCAAGTCACAGCAGCAATGGTGACACCAGGCACACAGTGGTGTTTATCACATGGAGATTTTTGCAGCTTTTTGCAGCTCTGATCTGACGTGACTGCAGGTCCAAAGATGCGAATTCACATGATAACGTGATGTATTATCACATGTGATTGCTTTCTATGGGGGGTTGTTCTGTGGGGCTTCCGCAGTGATTCCAAAGTGACTCCTCATTTTGGTGAATTTGGTAACAAGCGAATTCACAAAAATTGCTTCTAAGCTCACTTTGATTTCACTCCAAATTAGTCTGGTGAGGAATACAACTTTGCTTCCATCCCGGTACACCCCCCCCAAACCTCCAAGGTCCCACATTTCCCATGATGCTGTGCTGCAATTTTGCCCCAATTGCTTCCGTTGCTCGGAAGGGTAGATGACAGGGATGGAGGGAATGAAACAGGAGGTGGGGGGGACAGGTGGGAGCAACGGAGGGGGCATCAAAGGCTGGGGTGAGCAACAAACTCCAATTCCCAGAATTCCATAGGCTCAAGCCAAGGACCCCACAACAAACTCCAACTCCCAGAATTCCATAGCACTGAGCCAGAACAGTGAAAGTGGAGTCAAACCGGATTATTTCCCCAGTGCGGATGCATCCTAAGATAAGGCAACTGTTACAAAGGGAAGGAGAGCATGGAAAATAATTATAATAAAAATTGTTTGAAAAATAATAATAAATTAAAATAACAACAACAACAATAATAATTTATTAGTTTGCTAAGGCACCAGAGCTCTCTGGCAGAGAAGGCTCAATGTTTCAGGACACTACAGTTCTTAGAATTCCATAGCACTGAGCCAGGACAGTTAAAGTAGAGTTAAACCAGATTATCTCCCCAGTGCGGATGCAACCTAAGAGAAGGCAACTGTTACAAAGGGAAGGAGAGTGGATTGGATTCAGGGAGGTGGTACTTTAGGGAGCATGGAGAATAATTATAATTAAAAACAAAACAAAAATGTTTTTAAAATAATAATAATAATAATAATAATAATAATAAATTATTAGTTTGCTGAGGCACCAGAGCTCTCTGGCAGAGAAGGCTCAATGTCTCATGACACTACAGTTCCCAGAATTCTATAGCACTGAGCCAGGACAGTTAAAGTGGAGTTTAACCAGATTATCTCCCCAGTGCTTATGCAACCTACAAGAAGGCAACTGTTACAAAGGGAAGGAGAGTGGATTAGATTCAGGGAGGTGGTACTATAGGGAACATGGAGAGTATGGAAAACTGGATCATTTCTGCAATCCGCCAAAATGGGTCTCCTTCAGATTTACTTCCAAGTAAACCTGCAGTTTCTACACTGATTATTTTGCTGTGAAAATTTTTAATTAACAACAACAACAACAACAATTCCTTAATAATAATAATAAATTGATGGGGGCTCTGACACGGAGGATAGATGTAGATGTGGCTGAAATGGATGAGGAGAATGACAGGAGGATGTAGATGTAGCTGAAATAGATGAGAATGACAGGAGGATAAATGTAGCTGAAATAGATGAGAAGAATGACAGGAGAATAGATCAGATGTGGCTAAAATAGATTAGGAGAATGACAAGAGAATAGATGTAGATGTGGCTGAAATGGATGGGGGCTCTGACACAGAGGACCCATTTGAATTTGGCTGCCAAGGATGGGAAAATAGGAGGAAGAAACATGAAGCAGGCCTTCACGTGAGGCTAGCATTCACGTGAAAGTGGAACCAGGAAGTGGCTCCCTTCTTCATCCCGGAAGTGCAAAGGTTCACGTTCAGACCCCCACTGAGAATGTGCAAGGGTCTCAGTTCGAATCGTTGAATCTGCATGGTATACACTGGTGTGGTAATACAATTTGCACTCACTCCGCTTTGCATGGATCCGCATCATGTGAATTGTCTTGGATTCGATTCCCCCTCGATTCGGAGGGGCAACCAGGTGTGATAAAACATATGCGCTATAACATGAATTCACATAGCTGCATATCATATCATCCCGGATATGAGCTGCAAAAACCTCCGTGTGATATACCCCACTGAGATGCATGTGTAGACAGTTTGTAAATTGCTAGCGTCTAGTAAATACTAGGAGAAATGCTACCAGAGGACATTAGAAAAATAGCAGGCAAATATTTTTTATGGTTAAACACTGCCACCCAGTGCTAGAAATTTGAGCACTGAGGAAAAAATTCATTTGTGGGGCTGAGTTTTGTTTGTTTTTCAAAATGTTAAACAGAGCTGTAACCTATTAAAAAGATAAACAGTTGCTTCTGGGAAAGTATTTTAACCTTTTTTGAGAGAGGGGATGTGGGAGTATATGTGAGTGCCACAAAAAACTACCTTTGGAGCACACTTTGACCTAAAAGAAATCAAAATCAACCCAAACTATGAAGAAAAGACTATGTTATGAAGAAAGGATAATTTTTTTAAATATTTCAGCATTTTAGCATTTTTTCTTCTATGGATTTCACGGGATGCTTTCTAGTTTTTTTCTTTTCATATGTATGAAGCAACAATCAGATTATCTTTTTCATTATAATTTCATTTATTGTACACACATGCCAAAAATAAATAGATTATGACCTCCTAAGATAAAATGAATGGAGGAGGTAAGTCAAGGATAGATTAATAACTGAACAAGTTAGGATGGCATGATATCAAATTTCTGCAGGGATGGTGGACTAGTATTCTTGGTTTAAAATATATTTCTTGAAATGGAGGTCAGTGAAATGGATGGCAGAAACATTGGTTGGATATAATAGATTGGAACACAGGTCTAAGTCCATCTTAGGGCCTTCTCTGCAATTGTGATGACAGCAAACCATTTCCCCCTTTGCCACCACTACTGCCAAGTGTCAGCCTAGGAGCTTAATGAGGACTATCAAACTGAACCATCAAAGGTCTATTGTGACCAATGTGAATGACATTTTTACAAATAATTTTTTTTGGCATCCACTTCAAAGTAAATACCACATTTCTGACAAATTTAGGGATGTGTTCTGCTAAAATAAGATAGAATTAGGTCCTGTTGTCATGGATACTTTTCCATTTGCACAGCCAGAGAATGTTGATAAGCTCTTTCACCATGACACCAACTGCCTGCTTTTTGGTCAGGGATTCAATGCTGGAAATATTTGGGACAGAAACCACCTTAGCGAGTGACTTGTGACAGAGATGTTTATCACACTATGCTCTTAAAGAGCTACTATTCCAGTGTGACTCCTCCAGCAGCCTCCTGTTGCATGCTGGGATTGGCAGTTTTAAGGAGGGGTATTTAGAATTCTCAGGCAGAGAAGTTCAGCTCCTTAAAACTGCCAATCCCAGCATGCAACAGGAGGCAGCTAGAGGAGTCACACTGGAATAGTACCTCTTTAAGAGCTCGTCTGATAAACACCAGAGAATGGAATGGAGAGAGTATGATCCTGTTGGCACTTCTGGACCTCTCAGTGGCTTTCAAGATCACTGAGCATGGTATCCTTCCAGACGCTCTCTCTGTGATAGGATCTGAGGTCATAATATGGCAGTGACTCCATTTTTATTTAGAAAAATCTTTACCTCCATATTTGTTTAATACCACTTTCATAATGTATTCTGAAGTGCCTGAGAATTACCACCTTGTCTTTTAATATTTTAAACATATACGTGAAACCATTCATTAAAATTATCTGGAGCAGATAGGAAACACATGACACTTCAAAGGTTGTGGGACTGTATTTGCCAGCATTCTTCATCAGTGGCTATGATGGATAAACATAAACATGCTGAGAATTGCAATCCATCAATATCTGGAGGCCATATGATTCTTACACTCTAGGTTTGAGATGAATTATCCTTAAAATTGGAAAATGTGAAAGTCGACGTCTCTTTTCCATCACCTAATCCCAAGAAGGTAATGGAAATTCTGAACAGACAGGTGTTTGGGGCAGTTCTTGTAGGAGTAGGATTAAAAAAAAACCTGAAATGTAATTCAGATACAAAGTTAGGGCTAGATGCATCAGGATATCTGCTTACATGCTTGAGAACTCCATTGCTAGAAGTTCCTTGACTTTGGAATTGCTGTCCTGAAGAAAGCTCACATAGCTCCCACGCTGTTATATTTTTGGCACCAGGCTGAGTTTTTTTTATTCATTCAGGCACTACAGTTTTTTTAAAAAAATAATAATCTTAATACCTCTGATGTGCATTTTTGGTTCCTGTATGTCACGACAGTTTTAGTCTTTTTTTTAAAAAATGTGATCTATTAGATTGTTGTTCTTGTGGTGTTGGGTTTTTTTTTAATGTTGTGCTAGATTTTAATTGATTTTTTATTTCTGCTGGTGGTAGGGTCTCTCATGTCAAACAGCTTCAGCTGTGGAACCCAGCTCCATGAAATAGCAAGTTTCATCTCACTGACTCTACTGGATGGGTGCTGGCATTAGACAACTATTAAACCAACCATCCCCATTGCCTGGAACATTCTGTCTTCTGGCATGTTTGCTCTACCCAAGGTGAGTATGGGTGTATTTACAACGAGGAAGAAATTCAGTCTCACCTAACATTTTCCTAGTCTACAGTGACCTTGCAATGACCTTATTAATGCCACAAAAACCAGATACAGCAAGGTGACATCTGCCTTACCGGCCACGCATTTCCCCCCTGCCAAACGCACTTTGGCACAAGGGGAGGTCCATTGGTCCTTTCCTTCACATTATTTTTGGCCACATTGCCCTGTCTGCTCCACTGTTTGTTTTTTAACTTCTCAGCATGCATCAACCTATCAACCAAGAGATGTTACTGTTTGCCTATCAATCTACTGGATCCATTCTGAATGGGAGGCCCCATTCAAACCTCTTTTCCTCTTCACCATCCCTGTAGATGAGAGAGGGAACTCACATGCACACACACAATCAAGTTTTATTTTCTTTATATTTTCTTTATTAAAATGTTCAACTATAAATCAGCAGTGAGGGAGTAGATCAGACTACCCTTTCCCTTCCCTGTCTAGTGAGTAGGAAAAAGAATCGATGAAAGGGGGCTGAGGGAAAGTGAATGCAATCTCGATCCGACTGTACGAGCAATGAGTCAGTAATTCCACCACTCAATTATTTACTGTGCTTCCTGCTCGCTCATATGGAGATCTGCATATCAACATTTGCGTTCTTCTTATCACCCCTTTCATCTGATTTCACCACACTCCCCTTCCTCTGATCATTTTCTCCACACACACAACCTTCATCTGATCACTTTCTCCATCCCCCTTTCATCCAATTTCTTTCTTCACACCTCCATCATCTGATTACCTTCCCTACTTACTGGTGGGGATGAAGAAGAGGGAGGGGGTAGCATGATTTACTCCCTCATTGCTGATCTCTTGGCTGAACACAAAACATGGCAACACATACCAAGCTTGCCAGAACCAACCTGTCTCACTCACCCAAACCATTTCCTGTACCCAGCTCCACACTGAAGCCACCTTGGAGCATCCAGCCATACACAGGATTGTCTGGATTTAGGGGGAAATTTGAGGTTAAACATGACTAAAGCTTTCAGAACCACATCTCCTGTGAATTGGATGTTTTGTCCAGAATGTCATGTGCATTGATCGCAGCAACTATGAGGTGGTTGTGAATTTTTTTTAGTGTGTAGACAAACCCTACAATTCTTTGAAAGAGGTCCCAGCAACAACAACAACAACAGGGCAAGAATGTGAAATGCACAACTGATGACGAAAGAGCAGCAAATGAATTTCAACTTACCAATTTTTTAAGGGCAATGGTGTGTGGAAAATGCCCTTTTCAGATTATGCTGATCATAAAGTAAGAGAAAGTGAAGGTCAAGACATATGACATGATATGAACCATTTTAAAAATTCATTAATATGGAATTCTAAAGGGAAAGAATTTCAAAAGCATAATAATAATAGTATCAAAAATAGTGGTATAAACATGCTAATGAAAAAAAATTGAACATAATATTGAATTGCTCATGACTGTCCAAAACAAAGGACTGACTGGATTAAAAAGAATTGTTTCAAAAACATTTGAGTAAAACGTTTGAGTAAAAAACACTATGTAATTATCTGGCTGAAAACATCCCATTCCTGTCCACTTTAGCACGCTCACACAAAATACTGTAATATTTATACATGCCATTTCTGCTTTTACTTTCTCTAGCTTTCCCTGATACATTCTTTTCACATTCCATGTTTCTATAATGTGTTGTGCAGCTTCAGACTTTCCTCTGAACATATGAAAAGTTGAATGTCCTTTCATTTTGAGTCCGTTTGTGTCATTGGCCACGGTTTTACTCACAGTTCTCCTTAGTTGTACCCTAGTAACTTGTTGAGTGCCTTCCGAACAGAAAGAGTAATATTCTGGCATTATTTCTTGTTTCATTTTGAACTATCTCCTCATCAGGTTTTCATGGCAAAAGAACATCAAAAGGAGGTTTACCGGTATTTCCCTCTGCACAATACTAACAAGTGTAAGCTATAGTGCCACTCCTGTTATCTCTGAGAGATCCTCCACCAATATACCACTACTGCTGCTGCCCAGTAGCTGTTTGGCACATTTCATCCGGCTATTTAGCAAAAGCCCTGGTGGTGCAGTGGTTAAATGCCTGTACTGCAGGCATTCACTCAAAACCACAAGGTTGCGAGTTCAAGACCAGCAAAAGGGCCCAAGCTCGACTCAGGCTTGCATCCTTCCAAGGTCGCTAAAATGAGTACCCAGACTGTTGGGGGCAAATTAGCTTACTTGCTAATTAGCTTACTTGCTGTTCACCGCTATGATCTTTGGAATAGCGGTATATAAATAAAACAAAACAAATTAAGCCTGTCTGACATGGGAGGCCCTACCAGCAGCACTGCTGCCATCAGCACAGCCTCTTGCCTCACAGGAACATGCAATCCCACAACAACAGAAAGGTAATACCATTGGTTCACAATTTGCCCACCCCAAAATAGAGAACAGATGAATAAAAATTATGTTCATTTTTTAGACTAGGTTTCAAACCACCCACTCCTCCACAGAACCAGCCCTTTAAAAAAAAGTACACTTTTGTACTTTTTAGGAAAAGGCCAACAAGGACCTAAAACAGGCCTAAAGAAAATGAACTGAAGTGACTAACTGTATCCCCGGGAAGCTTTAATTATGCCTACTGGTCATTTTAGTGGCTTATTTAAAAATGTTTTTTAGAGATGGGGTTTGGGAAATTGGAAGTCGGTCCTTTTGGGTTCCCAAGGTAGATGTGGTCCTCCTACAACTATTAGAAATTCCCCACATGTAATCTGTACATTATTCAACAATATCATATTTGAAACTCAGGGCTCACATACCTGCATTATGAGGACACACATCCCAACTGTCCCAAGAATGTGCTTATTATCATCAAACCACATTTTCACTTTTTCATAGCAACCCTGAGGAAAAGAGGATATTTTAATTCATTTTGACAGGGAAATTATCACAAACATGGTAAAAACAAAAACAAAACAAAATCAAAAACACAAACACAAACCCTAGCTAAATCAAAATCTGAAAGAGAATAGCATGCACAATATAAAGATTTTTTTACTTAATTATGAGGATAATATATTGTTCTATTTTGACTTCTCATGTCAAAAAAGATTATTTGACCACATCATCTTTTCCACACAAGTAGAAGTCATAACATCTAGAAATAAGTGACTATATAAATACACTGTTACTTCTTGTTTTATAATTTTAACAGTTCATTTACATCATATAATTACAATCAATACCAAACATACTAACAAATACTACATAAATACATAAAACCAACAAATAATATCTACACCTGTTACTTCCTTTCCTGGCTTCTGTAGTCTGTAAAAAACATTACATATCCTTTAATTTTTCTTCTTTCTATTTGTTATTAAGAGCCTTTGTCTTACTTTCTTTAACTCTATATTGACTGTTAGTTTCAAAATTTGCTTTCCATTCTCAGTTAAGATTAGCACAAAACACGTAATATATGTGTCATTTCTCTTTATAACACAAACCAAACATTTTCTACATCCTGTATCATTAATCTCAGTGAATTTTTGGTAAATACCTCTCAAATTATTGTGAATTCAAATATTTATACATATCCTACCCCAATCCTTATCAAATTTTTCTTTTGTGGCATCCCTAAGTAGTAATGTTAGTTTATCATTTTCCATGAAGTTCTACATCTTCATCTTCAATTCTCATATATCTGGAATCTCTGTCTCTTTCCATCTTTTCACATATAATATCCTGGCAGCTGTAATGTAATGTAATATCTTCCCAAATTCTCTCTTATATTTTTCTTCTGTCATACCTAAAATGTAAATTTTGCCATCTTTTTTCATTTTAATCTGTAGGATCTCAACCATAAGACTGTGAATCATTGTCCAGTATTTTCTTGCTTTTTCACAAGTCCACCACATGTGGTGCATGCTTCCTTTTTCTTTCTTATGCCTCCAACATCTGGCGTCTGATTTTTTAATAAATTTTACTTAATTTCTCAAGGGTCAGATACCATTTAAATTGAATCTTGTAATAATTCTCTTTTAGATCTGTTGCTAGAGTGTATTTTTTTGCCAATTTTCTTCACGTCCCTTAATGTTCTATCTTATTATCCACATTTCTCTCCCCCATCTCAATTTGATCACTAGCCCGCTTAAATTTCCTTTACGGAATTTTCCCTCACCCTTCTCATTTGCATTGTGCCTATAATCCTCTTATCCTTTTCCCCACTTTCCGACGACCCTTCACCCCCCTATTAGTTCCACGTGGACAGACTGCTCTCCCCTTCAATGCAGCAGGACTGCATGCGATGCGAAGCCAAACGCTGCTAGGATTGGACTCCCCCCCGACAGGTTACAGGAGGAACCTGAGGCTGTGCCAGGCCCCAGTTCTGAACTGCCAGTCCCAGCTCGCTCTCCCCAGCTCAGTGGATTTGGCTCAGCCAGACCCTAGCTCTGTGGATCTTCACCAGGGCTCAGCGGCCCAGCCTTGCCCCAGTAGAAGTTCCAGACTTGGGAGGCATGGGGGTTACAGACGGGCAGGGGAGGACGTCTTGGAGGTGTTGTTTAGCTGAATGCGGAGCTTCCAGACGGCCGCCCGGGGCATGCTTCAGGTGTTGGAGCTTCCACACGGGGGGCAGTGAAGACTCCACCCTGGGTCCGTTTCAGACCCGGAGTTTCCAAACCGCCGCCTCGGAGAAGCTGCAAAAAGAGAGGCAGCTCCGCACGGGCGGCCCAAACAGCGGCTTTTTTTTCTTTTGCCGCATGAGAAGTGCCGCTTCGCAGCTGCACGCTAAGCAGCGGTGGCAGAAAGCCTGTCTGCGCATTTTAAGCGCCCAAGCCCCTTAAACTTTCTCTCATCTTCGAGGCCATGGAGGCTGGCATCTATGTGCCAGAGCGGAACCCAGCATCACATCACGGCCAGCAGATCGGGCCCCTGATACTGGCTGACTGTGCCTACCCCATTCGGAAGTGGCTCATGACCCCCTTGAAGAGAAAGAGAGAAGAAAGCAGGGGGACTGTGAGGATGCCCTGGCAGATTTTTTCTGACAAGGAGATCTGAAGGATGGCTCCTGTGCCATCTCTGTGATGTCAGGTGCATTGTTGTAATACCATAAGCACATGAATAAATGTATCCCATATCCATCCAGTTTGAGTCTGCCTATCATTCCTGATCTGCTGGTGGGCATGTTTTGCCACGTGCCGAGGGGGGACACACACACACACACACACACACACAAAAGGTCTCCTGGTGCCTGTTTTCCTGGGGCAAAAGTACATCAGCTCCAACTGCCAATTGCCCCTTTGACAATGTATCAATTCCCCTCAAATTCAAGCTTTCCTAATGGCCCATTTGAATGTATCCAATGGGGCACCCAGAGGACATATTGGGGGAAAGATTCAAACTGCTCCTCTGAAAGCTTTCATTGGCCTAGACCACCTTGGCCTAACGGCCCAGAGCGCAGGTCCCATATATACCCGTGCGCAACTGTGCAGACCCCAGGACGGCGATCAAAATGGCAGCGCCACGCAGGAGGGTCCCGGTCCGAATCACCTACTGGACAGACGAAGAGGTCGGGATCCTCCTGGATCCCTGATGCCACAGGCCTGCGGGAGAGTGATGGCTAGCACCAAACAAGCCCAACCGGGGGCATTTTCTCGAGGCATCTCGTGCCTCCGAAACCAAGAGTTTCAAAGAACGCTGCACCAATGTGAGTGAAGTTTAAAACTCTGAAGGCAGTTCTTTGAAACCTTGAGCGGATTTCGGAGAGGCGCCCCCGGTTGACAGGCAGCCACCATTCTTCTCGCGCGCTGAAGGACCTGTGGATCAGGGGAGATCGGCCCAGACCGGAAGATCGCCGTCCTCAGGTAAGCCAGAGCTCTTGCCATGCCTGTCCTACCCTCCTTGACCCTTCCCTTGCCCTCCTTCCTTCCTGCTAGGTGCCAATGCCATCCCTCCTTTTCCTTTGCAGGCGTGCGGGCCGAGGTGGAGGGGAGGGAGGGAGGGCACCCTGGCCAGGTCGCCCTCTCACCATCCTCAGGGACGAGGATGTCCCCCGGGTGGGCCCCAGCCAGGACCAGCTGCTGTGCCCCTCCGCCGCCAGACAGGCTCCTCTGGCGGCAGGTAGGTCCCCAGGTGAGGGGTGGGGGTTGCCTGCCTGCAGCCCCACGACACTTGTGCCCTCGTCTGCCATGCCCGCATGGTAACTTGGCCTTTCCTTCCTTTTTTCCAGGCTTGAAGTCCTCGCTGCTGTTGCCGCCGCGGGAAGGAAGAGGAGCCTGGGCCGAGCCGCCGCCTGCCAGGAGAGCCAGGGCACTTGGGCCCTCGATGCCCGTGCCCTGGATCATGTCCTCCAAGCCCAGCCGCATGGTAAGTGTAGAGTGAACCCAGGGAAGGGGAGTGGGGGCACCAGAAGAAACCCTGCCTGTGGGAGTGGGTGATGGGTGCACAGGTGATCCTAACCATCCTCTTTCTTTTCCCCCCACAGAGAACCGGACGGAGAGGAGTTCGCTGCATTGAGGAGAAGGTGGACAAGCTGGCGGAGAGCGTCCTCCATGGACTACATCCAAGAGTATTAAAAGAACTGGCAAATGTAATATCAAGGCCATTGGCAAATCTTTGAGAACTCATGGAGAACAGAAGTACCAGCAGACTGGAGAGGCAAACGTTGTCCCCATCTTCAAAAGGGAAAAAAGAGGATCCAACAATTATCGTCCAGTGTGTGACATCTATTCCAAGAAGATTCTAGAGCAGATCCTTAAGCAGAGAGTTGTGCACATTGAAGGCAATTCCATAATCACAAAAAGTCAACACTGTTTCAGAGAAACAAGTCATGCAGACAAATTCAATCTCTTTCTTTGATAAATTACTAGCTTGGTAGATGAAGGGAATGTGGTGGATATAGTATATCTTGATTTCAGTAAGGCCTTTGACAAGGTTTCATGTTGCATTCTTGCAAACAAGCTTGTAAAATGTGTGCAGACAAAAGTAACTGTTACATGGATTTATAACTGGTTGACTGGCTGAACCCAAAGGGTGCCCAAACATGGCTCCTTTTCATCCTGAAAGAAGTGACTAGTGGCGTCCCACAGGGCTCTGTGCTGGGACCAGTGTTATTCATCTTTACAGTGTTATTACATCTTTCATGACCTGACTGGATGACAGAATTGGGGTCGATTATTATCATCAATTTGCAGAAGACACCAAATTAGGAGGAATAATTAATTCTCCAGAGGACAGGATCAAAATTCAAAATGACTGAATAGACTAGAAAGCTGGGCCAAAGCAACAAAATGAAATTCAACACGGAGAAATGTAAGTACTGCATTTAGGGAGAAAATAAAATGCACAGATATAGGTGGGGGACACCTGGCTGTGAATGAGACAACATGTGAGGGATTCGGAGTCCAAGTAGACCACAAGTTGAACATGAGTGAACAGTGTGAGTGGCGGCGTAAAAAGGCCAATGCAATTTTAGGCTGCATCAATAAAAGTATAGTGTCTAGATCAAAAAAGTAGTAATAGTGCCACTGTATTCTGCTTTGGTCAGGCCCCACCTGAATATTGTGTCCATTCTGGGCACCAACAATTCAAAAAAGACATGAGAAACTGAGAGTGTGTCCAAAGGAGAGTGACTAAATGGTGAACGGTCTGGAAACCCTGCTCTATGAGGAACAACTTAGGGAGCTGGGGTGTTTAGCCTGGAGAAAAGAAGATTAAGAAGTGATATGATAGCCCTGTTTAAATATTTGAGGGGTGTCACATTAGGAACAAGCTTGTTTTCTGCTGCTCCAGAGAACAGGACTAGAAACAATGATCCAAGCTGCTCTCTCCCTCCTCTCTCTGACTTGGCGTTCAAGCTCCTTCCTCTCCCTCCTCCCTCCCCCTCCATTAAAGCCACGGAGAGAGGGAAAGAGGAACTTTTGTTTTGTCTTTCCCTGTTCCCTCCCGTGGTTTTATGGAGGGGAGGGGGGAGGAAGGAGCTTGAACGCCCCAGGCCTACTGAAGGGGGGTTCCGACCCCCCAAACCCCCCCCCCCCGGTTACGTCCTTGTTGTATTGTTTTAGATATCTCAATATTTTCTCCTTCTCCTCTATTAACATAAGGGAGATTTCTTTGCATAATCTTTAATTTCTTGTGTTATTCTCTTTCTGTTGGAAATTCCTCTAACTTCTTTCCTCTTTTTTTAACATTCCTGGAGCTCGTTCATTTTCCTTTCTCTCCCCTTCTTTTTTCACTTACCATGACTCTTCCCCCTTGGGACATTAACAATGGATTGTCATTGGAGGTTACCTTTGGTAGCAAATTATTTTGGTGATTCTTGAGTTTATAGATGCTTGAGTATTCGGCTGATGCTACGAATCATTTCCTGGTTTGCACAAGTCTCCCATCCTTCTTCTTAATATGTATCTTTGGAGACAGATTATCACATTAATATCACAATCTTTTGGTGTAAAATTTCAGTTCTGACTTATATCTTGTTTGATTCCACTTCTTGTTTTTTTTCGTTCTTGCTTCCTTTCCAATTATCCTGCTGCACCTCCGTCTCATTTTCTTTATTTCTTCCAAATTACTCCAATAGAATCAGTTGGTTACCCTGTCCAGTGAAGTCTTCTTTGTGCAGTCACCTGCACTTTAACTTGTGCTCTTGTTCTGCCCACCATTGTGATTTATACTTTCTCACCTTTATCTAAGTTTGCAGCTAGCTTACACTATCTGATAATTCGTATCAATATCAGTTTCAAATATATCCAAATGTATTCAATCAATTCAAAATTATTTAAGAAGATAATTTTACAATTATAATATTCTATAATTAACCTTTGTACCTACAATCATTACACGTATCAACAGTTTCTACGTAGGGTTCAATTTATCTTACAGTACATTCTCTTTCACCCTGATCAAATACAAATTGTGCGTTTTGTAGGAATTTAACTATTGAGTATATTAACTTCAAGGTTCATCATTAATTGAGTTCTAAAAGCAATTAAGGGTTCATTCAGTTTATCTTTTAACAGTGTGAAGAGCATATGAACTTTTTCTTTTTCTTTGATCTTTTTAAAGAAACAAATGCATTTCAAGTTTCTATATTGAGTCAACAAATAGTTAATGACAGTAAGAAATTAAAGTCCTTTAGCAACAATTAATATAATCCATAATACGTATTAATATAATATAATCCTTTATAATAATATAATATATCCTTTATCAACAATTCATCAGTTATATCAATTAATGTCAGATTATTAACAATATGGTAATTTTCAGTTTTGAATAATGGATTCACATTGGACGGTTGCTTACTGTAACAGTATTCTTCGAGTGGTCATCTGCGATAATACAAATGGGTTTCACTGCGTCTGCGCAGTGCTGCTCGGAACCTACTGGAATCACTGGGCAGAGTTAACTCTGCCACTATTGAAACTTTTTGGCGGTAACTCCGCCCACGTTATAAGGCCCCTGCTTCCGCTTTTCCCAGTTCCGCATTTTTGAAGAGGGATGAAAGAGCCAAGTGGAGGACACTGAGGGGAAGCCGGGTGGGTTGATGTATTGCAGATGACACTCGAAGAAATATGTACCAGTAAGAACTTCCTTTTCTTCGTGGTCTGCGAATCATACAAATGGGTTTTGACTGACAAGCTAAGGTATAGGGAGGAGTGTCCTGAGACCAAAGCTATGGTTAACCAAGGGTAATTTAGTACAATAAAACACCTTGAACCATAAAAGAGTCAGTCTTTTTGTTCATGCACAGATCAAATCGCAATAACGTTGCTAAACCTGAGGAGGGAACAGAGGTCATGCAAGACCGATCCCCTAGAACTTGTGCAACCAACATTCAACAAAATGTAAACAGTGTCAATGTACAACACAAACATCAGTAGTGCAATCATGCAACC
Organism: Sceloporus undulatus; assembly: GCF_019175285.1. NCBI lineage: Eukaryota > Metazoa > Chordata > Lepidosauria > Squamata > Phrynosomatidae > Sceloporus > Sceloporus undulatus. The sequence continues at coordinate 100,042,246 of NC_056526.1, forward strand.
CTGAAACCAACACAGCCTCCGAAAGCTGCGTCTCGGATGGCTCTGGTTTCCAACTGTATGTTTAATAAAGGTTAAAGGTTGGGACGACAGCCGCCTTGCAGACTCCTCCAAAGGAATCCCCGACAGGAATGCAAGGATGCTGCCATTGACCTTGTGGAATGAGACCGAACCCTGCCAGGAGAGGTTTGCCAACAGTTCATAGCAGAGTGGATGGTACCAGCCACCCATTTGAAACCTGCGCAGCACAGCAACCCTTTCTTCGGTTCCGAGTGCATTGGAAAAGTCTCTCGGACCGACTGGAGCGCAGAGCGTTCTGTCAAATAAAACGCCAGTGCTCTCTGACCTCAAGAGAGTGCAGGCGTTCGCTCCGTATCCGAAGTCGGGTTGGATGCGAGGGTAGGCAACACAATGTCCTGCACATGTGAAGGCCAGACACCACCTTCGGTAAGAAGGTAATGTCCGTACGGAGGACCACTTGTCCTTGTGGAACCTCAGAATGGCTGGTCTCTCCGTAAAGCCACGGTTCGCCCGCACGGCGGGAGAGGTGATGGCCACAAGAAGGCGGTTTTCACGTCAATAGTCTCAAGTCCGCTGTGGCCATCAGTTCAAAGGGCTTAGATTGGAGGGCGGATCAGTACTGACTCCAAAACTCCAAGCCAGTGTTGTTGGTACCGACACAGGTGGGTACAGGTTGGGCACAACCCTTCAGGAACCCCTTACCAAGGGTCCTTGAAGAAAGAAACCCTCCCCCCGAGCTGGTATTTGGCACAGATGGCAGACAGGTAGCACTTGATGATGTGAGGGACAGCCCTCATCCAAACGGCCCATCAAAAACTCAGCACCATGACGGGACACCTGTGCAGGCGACAAGCCCTTTTGGTCAAGGAAGAGGCAAAATCTCCTCCATTTCCGGGCATAGGACTGCTGGGTGGAAGTTTCCTCTCCAGCCATGCTCACCGTCCTCACTGCCTCCGGCGGGCGTCAGGGCTGTATCCTCCAGGCTACCAGCGGCAGGCTCTCGAGTCCGTGTGGAGAATTCGTCCCTCCTGGATCACGCAGGTCCGGACGAGGGTCGAAGGCGAGGGGAGGGAATCTCTCCTGGAGAGGTGGCGAAGGGATGCGAACCACGGCTGTCTCGGCCACCACGGGTGATCAGTGATCGCATGCGATCGGTCCGTTGCATCTTGGATACCACCTGATGATGAGAGGGAACGGGGAAGGCCGTTTAGAGGAGCTCCTGTCCAGAGGAAAGCGAATGCGTCCGAGGGGGATCCGTCCAATCGCTTCCTGGAGCAGAACTGGGGGACCGTGGCTGTTCCATCTGGTTGCGACGAGCCCCCCCCGTCGAAGAGGTCGCTGACCGTCTCGGCGGATGGAGCCTCCATCGTGGCACACCGATGGAGATCTGCTGAGAGCGCGTCCTGCCAACTCGTTGTCCTCCCCGGGAGATGAATCGCCTGGAGGAGGACGCGTTCTCTGGTGCACAGTCCCAGGATGCGGAGGTGAGTCGAGCAGGGTCATTGGACCTGTTACCCACTTGCTTGTTGATGATGTATACATCACGGTGGTGTTGTCTGTCCTCAGGAGGACCACCCTCCTGTGACAGCAAACTCGAACGCCCTCAGTGCTTTCCACTGCGAGCATCTCAAAAGCGTTTGATGTGGAGGAGCTTGTCTTGTGCGGACCACCTGTCTTTGACGACGAGGTCGAAGGGGGCGCCCCATCCCTCCAGGGATGCATCGGTGTCAGAGTCAGCTGCCGCCTTGGGCTGATGGAAAGGCATCCCGGTGCAGACGTTGGAGCTGTCTAGCCACCATCTGAGGGAAGCGGCCACCGTCTCGGTACCGTGAGCCACTTTAACGGAGGTCCTCCAACCGGAAGAGAAGGCGGAGAGGAACCAGGATTGGAGAGGCCCGAAGAGAACGTCTGCCCAAGGGGTGCGAATGTCGTCGATGCCATGTGGCCCAGGGCGACCTGGACGTCTCTGGCTCTCACCCTTCTGTGGGAGATGCACGGCCTGAGGCGACGCTGTCAGGGCCTGAACCCGATCCGGAGGAGGCAGGCCCGAGTTTCGGAGTCGAGGATGGCCCCCGATGAACTTGACCTGTCTGGTCGGTTGTGAGTGGACTTTCCCTGTTGACGACCAGCCCAGGAGTCGAAGGGTGCAAGGCGAATGAGATGCCTCCTGCAGCTCGCCTTGGGATTCGGCTGCAAACAGCCAGTCGTCCAGGTGGGAAGACCCTGAAGCCCTTCTGTGAAGGTATGCCACCACCGGTGCATGCACTTTGTGAAGACTCGTGGAGACCGTGGCCAAGAGGAAGGGAAGAACGTTGTAAGGTACGACGGTAGAGCCGACAGCGAAGGCGAGATCTCCGGTGGGACTCTCGGACCGATGTGGAAGTAGCCGTCTTAGGTCAACGGTCGCAAACCACAGGCCCTGGTGACGAGCAAGGCAGAATGGAAGCCAAGGTACCATTCGAAAGCGATGGTAGTCAAGGAACAATTTCAATTGTCTAGTCCAGGATGGGCCTGATGCCCCCATCCGCTTCTCGGTACCGGATTGAAGTCCTGGAGAAAAAGGCCGAGGACATTGGTCGGGGGCAAAGGGAGATTGCCCCTTACCAAGCCAAGACGCGCACTTGTCGAGAAGGGTGTCCGAGGTGGGCGTGCGACATGAAGCTCCAGTTGGAGGGAGCTTTGGAACTCGAGGGTAACCCCTGCGGACGATGTTTTGAGAACCCACGAGTCCGATGTTTATGAGGCCCAGGTGTTAACAAAGGGCCTCAAAATGTCCAAAAAAGAAGAGGGGTGAAGAAGAGATGAAGCGCGCTGCTCCCTTCAGGCTCTCTTCTTCCCCTGGGTCGGTGTCCTGCCGGCGGGACTTGCGGGTACCGAGGCGGGAAGTTGCGACGGCCAGAGGAGGGAGGAAGACTGGGGGGAAGCGGTGTCTCTGGGAGCCCTGTTGCTGGGGCTGCCGATCCGGGAGAAGGTTCCTGTGACTGACCTTGCGGTTGCCACGGCGCTGACACTTCCGGGGAAAGGAGAGGCGGTGCCGAAGACATGCCGTGCTTCTTCGCCGCCGCCTTCATCCTGAACTTGCGGTTTCAGGCGTCGTCCGGTCTTTGCGTGGAAGGCCGGTCCCGTCGAGCGGCATGTCCTCGATTGCCGCCCTGACCGGGGTTGAGGTCAGAGGCCCTCACCAGGCGTGGCGTCTGAGTGCCATGGACGCGGACATGGCCTCCCCGAGCAGTCTGCCATATTCCTGGAAGTGGTGTGAGCCAACTTCCAATGGAATGAGCCTCGTCCCTGATCTCACCAGCTGCCTCTGGTGTCTCCGGGACGTCTGGGACGGGGGGGGAGATCCGTTCCATGAGGGTCTGGATGTAGGCCCCCATCCAGGGCGGTGAAATTGGCAGCCTTGACTCGAGGGCCGATTGCCGAGTAGGTCTTTTGGCCAGTCCATCTATCTTTTTCGCCTCCCTGTCGACAGGGGAGGTTGCTGCTTGCGGACAAAACTATGTTGGGCTCCCTCGACAATCGCAGAGTTTGCCGGGTGTCAGACAACCAGGGGCAGCTGCTGGAGCGACTCTGTTAGAGCGACTCAACCTTGCGGGGGCGCCGAGCGAGAGGGTGGCCGGGGAGTCCCAGGCGGACTCTCTTAACGATGGTCGGAGCGAAGAAGGAAGGAGAAGCAGGCCAGAGCCGGAGTAGGCACTCATCCGTGCACCCGACGCTCTACGCGGTCCTTCGCGTCGTCTTCCGGAGAGGCGAGCTATGATTCTCAGAGCTCTCGCGCCATCTTTATGACGTGCTCGGTGAAGGACGGACGTCGTCGGAACGGGGGACGGCTCGGGGGATTGTGCATCCTCTGGGGTGAGGCCGACCCGAGAGGACATCCTCGTTGGAAGGGGCTTCAGACCGGAGCAAGGGATCCTCTCGGGTCCAAGTCAGGGAGAGGGGGTCTGTCACTCTTACTTGAGATCTCGGGCGGGTTGGAATGAAATCCGTCGAGGACCGCAAACGCCTGCGAGGTGGAGTGGAGATCTCTCGAAGACGACACATGTCGGACCGGTCTCGATGAGTTGCCGTGGCTTGCAAAGATGGGGGTTCAGTCTGGTGAACTCCCTCACCGCCTTGTCCTCCGAAAACTGATACGTAGTACCGGCCAGACTGAGAATCGAAGAACAGGTCCGGTATTCTCTTGTCTGCGGGGCCGTTCAGTCATTTGTCGGTCCCGTGTCGGGGGCGACCGGTGTTCAGGCGGTGAAGAACAGTGTCTTCGTCCCGTGACAAGTCCATGGTGGGCTTGGGTGGCGTGTCGGTACGGAGTGCGCGCCCCCTGCACATTTCCGGATCGGGGAGCCTCGAGGTGGAGCGGGCCCTGTTTTGTAGGAGCGCTTCTTATCTGGCTTCGGCGGTGGGTGCGGGCGATCTTGGAAGGCTGGATTCTCGGGGCAGGAACGACCCGACTGTCATGGTGTCTTTCTTCCCAGACTGGGACTCTTCTGCCAGGAAGAAGGGGTGTCCGGAGGTCAGGAGGACAGCGGCCGCGCCGACGAGGAAGGCCTGGGGATTGTCCCTTCCACAGGCCAGCCAGCTCTTTGGTCGGGCATGGCACGGCCTTGGATGCCTTGGAGGATGAAGGCGAGGCGAGGTGACCTCCAGCTCGGTGCCTTTTGGACGCTCCCTTGATTTCCCGCCGGTTTGGAGGTCGGCTCGGACCTCAGCCCCGACACTTGTGGGGCGTTGGATGGTTTCGTCGGTGGCACTGGGCGGTTTGGGCATGGGCCACATGGAGGTGGTGAAGGGTCCCGCCGGACCACACACCTGGAACGCGGTTCTCCAGATCCGAACTGGACAACTGGCCCGAGAGATGAGGCGGGGGCCCGAAGGCGGGAAGAAGATGACCGCGACCTCCCTCTTGCACTTCCCATGGCAATCGCCGAAGTGGTCCGGTTTTTCCGGGCTGGGAGAGGGATCTGCGAGCAGGCAGCCTTGGTGTCATGGTTCTTGCCCAGGCCAATAGGCAGGGGAGTGCGGGTCTTGGACGGGCCTTGCCCCGCAAATGTGCACTTTTGAAGGTGCAGCTTTCCAAGCAGAGGGGAATCCAAAAACGAGAACAGCCAAAAGTCCGAATTACAGGGGGGGAGACAGAATGGTCAGAGACAGTCGAGGCGAAAGCGAAGTGATCCAAGCAAGCAGCAAGCAAGCAAAGTTCCCTAACACTAGCGCGCGAAAAGGACGGGGAAAGAGCGGGGGCGGGCCTATAACGGGTGGGGGATACCGCCAAAAGTTCAATATGTGCAGAGTTAACTCGTCCAGTGATTCCAGTAGTTCGAGCAGACTGCGTAGGCGCAGTGAAACCCATTTGTATGATTCGCAGAGACCACGAAGAAGAAATACATATACATCAATTCCCCACTGATGTATTATTATATTCCTACTTTTGTCATTGTTATCTTCTCTTCTTTTGATTATCGCTTACTGAATCCTTTCCTTCCCATGGCTCCACACATCGCTCCTAACCTGATCCCTATTCAACCTCTTCCTATCTCCCAGCTTCCATTCCTCTGTTCACTCTGGAACTGTCATTCTGTTGCTCCGAAAGTGACTGCTGTCCATTATCTTTTTCTCTCTAGATCATTTAACCTTCTCGCTATTACTGAAACCTGGCTCCCGGCCCATGATATTGCTACCTCCGCTGCCCTTTCTTTTGGTGGTCTCTCATTCACTCACACAAGCTGCTCTGAGGGTCGAGGAGGAGGGGTCGGTATACTATTGTCTAATTCCTGCCAGTTTCAAGTTCTTTCTTTTCCCCCCAGCTATTGTTTCTCTTCATTCGAGTCTCACTGTATTCAACTCTTTTTTCCTTTACAGCTCTGGATTGCTGTCATCTATCGCCCTCCTGGTTCTGCTACCCAGTTCCTATCTGACTTTGAATCTTGGCTGACGTTTTTTCTATCTGATACAATCCCTTCTCTGATCCTAGGTGACTTTAATATTCACCTTGAAAATCCCAACAATCCTTCTTCATCTCGCCTTAGCTCCGTTTGCTTCTTTTGGCCTTCATCTTCATTCTAACTCCTCAACCCACTGTCTCGACCTAATTCTTGCTGCTAAGTTTCCGACTACCTGGCATCTGATTTTCCATTGTCTGACCATCATTTAATTTCTTTAACTCTTACTTATATCCCACCTCCTCGTCGTACTGTCCAGCGCCATTTCCGCAACCTTCAGTCTGTTAACTCTAACCTTCTCAGTAAGACTTTGAATTCATCTCTCTCTTCTCTTGATCTTGGGGACTCTGCTGATTCAGCAATGTCTTTATTTAATTCCACTCTTTCTTCTACTCTCGACAGCTTTGCTCCTGTATCTGTACGTGTGTCTTCCCCTATGACTAGGCCTCAGTCCTGGCTCACTCCCACTATCAGGTTCCTCCAGTCCTGCTCTCGAGCGGCCGAACGTCTTTGGAAAAAGTCTAGGGAACGGGCCGATTTAATTCATTATAAATTCATCCTTTTATCTTTTTCACGTGCTCTGTCTATGGTAAAACAGAACTATTTTAAATCGCTGATCTGCGCTATTGAGAGGCGTCCGCAGCGTTTGTTCTCCTGCTTCAATACACTACTAAAACCTTCCTCTCCCCCTGTCTTCTCATCATTTCCCCCCACTGACTTCGCCAACTACTTCATCACTAAAGTCACTACTATTCGATCTGAAACAGTTCCTCCCGACTTGCCCCCTACCACTAACCTCCTAGTACCTTCTACTAATAAACTCTCTGGGTTTCCCCCTGTTTCTCTGGATGAACTCTCTACGCTGCTAAATTCTTCCAAACCTACTACCTGTTCTCTTGATCCTATTCCCTCCCATCTCCTAATCTCTATAGCCCCTTCTCTTCTGCCCTCGCTCCTCTATATCTTTAATCTCTCTCTCTCTATGGGTTCCTTCCCTTCTGACTTTATGCTCTCGTTTTCCCAATTCTGAAGAAACCCTCTCTCGACCCCTCTTCTTTGTCTAGCTATCGTCCAATTTCTCTACTTCCTTTTCTTTCTAAGGTCCTAGAACAGGTCGTTTATTCTTGCTGTATTAAGTTTCTTGAAACCAACTCCATCCTGGACCCTTTCCAGTCTGGCTTCCGCCCACGGCACTCTACAGAGACAGCCCTCACCAAGATCTCAAACGATCTCTTGCGGGCCAAGGCAAACGGCCTCTACTCTATTCTCATTCTTCTTGATTTGTCTGCGGCCTTTGACACTGTTGATCACTGTCTCCTGGTTGATTTATTTTCTGACCTTGGGTTCTCCGACTCTGCTCTTGACTGGTTTAAATCTTACTTGTCAAATAGATCTTTTGCAGTGGTCACAAGTGGTCAGACTTCATCCTCTATTCCCCTATCTGTTGGAGTTCCCCAAGGCTCTGTCTTGGTTCCCCTTCTGTTCTCTCTATACACACTGTCCCTAGGTAAACTCACCAGTTCTTTTGGTTTCTCCTATCACCTGTACGCCGACGACACTCAGCTGTATCTCTCCACCCCTGACCTTTCGACGGGGCTTGAACAGCAAGTTTCTTCTTGTCTGACTGCCATTTCTCAGTGGATGCGGCTTCGGCACTTAAAGCTCAACATGTCTAAGACTGAGTTTCTCGTCTTTCCACCTAAACCCACGCTTCATTATTCCTTTTCTGTTTCCATTGATGACACTTCTATTCAACTGGTTCATCAAGCCCGCAGTCTTGGCTTCATTTTTTACTCTTCTCCGTCATTTATTCCCCAGACCCAGGCCACCGCCAAAGCCTGTAGATTTTTTCTCCACAACATTGCCAAGATCCGTCCATTCCTCTCAATCTCTACTGCCAAGACTCTGGTCCATGCACTAGTGGTTTCGCAACTAGATTACTGTAACCTCCTTCTAACAGGGCTTCCTCTTTCACACCTCCATCCTTTAATCTCTGTTCAGTATTCAGCTGCCCGTATTGTCACATCCACTCGCCGCTTTGACCATGTTTCTCCTCTTTTATCTTCCCTTCATTGAGTCCCCTTCCCCTTCCGCATCCGGTACAAGCTTTTGTTATTGACTTTCAAAGACCTCCATGGATTGGCCCCTACTTACTTATCTGACCTTCTTTCTCCTTACATTCCTACTCGCACCCTCTGCTCTGGTAGTCAAGGTCTCCTGTCAAAGTGTAGGACTACCACTGCCCCCTCCCGAATTTGTCCCTTCTCGCTTGCTGCCCCTTACTCCTGGAACCTTCTTCCCCCACATGCACACCTCATCACTTCTTTATTCAGTTTCAAAACTGAGTTAAAGACTATATTGTTTAGAGAAGCGTTCGCAGAGGGGAGCCCCTCTGACCCAGGAAGCCTCCTTTTAACCATTCATTAAGAAGCCAAGCCCTTCCTCCAGTCCATCTGCCTTGGTCCAGGCTTCGGAGGTGGAGAAGATCTGCTGGACCTGATCCTATTCCCCACCACCACTCCCTTCTCCTTTTGTGTCGTGTCTTTTTAGATTGTAAGCCTGAGGGCAGGGAACCATCTGACTAAAAGATTGTATGTACAGCGCTGTGTAAATTTACAGCACTTTCTAAATAAGCTAATAATAATAATAATAATAATAATAATAATAATAATAGTGTACTCATTATTTTCCTTCCTTCCTTGGAGAGCAGTGCTGCCTTGGAGAGGCTTTAAACAAAGCCAGGATGGCCATCTGTCAGGGGTACTTTTTATATTCCTGCATGTCAGGGGGTTGGACTTGATAGACCTTGTGATCTCTTTCAACTCAATGATTCTATGATTCCCCTTTCCCATGGGAGCACTCCTCCTTCTCTCATTCCAGAGATCCTCAGATCTTTCTAGCACAGCCTTGGTTCCCTTCCCATCTGCTCCTTAACTGCAAAGGAACGTAACCAACGGTTTTAGCAATTAACACTACTTCAAGTTCGATCATTGGACAGTAGTACGGTATGACACATTTTAAGTCAGCAAATAACAAACAAATGAAGCTATACCCATTAAACTCTAAATCATGGCAGGCAAGCTGAAGAATTCAGCTCCTGACATTCTGTGTTCCCCAAACAAATTTCCCATTTCATTTACATTGCCATGTGATTATAAAACTGCAAGCAACATAATACATTGAATACAAATGGCAATAGAAACCATGGATATATATATATATATATATATATATATATATATATATATATATATATAACAGTTTAAACCTTGCATCACCCAGGACCTGGTTTTTCAGGATAGCAAGTGTGAAACTTTTCCACCAGTTCTGGCTCATGCACATTTTTACTCTCCACCCATTCATTTTCTGCACTAGGTAGGTGTTGAACAGTATTGAACAAAATACTGTAGCTTCCATTTGTGAAATCTGGAGTCCAGAACTTGGACTCTTCAAAATGCTGACCCTGATCCATCAGAATAGAAAGCACAGTTGCCACTGGTGGATACCACACATTGTTATCCAAGCCTGGTTTGAGCAAGCTGAAAGACAAGATGCAAGTGCTTATATTTTTTTGGTAAATTCAGTTGTGCTATCACTTCATTTACTAGTGTTTTAATCACAACTTCCCCCACAAATTTTGGCCCCAATTTGTTAGAGTCCTGCAACTTGTGTAATAATTTGGTACACCTTAAAATCAGTTGGGGCCCATTTTTGATCTGCATATTTCTTGTACATCTCCTTAGCATCATTCAGAGTGGATTCAATAAAAGGCTTAACAATACACCATTTAAAACTCCATCAGGTCCAGATATTCTGTAGGGATGTTTAGGCCTCCCTTTCCCAGCACATTACCCAGTGTCTCTAGTCTCTTTGCTGTCACCACACACACTGCTGCCCCAATTTTCTTGAGCAGCTGGCAATTAGCCTGGTATACAAGAAACAGTCTGGGTGGGAGAAAGTCCGATTTCCTTTTTAGCCCCTGTATCTTGGGGTCTTGAAAATCCATCTGGTCTTTCCCCAGGGTGATTGGGTTGAGAGCCAATACAAATGGGATTATTTCCCAATGCTTAACCACTGCCAGGAACACAACTGAAGTTTGCTTCTCAACTGGGCCCCTATGCATAATAGCTCCATTCATTTGGACAAAATCTATAACGTTGTTGAAATTCTCAGGCCATAGCCCTAAGCCACTTGCTACAGCTGGATTCATCAAGCAATCAATACACCCCAAGTCTAGAACAGCCACAATCTCCATTTTCCCTTCCTCACTGGGATTTCATAGTTCAACTGGTTAAAAAAATGGAGTAGCCCACCACTCATCATAGTTGATGGGCAACTACTGTCTATAGCTTTTTATCACTGTCTAAAGTAGGCTTTTGTTGTTTCCTGTCGGCTCTGAGTGACTTCCAGAACTCTTTGTCATGGTGGCCGTGTCCTCTTCATCCTACCTCCTGACAGGTCTTGGCATTGCCACCAGAGCTGTGGTGGTTGCCTTCTTGCTGCTGCTCCTCTTCTTGCTTTTATTTCTTGCATCTGACATCTTCTTCCCAGGCTTGACCATCTTCTTCTTTAGGCAGCTATCTGCTAGGTGACCTTCTTTCCCACATGGGAGACAGAGCCCCAGCGATATACAGTATGCCATTACTGCTCCATTTCAGTTACCTTTCTCCCTTCTTGGCATGCTTGTTTTGATGGACCTCATTTAGCAATTCCCTTGGTAATGTTAGGCCCTGCCATTGCTTAGCAAATCTAACGATTTCCTTGACGATCTCTCCTTCCCCCACCAGCATTATCCACTCTAACAGTGTGTGTGGGTTTTCCTGCAACAAGACCCATTCCAGGATGTCAAGGTTTAGCCCACCACAGAAATACTTAATTTTGGTGGCTTCATCTCAATTGGTCACCCTTGCAGCCAGCCATCAAAACTCCTCTACGTACTTAGTTACCAACTATGTGCACAGTCATCAGGCTCATATGGGCTTTTTCCTGCCAGAACAAGTCTTCAAAACGGGTAAATAGATTCATAATAAATGCTTGTCAAATATTCAAAATATGCATCCCCTTGTCATACAGATGCGCCTGCCACTCTGCTGCTTCCCCTTCAAGGTGAGCACTGAGTGTGTTCCCACTCAGCCATAAATCTGAGCACTCATGTTGAGAACAACAGTAGTTTAATTGAAATGTTCAGAGTTTTCATAAAACGTAACTACCACCTATCTGTTGTCTGGCAGTGGGGACTGGGGCTGCCCCAGGGGCTGCATCACTGGAAGTTGCTGTGGGACTGCTTGTGGTTCCTGCTGTACCCTTGGGGGTAGAGGTGGCATGACCACCGGCTGCTGCCCACCAACCTGAGTCACCTGGGATGATTGTTGGCCCAGGACCTTGTTATCTGCTGCCAATTGACAGGCCTCTTCCATCACTCTCCAGCAATAGTACTTGCACTATTTCCTGCAGGTCCATCACTTTTTCATTAAGTTCCTGTAATTCGCCTTCAGGATCTTCTTTCTCCAGACTCATCACCAGGCTGCCGACCTGGGCAGATCAGTTGGATAGCCTCCCTGCATTTTGCTGTTCCCATGGCACAGCCTGACCTCTTTGGTACCACTGGGGAAATTGAATCATGTGCGTATACTATTCCTTGTGTAAAATGTTCACAACCAGCTGTCAAATGGACTACATTTTATTCCCATGAGTAAAAGACTGGTCACCAAGAAAGCTGATGGTGGCAGGAAAGGAAAATTTCTCAATTACTAATGTACTGCCACAGAGGAAGCTTTCAGATGGATTCTAGCCTGCGTTTGGTCAGATTTGTTCCACTTTTCTGCCAGTGTTCTAAGTGTCAGCTTACTCATTTCATCACCACCATCTGAATAGAAAACCAGGGAGTATTTTGTTTTCACGCCATCGGAGGGGACACTTAGAAGCAATGCCTCTCCTCCTCTAGTGATTTCACTGTGTCAGAGGCCAATCAGTGCTTTGACACAATTGCCTGCCCAGTTGACAGGAAATTCCCCATCTGGATCCATTAACCTCCCTCTTAATACTTCATGTCCCAGGGAATCTAAACATTGGCTGGTAATGGTGACAACGGGCCACGACAATGGAGCAACACACTAGTCATCTTCTTTTCACCTAGCAGTTAAAACCTAGTCCAGAGCATGACTTGCATTCTGAGTGGGGCCAGATTGTGAGACTTGGGATTGTTCTGACCAATAATCCACGACAAACTTCAGGTAAATCAGAAAGTTTATTGTAAAAGATAAGGTAGAAACATTCCTGGCCACGTCATTGAAGAATCTGAGGCACACAAAGGGGAAGCCTTAATTTAAAATGACCTGTGCCCCCCACCCTTTTTTTTCCCTTTCCCCCTCAGATGTCCTCCCCCCAAAACCCCCCCCCCCCCTCAGCGGAGGCTTGGAGCCCTACATCAAAGCAACCCAATGCGAGTATCATTTGGTCTCCGGACATCCTCTGTCTTGGGAAAGCTATTGATACAGTACTTAATTGATGACTTGTATCTGTGGAACCTCTCTCAGTTGTAAATCTTTCTCAGGGTGTGAAAGATTCTTTGTCCTGTTAGCCTATGTTTTGCTTACGTGACACATTTGATTACAAATCATGGCCGCAGATGGGCATTTCCCACAATGCTTATTCAATTGAGTCCTACAGATACATACTTTTATTTAATCCATATATATATGCTAAGACACTCTAAGATCTATATTTATATATAAGAATATATCATCAATGTGCATGTAACTAATTACTAACTCAGGTGACTTAATCTAAACTCTTTATATCATCATGTTAGAACTCCGAATGAATAAATGAATGGAACAACTGAATTGTAAACCAGTACAATTCAACTTCTTCCATGTTTTGCCTTTTTCTGCACAAACCCCAGCTGGACAGGGGTAGAAGAGATTTTGCCTCTTCCCTAAACATCATCCTGTCAGGCCTCTATAATGTAGTCCAGATCAGCAAGCCAATTTAGGATTATATCCTGTACAGCTGTTATCCAAAGTGCAAACATGGAATTCAACGGCTGTGTTTTCAATTCAGGGAGACTATCACCAAGGTTATTCACACTATTTAAACTGAGGGACAGTTTCTGGAGAACCAACACCAAGTTGTTCTTCATCAGTGTCTCCCCACTCCATATTCCCATATCTCCCTCTGCCCCCAATGATTCTAATAGCAGCTCCATGTTTCTATCCCCATCTCTTTTTTCAAAACACATCTTGTAGCCAACAGGTAGACACTTTGGCTGCACCAGCTCTGAAAATGTCCAAAATCAATTAGGGAGATTAACTGTAGAAGAAATAGTATCTTCTTCCCTGTTCCTTCCTTCCAAAAGAGAGGCAACATCCTAAAGTATTTCTTTTTAAGTGTTTCTCTCAAAGGGGAAACTCCTTTGGTGTTGCTCCCTTTGGTGACAGAAAAGGCTGAGGTTTTTTTTAAGAAAGAGAAAGTGACTGAGGGCCCTGGACTGATCCATTGGGTTGCCCTGTTTCTTTACCTGCATAAGTAACAGCCATACCAGCTAGTACACTTCTAAACAAACAGGAATATTTGTGATACTAAACATCCCATTTTAGATTAAAGCCAAATTCCAGGTTACATATTAAGTAGAATTACCGTTTTCCACACTAAACTCGTGTTGGTGGAATTTCGACCACAGTCTTGGGAATTTTCCATGCAGCATCTGTCAGGAACAATGTTGTTACCCAACACTGAGTACCAATCTGTGTAATCAGTAACTCCACAGCAGTGCATCTATGAGACAAGAAGAGAGGGAGTCTTTAAAAATCCTGTATCTCAAAGCACACTTTATATCTATTTTTTAAAATGAACATGTTTTTAAAGGAACGTGAATAGTTAAAAAGTTATATTAAAATACAGTCAAGCCCTCCATTTTCACAGACTTTTAATCAACGGATTCAATCACCCATGGCTTGAAAATATCAAGAAAAAATAAACAAATTTCAATAAGCAAAGCTTGATTTTGTCATTTTATATAAGTGACACCATTTTATTATGCCATTGTACTTAATGCGACTTAGGCATCCATGGACTTTGATATCCATGGGGGATCCAGGAGCAAAATCTCAATAGATAGCAAGGGCCCGTTGTATTAAGTTCCTGTAAGCAATAATAATAATAATAATAATAACTAATAATCATAAATACATAATAATAATACTAATAATCTGCGTTTCATTTATACCTCCTGCCTCTCCCGGACGAGGGGGCATTACAACCTTACAGCACTTAGACAATTTACAATCCTGACAATAAATACTAACATTGAATTACCAAGAATTCCTTTAGTTCTTAAAAATTATTAATTCTCCATTAGCAACCACAGTCAAGGAAGATCATAGAATTGGAAGGACCCCTAGGGCCATCCGTCAATCCCTGCCAGCAGGAAATCTTAAATCAAGTATCCCGACCGATGGCCATCGGCCTTGTAAAGACCTCAAGGAGAGACTCCACTACTCCGGGGGTGCATCCTGTTGAACGCCCTTATGCAGGAAGTTCCTCCTAATGTTGAGGGGATCTCTTTCTGTAGCTGGCACCATTGTTCCCCTGCCATGGCGGATTTCTGTGAGAGGTGAAAATCAAGGCCTCTACCAGATCCCCCGGGGGTGGTGGACCGTTAGGATGTCACCCTCGAAGGCTGATGAACCTGAGAGGCTCGCGGTTGGAATGACGGGGCCTCTGTTGTGCTTACCGGTATTGGAATACCGGGTCTTTCTAGGGCTATACCAGATCGTCCCAGCCCCCTTCAGGCGCTTCTAAACGTAAGCCTGTATACGGAGATCTGGGCGAGGAAAGCGGGTTCTGGGGGCAAGAGTACGCTTGGCGGAAAACCTTTGTTAGACGACACAAGGCTCTCCTAGACCAACTGTTAAAGGACTAGGAGAGGCAATACGAGCAACAAAGAATTCGTTCTATGTGTCGTTTGCGTCCGCGGAGTCGTGTCCGGCAGGTCAGAGTTGTTCAGGGTGGTCAGGAGCTAACTCAGCTCCCTCCCGCCCTGAACCAATCCTTGAACCTTCTAAGGCCTGCTGCGACTTGTTCAACGACTTTTTTGCGGATAAAAACCTCCGTATAAGCGAAGGTCTGAACGCCGCATTCAGAAGCAACTAGGGTAGAAGTGTCAGAGCCTCCATGGATATGTTAAACTGGATCAGTTTGAGTTGGTGAGTACCGAGGATGTGGACACGATCCTCGGAAGTGTCGCGAAAACAACCTGCTCTCATGATCCCTGTCCCTCTGTTAGGGCCCAGGGGGGACCGGCGGTAACATCATTGTTACGCCGGATAGTATATACATCTCTGAGGGATGGGCTAATTTCCATCTCACTTAAATGGCCATTGTTAAAACTATTTTAAAAAGCCCTCCTCAACCCCCTGGAACATCATAATATCGCCTGTTTCGCTGCTACATTCTTGGGTAAGGTGATCGAGAGGCGGTTGCGATCCAGCTTCAGGCGGCTTGGATATGAAACGGATTATCTGGACGCATTTCAACTGGCTCGGGCGGGTTCAGGGGTTGAGACGGCCATGGTCGCTTTGGCGATGATCCTTCTCGAGCATCGACAGGAGGAAGCGTGTCCCTGTTGGTGCTCTTGGACATCTCAGCGGCTTTCGATAACATAGACCATGGTATCTTCTGGGACGCCTGGCAGAGGTGGGGATCGGGGGCACTTGCGTTTCCAGTGGTTCGCTCCTACCTCTCCGGGAGGTCCCCGATGGGCAGCTGGTGAGCCGTGTGCTCCGACCGAGAGGCCCCTTTAAACCGGGGTCCTCAGGAGCCATTCTGTCTCCCTGCTATTTAACATTACATGAAACCCGCGGAGAGATCCATCCGGAGACATGGGCGGCGGGGTTATCATACGCTGATGACACCCAAATCATTTTTCTCTATGTTCCGACTGATGCGTGACCGGGATGGCATCTCTCCTCTCGTGGCCTGTCTGAGTCAGTAATGGCTTGGATGGGGAAAACCGACTCAAATTGAATCCAGTAGAAAACGGAGGTACTAGTGATAGGTTCTCCTGGTCCAGGAATGGCGGTGGTTCAACCTGTCCTGAACGGGGTCAGCGCTCCTGGAAGGACTCCGTGCGCAGTCTTGGGGGTGCTTCTTGACTAGTTTGCTTCACTGACAGCTCAGGTGATGCCGGTCTCAAGAGCACCTGTTACAGCTTCGGCCTATTGCGCAGTGCCCCTACCTGGCCCAGAGGGACCTAGAAACTGTTGTACTGCTTGGTAACTTCACGACTGGATTTCTGCAACTACTCTAATGGGGCAACCTTATAGCAAACTGGAAAGCTGCAATGGTGCAGAACATGGCAGCCGGCTGGTCATGGTGCTCCAGGACCAGCCATACTAACATCGGTTTGAAGACCTCATTGGTTGGGCCCATTTCGTCGAGCTCAATATAGGCGTTGGTAATACCTCATAGCCCTAAATGGCTTGGCCCAGGATACCTAAGGACCGCCCTCTCCCCGTCAATTCCGCCCTCGCACCCTCGAAACGTCTGGGCGCAATTACTGAGGTGCCTGGGGCTAGGTTAGCCTCCTCACAGGAGGACATCTCCAGGGCTGCCCAGAGCCTTTGGAATACGCTGCCCCACTGAGCTCCGCTCGTCCACCACCCTTGCCATTCAGGAAGGACTTGAAACCTCCTGTTCCAACAGGCATTCCCAAATAAGATCCTGTGGGCTCCCCCTCTTCCGTGGCAAGAGGTTGGGCTATGGGGCTTTTTGCTTGTTATTTTTGTATGATTGCTGTGTTTTGCTATTTTAATTCTCTTGTCCTCTTGTTGTATGGATGTATTTTAAACTTGCTGTAAGCCGCCTGCTTATAGAAGACAGGGGGGATATAAAATAAATTTTTATTATATATTATTGTCCGGGTCTGTTCTCTGGAGCAGCAGAGAAACAAGCTTGTCCCTCCTCAAACCTGACATCCTTTAAATATTAAAAAGTGGCTATCATATCACCTCTTAAACTCTTTTCTCCAGGCTAAACATCTCAGCTCACTAAGCTGTTTCATCAGGGCATGGTTTCCAACCCTTCACCATTTTTGTCGCCCTCCTTTGGACACGCTCCAGTTTCTCAATGTCGGAAAAGGAACTGGGGAAAGAGCGGGAGGCAGGGGCCTTATAACGGGTGGGCTGGTTACCGCCAAAAAGTTTCAATATGTTGCGCGAGTTAACTCTGCCCCAGTTGATTCCAGTAGGTTCCGAGCAGCACTGCGCAGGCGCAGTGAACCCATTTGTATGATTCACAGAGACCCCGAAGAAGAAAAATACAAAAAAACATAAGGAAAAATATAAGAAAACTATATCACCCTCTACATTCGATGATGAAATTGATACAGTTAAAATTTATCATGATTAATATATTACCTAAAAATAGACAAAGTGGAGTGGACAAATTGAAGACGGATGGGCTATACTTCTTTCTTCTTTCTTTAGGAGGTCAGTCTGGGAAGGCCTGCCTTTTTGAAGGCATCTACGATGTTAATAAGATGGATCATCTCCGGTAGGCTGTTCCACAATTTCGGAGCGGCTGAGTAGAAAGTCTTCTGGGAAGTTGCAGCCAATCTGGTTTTTTTGTGGCTGTAAAAAATTCTTCCTAGAGGATCTGAGAGTTTACCAACTTCGGTTGATATGCCAACTGCTTCCTTACCTGGACCAAAGGGAACTTGAAGCAGTGGTACTTGCACTGGTAATCTCTCGTTTAGACTTCTGCAATGCGCTCTACATGGGGCTACCTTTGTACCAAGTTCGGAAGTTTCAGCTAGTTCAAAATGCAGCAGCTAGGTTGGTCACCGGAGCATCTAGGTTTGACCATAACACACCAATATTGAAATCTCTTCATTGGCTGCTGATTAGCTTCCGGGCCCAATACAAAGTGTTGGTTATCACCTTTAAAGCCCTATGATGCTTGGGCCCGAGTTACTTGAGGGAACGCCTCTCCTTACACAATCCGCCCTGCGCTCTCAGAACATCAGGGAAGAAATCATTAGACTATGTAAAA
Source organism: Sceloporus undulatus (assembly GCF_019175285.1). Lineage (NCBI taxonomy): Eukaryota > Metazoa > Chordata > Lepidosauria > Squamata > Phrynosomatidae > Sceloporus > Sceloporus undulatus. Next base: position 100,060,254 of record NC_056526.1, read on the forward strand.
ACCAGGTTAATAACAATCGCCCACAGAGCATTTTCTGCCATACCCCCCAAATTATGGAACAATTTGCCGGAAGAGATCTGCCTTATTGCCACCTTAGATGCCTTCAAGAAAGCACTGAAGACGGATCTCTTCCGGCAAGCCTATCCACCAAACCTGCTGTAAAATATCTCACCTCTGTTAGTGTTGTATGCTTTAATGAAGAGTCGACTAACTGTATTGCAATGATAATAATGTTATTTTATGGTATGTAGCCAATATGTTTTTATTGTTGAAATATTTTGATTGCTGTAATCCTGTCTCGATCCGCAGGGAGAAGTGGGAAATAGAAATAAAATTTATTATTATTATTATTATTATTATTATTATTATTATTATTATAAATTAATAACCAACACCTTGTACTGTGCCCAGAAGCTAACTGGCAGCCAGTGCAGAAATTTTAAAACAGGTGTTATACGGTCAAACCTGGATTTTCCAGCAGCCAGTCTGGCTGCCATATTTTGAACTAATTGAAACTTCTGAGGGCAAGGGTATTGCCATGTAGAGCGCGTTGCAGAAGTTGAGATGAGAGGTTACCAGTGCATATACCACAGCTTCTAGGCCCCCCTGGTCCAGGTAGGGGCACAGCTGGCATATCAACCGATATTTGGTGGAAAATTAACAAAAAGACCAAACCTGACACCCACATTCAAGAAAGTCCTCTGTAAAACTTTGGATAGTCAGGCTATTGAGGCTCCATGTAAATTTGAAATCCTTAGATGTAGTGAAGAAAATCCACATGTGTTTTATAGACTCATCAAAGCCTTTGACTGAATAGATATGAAAAACTATGGCTTGATCTTAAAGGAATGGGTACACTAGTACACTTGATTGTCCTGACATATAACCTGTACTCAGGACAAGAGGCTACAGAACAGAATATACAGAAATAAAATAGTTGACAATCAGAAAGGGAGTCAGACAAGGAATTCTATCACCTGTATGCAAAAGATGTCATATGCAGAACAGGTGTAGACGTGTAGGAAGGTGGAGTGAAGATCAGAGGAAGGAATATCAACAATCTTAGGGCCCGTACAGACAGGCCAAAATAAAGCTGCTTTGGGTCACTTTGGTGGTACAGTGGACCCTTGTTATACGCTGGGGTTTGGTTCCAAGATCCCCTGTGTATAACAAAATCCGTGTATGCTCAGGTCCCATTAAATATAATGACACAGCAAAATGGTGTCCCTTATAAAAAATGGAAAATCAAGGTAAATTTATACTTTTTTGGAACATTTTCAAACCGTGTATGCTTGAATCCGTGTATAAAAAATCTGTGTATAAGAAGGGCCAACTGTATACTCTTTAAATGCTGCATGCGTCCTAAGAGGCCAGAAGCAGTGCCAAAGCCATGCTCCAGTTCTAAGGACTGGAGCACAACTTTGGCCCAGCTTCTGACTGCTTAAGAGGCGTATGTCATTTAAACAGCATACTTCCAAAGCTTTATTTTGACCTGTCTGTATGGGCCCTAAGATACACAGACAATGCAATACTATCAGCAGAAAACACCAAAGACTTGATAAAATTACTAAAGAAAGAGAGGAGAATGATATGGCAGGCTTGCTGTTGAACAGTAAGAAAACAAAAATAATGACTATGGAGAAGCTACAAGATTTCAATACAGATGATGAGAAAATTAGATCAATAATTTCAATACAGATGATGAGAAAATAAGATCAATAATTAATCAGAATGGAGACTGAAATCAAGAAATCAGGAGAAACTAGGAATGGGAGGGTGGCTATGAAATAAATAGAGACTATCTTAAGATGTAAGTATGTTAAACTGAATACCAAAGTTAGGACTGTCCAAGTCATTGTATTTCCCATCACCATGCACCAGTGAGAACTGGACAGTGACTCATAGGATCATAGAGCTGGAAGAAACCTCAAGGGCCATCCAGTCCAGCTCTCTGCCATGCAGGAAACACACAACCAAAGCACCCCCAACAGATGGCCACCCAGCCTCTGTTTAACAGCCTTCAAAGAAGGAGACTCTACTACACTAAGTCGCTCCCATAATGCATGGTTTCCAGACCTTTTACCATTTTGGTTGCCCCCCACCCCCCCGGACATGCTCCGGCTTGTTTACAACCTTTTTGATTTGTGGTGCCCAGAACTAGATGGAGTATTCCAGGTGAGACCTGACCAAAGCAGCACAGAGTGGTACTATTACTTCCCTCGATCTAAACACTATACTCCTAGAATCGCATTGCCTTTCCTAGCTGCCACATCACACTGTTGACTAATGTTCAGCCTGTGATCCACTATGGCGCGTTCCAGACGCGCAAAAAGTACGTACTAGGTATGTACTAGGGTTAGGAAAGGGCGTCATTTCTGGATGCCCTAACCCTAGTACGTACCTAGTATGTACAAAATGGCAGTGCCCATGTAGAATGGGCGCCACCATTGGGACGTCATGACCGCTTTGCCTCCAAATGGAGCGGCGTGGAAGTGATGTCCTGGCGCTGCGCGAGGGCGCCTGGGGCGCCCTTTCTGCGGCACCAGAAGGAGCTCCGAAACAGAGCTCCTTCCAGGTTTGTGGCGCTGGGAGTAGCCTTTACACAGCTGCGCCAGCGGCACAAAAGATAAAGGGGCCGAGTGGCCCCTTTCTCTTTGTCCCTGCCAGGGCCCCTTTCTCTTCGTCCCCGCTGAGGCCCCGATCTGGTGGGGAAAGGGGCAGGTGCAGGCTGCCGCTTTTCGGCGGTCTGTAATGCACCCATGGCATGAAGCCCCAAGGACACCCCTTTCTAGGCCGCGGGCAAGAGGCCTTTTGCCGCTTCCCCGTGGCCTGGAAAGCGGTGGATCAGGGTCTCAGAGGCTGCTGCTGTGGCGGCTGAGGCCCCAATTCGGTGGGAAAAGGGGCGGGAACAGGCTGCCCCAAAAGGGCGGTCTGTAAACCGCCTAAGACTCCTTTTCACATGTACTGCCTTTAAGTGAGGTGTCATTCATTATAATCTGTGCATTCCATTTTACTGCCCAATTGTAGTAGCCTACATTTATCGCTGCTGAAATTCATTATTTTAGTTTTGGTCCAGCTTTATAATCTATTAGAGTCATTTTGAATTTTGAACCTGTCCTCTGTGGATTAACTACTCCTCCTAATTTGAGATGTGGTGCTGGCAAGAGTGCTAAGGATATAGTGGATGGCCAAAAAGACAAACAAATAACTCCTAGAACCTATCAAGCCTGAACTCCCCCTGAAAGCCAAGATGACTAAATTGAGGTTTTCATACTTACACATTATGAGAAGAGAAGACTCACTAGAAAAGATAATGATGCCAGGAAAGGTGGAAGGCAGTAAAAACAGAGGGAGACCACATGCCAAATGGATACAATCAATGAAGGAGGCCATGGCCCTGATCCTGCAGGACCTAAGCAGAGCAGTCAAGGGCAAGGGGGCTTGGAAGTCCAATGGAATACTATTAACAACCACAATAAAGTGGAAGGAATAGCCCTCATCTGGGATGTTTAGGAAAAACCTTGGGTTCCAGTTCCCAGTTCTAACTTCCTACTCCCAGTTTTCCAGTCTCCAAATCTTTTTGCAAAGGAGCTTTATTTTTAAAGAATAAGATTTAATTTTAACACATTTTATCTTCTATGAAAAATACAACCTAGGGAAGGAAGAACACTAATTAGAACTTACTTTGCTCTCAAACGTTTGAGGAAACTTGGAAGGGCTTTTCTGTCAGCACTAAATAATCACATTACAGTTCCTATTTTGCTTTTTTTATTACTTTTTATCACTTTCCATATATTACAACATTGCTATATTACAAACATTGATGACATTATATTGTATCTACATATAACACCAACCTTACTTTACACTAACTTACAACAACATATTACCACCCCCCAGACAAAACACAATAGAAATAGCCCCTCTGACATTATTCCTTAAAAGACATCATTAAACAACATTTTGGCTTTATATCTGCTATTGATATACATCACAACTCAATTTTTTTTCTTTGTGTTAGCTGATATGAATTCGTTTCCAAATTTCTTGTTTTTTAGAAGTTGGATATCTTTTTTTTTAATGTGTGTGTCTTGGAAACAAATCAAATCAGCATTCTGCTTTTTTACATAGTGAAATATTTTCTTCCGTTTTTGTGGGGAATTCATCCCCCTTACATTCCATGACATTATTTTTATTTTTTGCATTTTTTTAATTTATCTTAAAATATTTATATGTTGTTTACCTTCATTGTTTTCTTCTCATTATTCTCTAAGGTTCTTTTTCTCCCTGCTCCTCCTCCTCCTCTTCTTCTTCTCCTTTCTTTTCCTCGTCTTCTGTCTCTGGTGGGTTATCTAGGTCCTCCTCTGCTTCCTGTGGTACATCTTCCCTTTTTTCTTATTCTCTACTATATTTTTTAATGAAATCTTTCATTTTCATTGTAGAATTTATTCTAAATGTTTCTGATTTGTTTTTGAACATCACTCCTTCTAATATGTCCCATCCATAGATGACATCATTACTTTTCAGTAGCATTATCAACGGTCTATATTCATTTCGCTTTTTAAGTATTCTCAATGGGATATCTTTATACATTGTGCCCGAGTTACACGTGGACGCGCTTTACGCGGTCTTGAGCGTACACGCTCAAGCCATGCGGTGCACGTGGGGCACAACGGTTGGTGTGTCCCATTCAACTGACTGTATTCTCCATTCTTCTTGGCCTCTGGCCGCGTTCTCTCAGCTCCACTCTCTCCTTCCTCTGTTGTCCTTTCCGTTCGTCTTGGCCTCTCACTGCGGTCTCTCGGCCTCATTCTCTCCTTCCTTTGCTGTCCTCTCCATTCGTCTTTGCCTCTCGCCACGATTTCTCAGCTCCACTTTCTCCTTCCTTGCTGTCCTCTCCGTTCGTCTTGGCCTCTTGTCGCGGTCTCTCAGCCTCACTCTCTCCTACTTCACTATCTTCTCCACTCGTCCTGGTCTTTCGCCGAGCACTCACTCTCTCCTTCCTTCGCTGTGCTCTCTGTTCCCCTTGGTCTCTCGCTGTGTCCTCTTGACTTCACTCTTTCCTTCCTCTACTGTCTTCTCCGTTCGCCTTGACCTCTCGCCGCAGTCTCTCAGCCTCGCTCTCTCCTTCCTCCACTGACCTCTCCTTCACGTTCTTTTGGCCCCACTCTCTCCTTCCTCCACTTTCCTCTCCGTTCGTCTTGGCCTCTCGTCGTGGTCTCTTGCCCTCACACTCTCCTTCCTCCACTGGCCTCTCCTTCGAGTTCTCTCAGCCCCTCTCTCTCCTTCCTCCGCTGTCCTCTCTGTTCGTCTTGGCCTCTCGCCACGGTCTCTCTGCCTCTTTCTCTTTCCTCCGCTGTCCTCTCTGTTCATCTTGGCCTCTCGCCGTGGTCTCTCAGCCTCACTCTCTCTTTCCTCCACTGTCCTCCGTTCGTCTTGGCTTCTCGCCGTGTTATCTTGGCCCCACTCTCTCCTTCTTCTCACTGTCCTCTGCGTTCATCTTGGTCTCTCGCTGCGGTCTCTTGGCCCACTCTCCCTCCTCTACTGGCCTCTCCTTCACGTTCCCTCAGCCCCACTTTCCTTCTTCCACTCCTCCTCCGTTCGCTGTGGCCTCTCGCTGGCGTCTCTCTCGGCCCCACTCTCTCCTCTTCCACTATCCTCTCTGTTGTCTTGGTCCTCGGCCTCCTCCCCTTCCTCTGCTGTCCTCTCCGTTCGTCTTGCCTCTCACCACAGTCTCTCGGCCTCATCTCTCTTTCCTCTCCACTGTCCTTCCCGTTTGTCTTGGCCTCTCGACGCGTTTCTTTGCCCACTCTCTCCTTCTTCCACTGTCCTCTGCGTTCATCTTGGCCTCTCACTGTGGTCCTTGGCCTTACTCTCTCCTTCCTCTACTGGCCTCTCCTTCACGTTCCCTCAGCCCACTCTCCTTCTTTCCACTGTCCTCTCGTTCGTCTTGGCCTCTCGCTGCGGTCTCTCGGCCCCACTCTCTCCTTCCTTCTTCAATGTCTTCTCTATTCGCCTTGACCTTCCTCGGCCTCTCTCTTTCTTCTCTTCTTCTGTCGTCTCCTTTCGTCCTGGCCTCTCATAGCATTTTCTTGGCCTCACTCACTCCTTCCTCCACTGTCCTCTCCGTTCGTCTTGGCCTCTTGCCACGCTCTCTTGGCCTCTTCTCTCTTTTCTCCACTCTCTCTTTTTTCTGTCTTTTGCCTTGAGTTGCCTTTTTCCAATCTCTGTTTTTCTTTCTTCTGCTCTTTCCTCCACTGCTGCTTGGCTCTCTCTCTCTTTGTTTCCCCAATTCTACCTTTCCCATCCCCAGCTGTTTTTTATGTTTCGTGTCTCACAGCTGTGGCTTCTCTCCTTGTTTTCTATAGATTAGAGTTCATCACAGCTGCTACCAATTCTCATTTTAAGTTTGTTTTTCCCTCTTTTCTTCAGAGACTGCGGGAAGAGAATAAAAATGTAGGAGTAAAAATAAAAATTCTTTCTCTTCTGTATAACTTCTTCTCCACTCTTCCCTCTTAACGAGTGTCTCGTCCACTCCCCATGTAATATACCTTTCTGCTGATTACAAAGGGGGAAATGGTGGACCCCAAAAAGAAAATAAATTCTATTTATTCACTCTTATATACTCTTATATCAGTTCTATATCTTCCCGTTGTGGAGATTAATAATGATGATATCTTGGTAAATTAAACCACAGGTAGCTTTAAATTCTCTTCTTGTTTTCTTTCTGTTCTGCTACATTTAAAAAATTGGTGGCGGCTCTTGTACCACATTTGGTTTTCCCCCCAATAGTGACGAATGCTTCTACCTCTTCTGCTTCATACCTTTTGTCGGGTCTGGAGGGACAAACGGGTCTGAATAAAGATACTGCAGATTGGGTCTGCAGAGCTCTTTGCCCAGGCAATGCCTTGCCTGAGGTTTTTCCCCACTCCGTGTTGGTCTCAATGGACAGGGAAGACGCTAATGGAGAGAACGCTTCTCAGGAGCTCCCTGAAAACGCGTCCTTCAAGCTGCCATTCCCAACCGGAAGTCCCCTATTTTGTTTTTGATTCAATTCACCAGCCTTTACTTTGGGACAAGTTGGGTAGGCTCAACATAGATCCCCAGTTGTTCTTTCTTTTAAGCCAACTCCATACAAATAATCATTGTAGAGTGAAATTTTCTGAAACAGGCCTATTAACAGAATCTATGACAGGGTTGTGTCATAGTCATCGAATAATAGAGTTGGAAAAGACCACAAGGGCCATCCAGTCCAACCCCCTGCCATGCATGAAATCCAAATCAAAGCATCCCCGACAGATGGCCATCCAGCCTCTGTTTAAAGACCTCCAAGGAAGGAGATTCCACTACACTCCGAGGGAGTGTGTTCCACTGTTGGACAGCCCTTACTGTCAGGAAGTTCTTCCTCATGTTGAGGTGGAATCTCTTTTGCTGTAGCTTGCACCCATTATTCTGCGTTCCAGTCTTTGGAGCAGCAGAAAACAAGCTTGCTCCCTCCTCAATATGACATCCCTTCAAATATTTAAACAGGGCTATCATATCACCTCTTAACCTTCTCTTCTCCAGGCTAAACATCCCCAGCTCCCTAAATCGTTCCTCATAGGGCATGGCTTCCAGACCCTTCACCATTTTAGTCGCTCTCCTTTGGACATGCTCTAGTTTCTCCATGTCCTTTTTAAATTGTGGTGCCTAGAACTGGACACAATATTCCAGGTGGGGCCTGACCAGGGCAGAATATAGTGGCACTATTACTTCCCTAGGTTTAGACACTATACTTTTATTGATGCAGCTTAAAATCGCATTAGCCTTTTTAGCTGCTGCATCACATTGTTGACAGATGTTTAACTTGTGGTCTACTTGGACTCCCAGATCCCTTTCACATGTAGTTTCATTCAGCCAGGTGTCCCCCATCCTATATCTCTGCATTTCGTTTTCCGCCCTAAGTGCAGTACCTTACATTTCTCCATGTTGAATTTCATTTTGTTAGCTTTGGCCCAGCTTTCTAGTCTATTCAGGTCATCTTGAATTTTGATCCTGTTCTCTGGGGTATTAGCTGCTCCCTCTAGTTTGGTGTCATCTGCAAATTTGATAAGTATGCCCCCAATTTTGTCCTCCAAGTCATTGACAAAGATGTTGAATAGCACTGGGCCCAGTACAGAGCCCTGTGGGACCCCACTGGTCACTGCTCTCCAGGATGAAAAGGAGCCATTGTTGTGTGTTGGCTCCTCATCTTTTTACTCTATTTGGGGCCTGATCTACCTGCCTTTATGCACATAGTAGATTCTCACCCACCTTCACTGGGAAATCGTCCGCTTTTTGTACTCCAATATGCCGACGATACTTTATTACTCTCTCTATTTCAGGTGGGTATGGTAAGAGCCTTGAAACAATTCTCTGAATATTGTAACAAATTTCACTTACTGGTAAACTTTGAGAAATCCAAAAGATTGGCATTTTCTAAGAGATTTGCACTGAGAACATGGAAGGTTGGTAATCAAACAATTGAACAGGTCAAAAAGTATGTCTACCTTGGTGTTCTTTTTCATTTTAATGGGCAGTGGAATAAACAGAGAGATAAAGTAATACAAACAGGGAAAAGATCGTTGGCAGTTATACAATCTTTTTATTATAGAAAAGGCAACCAAGATATTCTAGTGGCCTTAAAAATTTACAAAGCCAAATTAAGACCGCAATTACTTTACAGCTTATTCACCTGGATTCCAGCCTTTAATAAGGAGATTGAACGTTTGCAGACTCATTTTTTCAGGAGACTATTATCTGTATCGCCATGTGTACATCATCTGACTCTCTATGCAGAACTGGGATTGAATGCTCTTGAAACTAAAGCCTGGGTGATGTCTTATAGGTTTTGGTTTAAGATACATTTCAGGCCTAATAGATCCAGTCTTTTATGGTTCCTACTATCTGACGTTTACTATGCCAGTTGGGCTAAATTTTATGAAAGTAAACTAATTTCTGTGGGTTTAAATTTACTAACCGAAAAGGAGTGTCTTGAATCTATTAGAGTCTGCCTTGCAGAGAGAGAACATCAACTGACATATCCAACTCCTCCTAGAGTGTGTTATCCAGTGATGCTTGGTATCCCCCCCTTGCAGGGTAGGATTCAGGATTATTTTCAAACCCTTTCACTGCTGTTGTGAGGAAGGCATTTTTGTTTGCAAGATTGCATGTATACCCCTCAAATGTGACCAGGGGCAGATATTTGCAGACCCCATTTTTGAATTGTGTGTGTCACTGTAATTAAGTTCCAGATGTTCTCCATTATATTGTAATGCTTTGTCCATTGTATATAATTCCAAGGGAAAAATTGTTAAGACAATTATGGGAAATAAATATCTGTTTGGATGGGTTATCAGTGGAATACTTATTGGAAGATCAGAACTCACATATTACCAGGTTAATGGCTTATTTTCTGGTGGAGACAACAAGATTATGACTTAAATTTTAATAACTATCCTGAAGCTTTCTTGTAAGTGCATGTTGTTTTTCCATCCCTAATAAAGGTTGATTGACTGACTGGTTCCTATGTGTTTTACTGCTCCTGCTACCGTGTTTTTAATAGAATCCTGTAACAAGAAGAAATTACACTGCAAATGGTTTTCCTACATTCATCTATGTGTCTGAAAAAGGTTCTGCTGCTACATTCTATATGTTAGCTGCTGTTCAAACAAAGGCAAAGGAGCAGTGCCACTGAAATATTATTATGGAAAGAATAAAACTCCCCTCATATTAAATTAGAAATAACCCATATTTTTAATATATATTTTGTGTGTGTGTGTGCTGATTTGAGAAAAATTATTTCCTTCACACATCTCTATGAAGTATAACCGAGCCCTGGAAAATTCCAAAGTGAAAAATAAATTCCAAAATCTAGAACCAACCCCTAGAATGCCATGCAGGCCTTTGTCGATTATGGTATTCTCCTGATTATCTTAGCCACTGGAAAAATTCATAAGAAGACAAGTGATATCATCAATAATCAGCCCCAAACCTGTTTGGGAGTTTAAAAACTAAAACTCTTTGAGCCTGAGGAACAGCCAGGAATGTGGGTGCATTCCCACTATGAAATGAAACGAATCTTTGATTGTTTAAATGACCCTCGTTCTCATTTGAAACCGTTTTCTGTCACATTGTGATCAATTCCTCTTGTTATGAAGTTAGGCAAAGGCAAAACCCCTGTTTTTTTCAGACAATAGTTTATATGCGGTTCTTTTGAGAAGAATCGATTCTGAAGCAAGTTAAATAAGTGGGAATGACAGATCAAAATGGATTCATTCTGGGGGAGGGAGGGACTATGGCAGAGAGGTGTTTACCTTCCCTCCTCAGTTTTTGGCAGATCTACCATCCCCCCACCCAGTGCTGCCTTTGTACTTGTGGTTTTTTAAAAAAAAATAAAATTGATAGAATATTTGATTGATTTTGCAGCTATTTGCAAAAGCAAGTACAGTGGTACCCCGGGTTACGAAATTAATTCGTTCCGTGGCGCCCTTCGTAACCCGAAATCTTTCGCAACCCGAAAAAGCCATAGGCGCTAGCGCTGGAAGCCGCGATTTCGTGCGAAAAAGCGCCGAAAAGCACCAAAAATTTTTTTCGTAAGCCAAAAAAAAAAACGTAATCCGGAACAGTTTTTTCCTATGGTATTTTTTCGTATCCCGGAAATTTCGTAACGCGGTGCTTTCGTATCCCGGGGTACCACTGTAGTTGCAAAATAAATCGAATATTCTATCAATTTTTTTTTAAAAACGCAGTGTCCTCCCCTTCATCCTCCTGCATCATTCCCCAGCTTCCTCCTCCTCTGTTCTCCAGCTTCTCGCTCCGTCCCCGGCTACCTCCCCCTCCTCCGTCCCCAGCTTCTATCTCCATCCCGATCTGTTTCTCCCTCCATTCCCCGGCTGCCTCCTCCTCCTCCTTCTTGGCCCTGGCTGCTGGAAGGAGAGGAGTCCAGGATGGCGGAGGAGGCCAGAGGGACTCAAACCACTATGCCACATCAGCCATACGAGGTCCTCTGAGGCTGAGAGTGTGTGACTTACCCAAGGTCACCCAGTGGGTTTACCTTTAGAGGGAGCTTGTCGATGTGGGGAGGTAGTAGCACAAGAGGGAGGCCAAAATGTCCACCGTTTCATCCCCCCAGCCCCCAAACACTCCCCAAACCATCCCTATTGTCCTTCTCTGGGGTTTCATCAGGTGTCACCTCCTTTGCTCTTCTTTGGAACCTTGGGGCTTCCAGCATCTGCCACCAGGACTCCAGGCAACCAGGTCCTGCTCTCCCAGCCACGCACCCAGCCACCCACCCTCTCTGCCTCTTCAGGGCCCAGGTGCCCTTCTTTCTCTGGACACGTCCTCCATTGCAGCTTCCTGCCCAGGAGGAATTCTCCAAGGTCCTCCATTGGAGGAGTATCACTAAGATGCATGGATTTACACTAAGATGCATGGAGGGCCATGTCCCTCCATTTTCCTTTTCCAGGACCCCATTTCACACCAGCCATCTGAGGCCTTGAACTACCTTCCGCACGCACTTGGGCGCCCTCCAGGACTATAACTCCCACCATCCCAACACAATTTATAGGGAATGGTGGGCATTGTGCAGCCCGCTCCCAGGACACACACTCTCAGCCTCATGGGAAGAGTAGAGCTAACCTCATCTTAAGAAATCTCTCCCCCCCCCATGCCCATCGCCCAAATTCCCAATCCAGGCTGCCGCTTATGACACAGATAATTGATGAGATTTTGAAGTGGAGCTACTAGTTGGGATGACAAGCGTGCCAAAAAAAACCAAGCAATTACACTGGGGTAAGGAAAAGAATCCAGCATCATAGTGGAAACGGGGGACCTTTTAAAATTGATTTCCAAAATGGAGCGAGAGCAAATCAGGAATCGGGTTGTGCTGCAAGTGGAAATGAGCCCTGTGTGTATCAATTACATCATCCCACTGATGAGAGACAGGTGGGCCATGATAAGTTCAGAAGTGGAGAGGATGCTATTTTACAAAGAAATATTCTAATATATTTACCTCTGCTTGAATGATATTCCAAGCATTCTTCAGCCCAACATTATTTTCTGTGTTGTAAAGCTTGAGACCTTCTTTCAAATCTTGCTTTGCCTTTTCATTAACCTATTTTTCAAAAAACAAGTATTAGCAAGATCAGAATGCATTAGTCACCACTATTTGCAAGTGCAACTCTTTCATATGATCTCATTAGACATTATTTATGTGTGGGAGAACTCATGGAACAAATAAGAATTGTTCTTCAATATGTGAAAAGAGCAACATATGTGATAGGAGACCCACTACCTTCTCCTACAGAATGTTGACACTAGAACAGCCATAGAACTAGGACTTAGTTATTCCCAAATATATTTCAATAGAGAGAATGGTTGTTTGAAAAAACTGACAAGCATCAAAGAACAATGTTCAAAGAACAATCAAAGACACAGGGAATCCCTGGTTAAAAGCTAGACTCAGCCCATCATTATCTCCCTACCTGATCTACTTCAGAGAGTTGTTCTGAGGACAAACAAACAAACAAACAGGATAAAAATGTCATCTTAAATGCTTTTATCCTGACATTTCTTGGAGGCAGTCAACAATAGATAATTTTCTTTGTCCCTCAATGTGATTCTAAAAGTCATTCCTTCATTCATTTATACAAATCACAGTATTTTCTGAATGCTAGCTTCCACGGCTTGCAAATTATGAACTTTTGTTTTTTAAAAAATTACTGATAAATATTATAAAACCCACCACAAAAACAATAGAACATAATGTAGAGTAAAAAACTAAACAAAAAAAAATTCTGTACACATATACATATCTGAGACACACACACACAAATATCAAACTGATATAAGGATCCCAGAATTGGACACAGTATTCCAGGTAGGGACTCACCAAAGCAGAATAGAATGGTATTATTTCCTCTGATCTACAGATTATACTTTTTTTTGATGCAGCCTAGAATCGCATTGGCTTTTTTGGCTGCCACATCATTCTGTTGACTCATGTTCAACTTGTGGCCTATTCCAAGATCCCTTTTATATGTCCTGTCGTCAAGCCAGGTGTCCCCTTTCCTATACCTGTCCATTTCATTTTTTCTGCCTAGGTGTAGTACCTTATATTTCTCCCTGTATTCCATACATTTTGTTAGTTTTGGCTCCTTTCCCCTCCCTTTCCCCTTCCCTATCCTGCTTTGTTTCGTATCTTGCACCTACCTGCTGAACCTCTTAGCCTCCCTCTCTTCCCCTCCCATGCACTGGTAGATGCACCTCCAACACTCTTTTCCTTTCCCCCACTCTTGCTTCGCTTTATGTTGCTGTCCACCTACACTCTGAAGAAGCAGTGGCTGCACAAAGTTGCTTGTGCTGCTTTAAACAGATGACAGGAAAGAAGCAAGCAAGCAATGGCAGTGGTCCTACTTCTGTTGCATGACAAAGAACAGAAGCAGAGGGCAATAAAACAAGGATTGGAGAGCTGGTTACGGTAGAGGTGAGTGGGGAGGCTGAGTATGGTGAAGAGAGCAGTTGCAATACGTGTTGAGTCTCCCTTATCTGAAATGTGTGAGAACAGAAGTATTTGGGATGGTTTTTTATTCTGAAATAATTGCATATATATAATGAGAGATCTTGGCGATGGGACCTAAGTTTAAACATGAAATTCATTTAGGTTACATATACACATATAGCCTGAAGGTAATTTTATACACAATATTTTAAATAATTTTGTGCATGAAACAAAGTTTGTTTATACTGAACCATCAGAAAGCAAAGCTGTCCTGTCTCATTAGTTTTTGGAATATTTCAGATTTCAGAGTTCCAGACAAAGGAAACTTCAACCTGTGGCTGTGGAACATGGTTCTCTGGAAAGTTAATATTCCAGAAAATGTATGTTAGCTGAAATAGGTACAAGAATTTCTTTGGAATTTTTGTTGCTTCTTGCAGCTCCCATCTAGTCTTAGAATCATAGAATCATAGAGTTGAAAGAGACCACAAGGGCCATCCAGTCCAACCCCCTGCCATGTAGAAACTCTCAGTCAAAGCATCCCCGACAGATGGCCATCCAGCCCCTGTTTAAAGACCTCCAAGGAAGGAGACTCCACTACACTTCAAGGGAGTGTGTTCCACTGTCGAATAGCCCTTACTGTCAGGAAGTTCCTCCTAATTTTGAGGTGGAATCTCTTTTCCTGGAGCTTGCATCCATTGTTCCGGGTCCTAGTCTCTGGAGCAGCAGAAGACAAGCTTGCTCCCTCTTAAATATGTCATCCCTTCAAATATTTAAACAGGGCTATCATATAACCTCTTAACCTTCTTTTCTCCAGGCTAAACATCCCCAGCTCCCTGAGTCTTTCCTCATAGGGCATGGTTTCCAGACCCTTCATCATTTTAGTCGCTCTCCTTTGGACATGCTCTAGTTTCTCAATGTCCTTTTTGAATTGTGATACCCAGAAAGCTAACTCAGAAATTTGGTGGTGTGAGTGTGGCTATATAAAAATTTGATTTTCTTGGCCATTTCCAGCAATACAGATGTTTTAGCCAGAAAGGGTACAAGAATGGGGTTCCTGTGGAATGTTTGTAATTTAATGCATCACCCTTGTCTAGTCTTGTGTAACTGGTAAATCCTGATGAATCTCATGGGAAATTGCCTACTTGGAGGATGGCATTCTGGGTCATTTTTATTCTGTTCTGGATGGTTTCGAGATATTAAGGAGTTCAATAAAAGCAAAATGTTTGAAATATTTACATTCTGAAATATTGTTCTCAAGCACATCTAGCACACACCAATACTTTTGGCATCAGTCTCTCCCAAACTAGTCCATTCTGGCACATTCAGGTCATGTTTTTACCCTCGAGCATTATGGAAAGCCTAAATGGCTCTCATAAAATGGAACTGGATTTTTTTTTGGGGGGGGGGCATCTAATAAAAATTATTATATTGCTACATCAAACAATTTATAAAGATCATCAGACTCTATGGAGTCTTAGGCCCGGTACAGATGGGCACAAAGCGGTGTGGCGCCGCCGATTCTAGGGTTCCAGACCGTGCAGCAACCACATGGTCCGGAACCCTAGAACTTGCCACTGCCATCATCATGATGGCCTCCCATCCACACAGGGGCCACCACAATGACGTGTGTGATGTGCAGCATCTGCACATTGTGCAGAGGAAGCAGCATCATAGGCCTGCCTCACAGCCCTTATGACGCCGCAAAGAAGCTTCTCTAGGCAGCATATCATTGGCGTGGCCACTACACAATGCTCCAAAGGAGAAAGGGGCGGCATGAAGCCGCAAGGGCACCCCTTTTCCTGGTCAAAGGGAAGCAGGATTTTGCTGCTTCTCGTTGGCCTGGAAAAACACCGGATTGGGGCCACAGGTTGACTATCCAGTTACTGTGGCCCCAATCCAGAGCTTCCGGGGCAGCACAGACCCGCTCCTTACTGGGCTGTCTGTACAGCCCCTAAAATAACCATAGTTATATTCCAGGTTGACCCTCCTTATTGCATCCTTTCTCCTTCCTGTCTAATTTTCACAAGGTGTTCTCCTAAACAGACTTAACATGGATTTTCTTTGAAATACTGGACTTCTTACAGATTTGTAAGAATGACCAAGGAAACTGTTAACATGTACTGAGAGGCAATGGGTTTTCATAGAATCAAAGAGTTGAAAGAGACTACAAGGGCCATCCAGTCCAACCCCCTGCCATGCAGAAACTCTCAGTCAAAGCATCCCTGACAGATGGCCATCCAGCCTCTGCTTAAAGACCTCCAAGGAGGGAGACTCCACTACACTCCAAGGGAGTGTGTTCCACTGTCGAACAGCCCTTACTGTCAGAAAGTTCCTCCTAAGGTTGAATCTCTTTCCTGAGCTTGCATCCTTGCTCTGGGTCCTAGTCCTGGGCAGCAGAAAACAAGCTTGCCCCCTCCTCAATATGACATCCCTAAATAGCTCTGCACTGGATGTGAAACTTGCTCTTTGGCTTAATTATTACATTCAAATGTAGAGGATGATAGTTTTGGCCAAAAGCAATAGACAGATGTGTGGCTGTAAATTTTGCCTATATCTGCACTTATAGAAATGCCAGAGACTTGCTTAAAAAAAAGAAGAAAACAAGCACTTGGAACTGGCACCTGATAACAGCTCAAACAGGTACGAATTGAAATGCTGTTAGGCCTGGAGCTTATGTCTTTAGCAAAATATGGGTTCAGGCTGCATTTTGCCTTGTAGATTTGAGGCCTTGGTTACTTTGTTAGAGAGTGGGTCAAGGAAAGTTCTCCCTGCACGGATGGTACAGGGAGATGGAGGAATTATATCCCACTGCCAAAGGGATAAATAGCTCATTCTAGCTCATCTCGGCACTTGGTAAACAACTAAGTAATTGGCATGGGAATTTTTTCCTTTACTGATCCAGAACCTTTATGATTGACGTTTTTCTGGAAGCTTCTGTAGATGAGAAAAAGATATATAAGGCTGACAAACAAGGCTTTTGCTTTGGCAGCTACTTACGGCATACATAGCAGTATGTATGTATGCTTGGTTCCTTTCCTTTTAATGCCTATTTGTTTCAAGCTAGAATGTGTATGCATGTTTTGCCTTTCTTTTTTTTCTTTGCTAAGTAAAACATCTTGCTCCAGATCAGCTGGAGGCAGTTGTGTGGTCACTCAAACTGCCTCATATTCAAACAGCAGTGCAACCAAGCCAAGGTCTTGTATTCGGTGGTAACATGCTTAAAATTGGATAAAAAACAAAAAAATGGCTTTGACAATACTAGTCCGCAAACATTACATATGACCCCCTTCTCCCCATTTCGATGAGAGCCTTCTTCCATATCATTCCTATGTAATGTTGGGGGAGATGTCTAAGCTTTGTTTTATTCTAGGGCTAGGAACCGAGTGCCCAAACTAAAAGACTGGGGCGGACTAAAAGGGGTGGGACTTCCGGGGGGAGACTTCTGCCCTCCAGGGGGGCAGGACTCGGGGCAGGATTTCTGGGACAGGACTTCTTCCCCCAGCCGCTCTGCCATAAATTCACCACCACGGTTCTAGGGACTGAAAAGGGAAAGTAGCTTAGCTCCTGTGAAGGGCTAAACAATTGAATGATACTGTATAAATACTTACCTTGTCCTATAAACAAAGAACAAAATGAGTAATACAGCTCAGCAGGAGATGATCAGCAAAACAATGAAAACGAAAGGAAAGATAAATGGAACAAGAGGAATATTACAATCAAGAAGGGGAGGTATTCAGCAATGGCATTAATTGTTTGTATAAAACCAGATTGTTTGTATGAAATATTAATTATTAAGATAAAACAATAGTGAATTTATATATCAATTATAATAAGTTCAGGTCTATCTTTTGTATCCCCATATTCTTATTTCCTCAGCAGTTTTTGTGCAGCTCACAACTTTTATTCTGGTATCATCAGTGAACTTCTGTTTTTTAATTTTATATTGAAGTGTTAAATATTTTTATATCTATTTTGTTTAAAAAAACAGAGTCATGGAGAAGTTTTTCTATTCCCTAATATCAGCCTTTCAACTGTGTACTGCCCCTCCCCCCAGAATAGATATTTTATGTGGCACTATTTTGGGAGGATATAAAAGCTTCAACTCATCAGATTCTGACATAGAATATAGGCTTCCTAGAAATTTCAGGATCAAATCTAGAGAAAGGGAGAAGAATAACAACGGTATGTCCAACCTTTGACTTTTAGCATATACGTTTTCCACAGCAGGACAAACATTAGCTTTGAGGTGAAGGCTATTTTCATTACAAAAATGATGTAAGGATAACCCCTCTGCCTACACATACTCTGATATTACCACAACTTGCTAAAATTAAAATTAATGGAAGATCCAATTATGGTTCCCATCCATCTGTAGCCCAGTCTTTTTTAAAAAGTGATCTCCTGTGAATGCAAGAAAAGCGTACATGGATGAGAAATATTGTTCAGTAATCAACTTCATTAGTTACTGGGTAGCTGCAGAATGCAAACTGTCTATTCAAAATCCAATTAAAGTAGGCAACTAATATGCAACAGGTGGAAGTAAAGTGAAATTTTTCATACAGGCAGCTGCACAAGAATAAAAATATTGCACTTCCATTTTGTGTATGTTTTTGTTGTGGAAAGTACCAGGTTAACATTAGCATTTCCTGCCAGAATCATCTCTGTCCTTAAGGCAAGGGACACCAGACACACACCACAAACTACTGCATATTGTAAATATCCCAATAAGCTTTTTCAAACTTTCCTCAGAATGAGAACAATATAGGGCCATTCAGGTTGGTATGAAATGTGCATTACAAATAAATGCTATCCTTTATAGTAAATGTATTTTCCTGCCTTTGCCATCGCCCCCTGCAAAGAATGATTTCAGTCAGCAGATAGGATATAAAAAGGATGGAGAAGCCTGGATCATACGGACTGAAATACTGTATAAGTTTAGGTCAGAGATTGTTTTACTACCACAAATGTGGGGATGAAAGAGAGAGCAATTTCTTAATTGACAAAACAAAGAGCAACAAATTTGCCCTTAACGTGCACTGAGGAGGAGCCATTATTTTCTTTGAGAGCACCCAAGCAACCCGGAAGCCCGTCACCATGATGATGGTACCCATGGCAATGACTAGGTTGGCAGCTGACAGAGATGGAAGCTGGGAGAAAATGTGGCAAAGTTTCCTTGTGACACTGACAACCATATTCCAACGCCCAGGAGCCCGCAGCCACATAACTAGAAAGGAAAACGAGAAAGAGAGAAAAATTAAAATCAAAAAACAAGAAACCCGCCCCTGTATCAATTAATGTTTTGTAACATGAATGAGAGCTGTCTTCAATGGGGTTTAAATTTATATTACGTTTATTCTTTATTTGAGGTTTATATATGTATTTTTTTAATAAAATGCTAATCTTTCTATATGACACCAGAGAAATTGTCTAGTAAATGCACAAGGGTGTTTGAAATGTTCATTGGGAAATGCAAACAAATGAAGTGACTTTCCCCCATATGTGGTAGAGATGTGAAAAGGCAAAAAGTTCTGAGTTCAAATAATACTTTGATGCAGAGGAACTAAAACGTAATATTCAATTAAAGGCCAGAAGTTTTTTCTTTTGGGACGTATGGGATGAATAGTTGGAAAAGAAGCCATGGAAGACTACTATATTGTTTGATTGATTGAAATTTTATTTATATACCAACCGCCATTCCTGCGATCACGGCGGTTTACAAACAAAGTAGAAAACCATTACAGGATAAGTTACAGATTAGAAATAGAATAACAGCAAAAAAAAAAAACCCTCATATAAAACCATAACACGCTATACATCATTAAAATCCGTTGTTAATTCCAATCAAATCGATAAAACAGTCTAAAAAACGATACACAAACACAGGAGAAAAAAAACAATCAGGACTGTGGGGGAAGGCTTGACAAAATAAGTAGGTCTTAAGGTTTTCTTGAATCTCCAGGGAGGGGGCAAACAAGCTCCTCAGGAGAGCGTTCCAAAACTGCGGGGCCACAGCAGAAAAAGCCCTTTGCGCAGTCACTGCGTATCTTGTCTTGGTAACACTCAGAAGTTTTTTCTCCCACCTGACCTGAAGTGCGGGCGGATTGTATGGAGAGATGCAGTCCTCCAAGTACTCTGGGCCCAACCATTTAGGGCTTTATAGGTAACAACCAACACCTTGTATTGGGCCCGGAAGCGGATTGGTAGCCAATGCAGATCTTTCAATATAGGTGTTAGATGGCTGGCCCTGGAGCTACCAGTGACCAGCCTAGCGGCCTATTTTGAACCACTGCAGCTTCCGAGTTTTGGTAAAGGGTTGCCCCATGTAGAGCGCATTACAGAAATCGAGTCGAGAGGTTACCAGCGTGTACCACTGTTTCAAGGTCCCCCCGGTCCAGGTAGGGGCGCAGTTGGCGTATCAGCCGAAGCTGGATAACAGGTGCTTCTAACTGTCGCATCCACCTGAGGAGTCAGGGTGAAGCGACGAGTCAAAAGCACCCCCAAACTGCGAACGGAGTTCCTTCATGGGAGCGTGACCCCATTCAGGACAGGTGGATAAACCTCCTTCCCAGGACCAGGAGAACCTATCACAAGTACTTCTGTTTTCTCTGGATTCAGGCTGAGTCTATTTCCCCGCATCCAGCCCATTACCGACTCCAGACAGGCATTGAGGCGGAGAGATGCCATCCCTAGTCACTCACTGTCAGTCAGAGACACAGAGAAGACTATTTGGGTGTCATCAAGCGTACTGATAACACCGCACCCCGTGTCTCCAGATGATCTCTCCCAGTGGCTCTCATGTAATGTTAAATAGCATAGGGAACAAGATCCGCTCCCTGAGGGACACCAGATGTTAAGGGCCCTCTTTTCGGAGCGACAGTCCCCCAGCTCCACCATCTGGAATCTACCCAGAGGTAGACGGAACAACTGCAAAGCAGTGCCCCAATACCCAACTCTCCCAGGCGATCCAGAAGGATACCATGGTCGATGGTATCGAAGGCCGCAGAGATTGTCCAAGAGCATGAACAGGACTGCTACCCTGTCCATCCCCAGACGGAGATCATCGACTAAGGCGACCATGGCAGTCTCAACCCACATAGCCTGCCCGGAAGCCAGTTTCAAATGGTCAGATAATCCGTATCCTCCAGAACCTCTGTAGCTGGAGGCAACCGCTCTCTCGATCACCTTCCCAAAAATGGCAGCAGTGATACAGGCTGATAATTGTTTCGAATATGACAAGGCAGCAGCACTGTTTGTATGCACAGAGATGGACGATTCAATATTGCCTACTAGGAAGAAGGTTAATAAAATGAATGAGTTAGCAGAAATTGACAAATTATCTGGTGTGATAGATGCCCAAAAGCCAGCTTCAAGCCTCCTGGCCATTTACACGGGGGCCATGCGGCATTTACTGCTGGAGCGCCTTAAAGCTGGCTTCCTGCCGTGGTGGGGAGGAAAAGCGGCTTTTTGCTCATGAAAAAGGAGTGGCTGTTTGGCAGCTCCCTTTTCAACCTGCAAAAAGGAGGATGTGGGTCATGATATGTGGTTGCCCGCAGCCCCAATTGGCCTTTTCAGGGGGACCGGTTTCACC
This sequence comes from Sceloporus undulatus, assembly GCF_019175285.1. NCBI lineage: Eukaryota > Metazoa > Chordata > Lepidosauria > Squamata > Phrynosomatidae > Sceloporus > Sceloporus undulatus. The sequence continues at coordinate 100,081,361 of NC_056526.1, forward strand.
CCTTTGTGAGAGAAGTATGATTATACTCCACACCACAAAGAAAGTCAGAAGCCACGTTTCTATTATTCTATATATTTTCTGTCTGTGCTCTCCATCTTCCTCTTTGTGTTGTTTTTAAATATTTTTCTTGTATTTGGAAGAACATTAATAAAAAATAATTTTCAAAGAAGAAGGAGGAGAATAATTTTTTAAGAATATCAGTTTGTAAGCA
>NC_056526.1:100081596-100118877 GCF_019175285.1 Sceloporus undulatus
GTTGGAAGAGACTACAAGGGCCATCCAGTCCAACCCCCTGCCATGCAGAAACTCTCAGTCAAAGCATCCCTGACAGATGGCCATCCAGCCTCTGCTTAAAGACCTCCAAGGAGGGAGACTCCACTACACTCCAAGGGAGTGTGTTCCACTGTCGAACAGCCCTTACTGTCAGAAAGTTCCTCCTAATGTTGAGGTGGAATCTCTTTTCCTGGAGCTTGCATCCATTGCTCTGGGTCCTAGTCTCTGGAGCAGCAGAAAACAAGCTTGCCCCCTCCTCAATATGACATCCCTAAATATTAGCTCTGCACTGGATGTGAAACTTCGCTCTTTGGCTTAAATATATTACATTCAAATGTAGAGGATGATAGTTTTGCCAAAAGCAATAGACAGATGTGTGGCTGTAAATTTTGCCTATATCTGCACTTATAGAAATGCCAGAGACTTGCTTTAAAAAAAAGAAAGAAAAGAAAACAAGCAAGCTTGGAACTGGCACCTGATAACAGCTCAAACAGGTACGAATTGAAATGCTGTTAGGCCTGGAGCTTATGTCTTTAGCAAAAATATGGTTCAGGCTGCATTTTGCCTTGTAGATTTGTAGGCCTTGGTTACTTTGTTAGAGAGTGGGTCAAGGAAAGTTCTCCCTGCATCTGGATGGTACAGGGAGATGGAGGAATTATATCCCACTGCCAAAGGGATATAATTTAGCTCATTCTAGCTCATCTCGGCACTTGGTAAACAACTAAGTAATTGGCATGGGAATTTTTTCCCTTTACTTGATCCAGAACCTTTATGATGTGACGTTTTTCTGGAAGCTTCTGTAGATGAGAAAAAGATATATAAAAGGCTGACAAACAAAGGCTTTTGCTTTGCAGCTACTTACAGGCCTACATAGCCAGTATGTATGTATGCTTGGTTCCTTTCCTTTTATATGCCTATTTGTTTCAAGCTAGAATGTGTATGCATGTGTTGCCTTTCTTTTATTTTCTTTGCTTAAGTAAAACAGTCTTGCTCCAGATCAGCTGCAGGCAGTTGTGTGGTCACTTCAACTGCCTCATATTCAGAACAAGCAGTGCAACCAAGCCAGGGTCTTGTATTGCGAGTGGTATACATGCTTAAAAATTGGATAAAAAACAGAAAAAATGTGCTTTGACAATACTAGTCTCGCATAACATTACATATGACCCACTTCTCCCCATTTCGATGAAGAGCCTTCTTCCATATCATTCCTATGTTAATGTGTGGGGGAGATGTCTAAGCTTTGTTTATTCTAGGGCTAGGAACCGAGTGCCCAAACTAAAAGACTGGGGCGGGACTAAAAGGGGTGGGACTTCCGGGGGGAGACTTCTGCCCTCCAGGGGGGCAGGACTCGGGGCAGGATTTCTGGGGCAGGACTTCTTCCCCCAGCCGTCTCTGCCATAAATTCACCACCACGGTTCTAGGGACTGAAAAAGGGAAAGTAGCTTAGCTCCTGTGAAGGGCTAAACAATTGAATGATACTGTATAAATACTTACCTTGTCCATATAAACAAAGAACAAAATGAGTAATATCAGCTCAGCCAGGAGAATGATCAGCAAAACAATGAAAAACTGAAAGGAAAGATAAATGGAACAAAGAGGAATATTACAATCAGAGAAGGGGAGGTATTCAGCAATGGCATTAATTGTTTGTATAAAACCATGAATTGTTTGTATGAAAATATTAATATATTTAAAGATAAAATAATAAGTGAAATTTATATATCAATTATAATAAGTTCATGTCTTATGCTTTGTATCCCCATATTCTTATTTCCTTCAGCAGTTTTTGTGCATTGCTCACAACTTTTATTCTGGTATCATCATGTGAACTTCTGTTTGTTTTTAATTTTATATTGAAAGTGTTAAATATTTTTATATCTATTTTGTTTTAAAAAAACAGAGTCATGGAGAAGTTATTTCATATTCCCTAATATCAGCCTTTCAACTGTGTATCCCCTCCCCCCCAGAATAGATATTTTATGTGGCACTATTTATGGGAGGATATAAAAGCTTCAACTCATCAGATTCTGACATAGAATATAGCTTCCTAGAAATTTCAGGATCAAATCTAGAGAAAGGGAGAAGAATAACAACTGTATGTCCAACCTTTGACTTTTAGCATATACGTTTTCCACAGCAGGACAAACATTAGCTTTGAGGTGAAGGCTATTTTCATTACAAAAAATGATGTAAGGGATGAACCCCTCTGCCTACACATACCTCTGATATTACCACAACTTGCTAAAATTAAAATTAATGGAAGATCCAATTATGGTTCCCATCCATCTTAGCCCAGTCTTTTTTAAAAAGTGATCTCCTGTGAATGCAAGAATAAGCTTACATGGATGAGAAATATTTGTTCAGTATCAACTTCAGTAGTTACTGGGTAGCTGCATGAATGCAATACTGTCTATTCAAAATCCAATTAAAGTAGGCAACTAATATGCAACAGGTGGAAGTAAAATGTGGAAATTTTTCATACAGGCAGCTGCACAAGAGTAAAAATATGCACTTCCATTTTGTGTATGTTTTGTTGTGGAAAGTACCAGGTTAACATTAGCATTTCCTGCCAGAATCATCCTGTCCTTAAGGCAAGGGACACCAGACACACACCACAAACTACTGCATATTGTAAATATCCCAATAAGCTTTTCAAATCTTTCCTCAGAATGAGAACAATATAGGGCCATTCATGTTGGTATGAAAATGTGCATTACAAAATAAATGCTATCCTTTATAGTAAATGTATTCCTGCCTTTGCCATCGCCCCCTGCAAAGATGATTTCAGTCAGCAGATAGGATATAAAAAGGATGGAGAAGCCTGGATCATACAGGACTGAAATACTGTATAAGTTTAGGTCAGAGATTGTTTTACTACCAGCAATGTGGGGGATGAAAGAGAGAGCAATTTCTTAATTGACAAAACAAAGAGCAACAAATTTGCCCTTAACTTACACTGAGGAGGAGGCACTTATTTTCTTTGATAGCACCCAAGCAACCCAGGAAGCCCGTCACCATGATGATGGTACCCATGGCAATGACTAGGTTGGCAGCTGACAGAGATGGGAAGCTGGGAGAAAATGTGGCAAAGTTTCCTTGTGACACTGACAACCATATTCCAACGCCCAGGAGCCCGCAGCCACATAACTAGAAAGGAAAACAGGAGAAAGAGAGAAAAATTAAAATCAAACAAACAGAAAACCCGCCCCTGTACAATTAATGTTTTGTAACATGAATGAGAGCTGTCTTCAATGGGGTTTAAATTTATATTACGTTTATTCTTTATTTAGGTTTATATTATGTATTTTTTTAATAAAATGCTAAATCATTTCTATATGACACCAGAGAAATTGTCTAGTAAATGCACAAGGGTGTTTTAAATGTTCATTGGAAATGCAAACAAAATGAAGTGACTTTCCCCCCCATATGTGGTAGAGATGTGAAAAGGCTAAAAAGTTCTGAGTTCAAATAAATACTTTGATGCAGAGGAACTAAAACTTAATATTCAATTAAAGCCAGAAGTTTTTCTTTTGGGACGTATGGATGAATAGTTGGAAAAAAGCCATGGAAGACTACTATATTGTTTGATTGATTGAAATTTTATTTATATACCGCCATTCCTGCGATCACGGCGGTTTACAAAACAATAGTAGAAATACATTACAGGATAAGTTACAGATTATAAATAAGAATTAACAGCAAAAAAAAAAAATCCCTCATATAAAACCATACACTACTATACATCATTAAAATCCGTTGTTAAATCCAATCAAAATCGATAAAACAGTCTAAAAATACGATACACAATACACAGGAGAAAAAAAACAATCAGGACATGTGGGGGAAGGCTTGACAAAATAAGTAGGTCTTAAGGTTTTTCTTGAATGACTCCAGGGAGGGGGCTAAACAGAGCTCCTCAGGGAGAGCGTTCCAAAACTGCGGGGCCACAGCAGAAAAAAGCCCTTTGCGCAGTCACTGCGTATCTTGTCTTGGTAACACTCAGAAGTTTTTTCCCACCTGACCTGAGAGTGCGGGGCGGATTGTATGGAGAGATGCAGTCCTCCAAGTACTCTGGGCCCAAGCCATTTAGGGCTTTATAGGTAACAACCAACACCTTGTATTGGGCCCGGAAGCGGATTGGTAGCCAATGCAGATCTTTCAATATAGGTGTTATATGGCTGGCCCTGGAGCTACCAGTGACCAGCCTAGCGGCCATATTTTGAACCAACTGCAGCTTCCGAGTTTGGTACAAGGGTTGCCCCATGTAGAGCGCATTACAGAAATCGAGTCGAGAGGTTACCAGTGCGTGTACCACTGTTTCAAGGTCCCCCCGGTCCAGGTAGGGGCGCAGTTGGCGTATCAGCCGAAGCTGATAACAGGTGCTTCTAACTGTCGCATCCACCTGAGGAGTCAGGTGAAGCGACGAGTCAAAAAGCACCCCCAAACTGCGAACGGAGTCCTTCATGGGGAGCGTGACCCCATTCAGGACAGGTGGATAAGCCTCCTTCCCAGGACCAGGAGAACCTATCACAAGTACTTCTGTTTTCTCTGGATTCAGGCTGAGTCTATTTCCCCTCATCCAGCCCATTACCGACTCCAGACAGGCATTGAGCGGAGAGATGCCATCCCTAGTCACTGCATCAGTCAGAGACACAGAGAAGACTATTTGGGTGTCATCAGCGTACTGATAACACCGCACCCCGTGTCTCCAGATGATCTCTCCCAGTGGCTTCATGTAAATGTTAAATAGCATAGGGAACAAGATCGCTCCCTGAGGGACACCAGATGTAAGGGCCCTCTTTTCGGAGCGACAGTCCCCCAGCTCCACCATCTGGAATCTACCCGAGAGGTAGGAACGGAACCACTGCAAAGCAGTGCCCCCAATACCCAACTCTCCCAGGCGATCCAGAAGGATACCATGGTCGATGGTATCGAAGGCCGCAGAGATGTCCAAGAGCATTAACAGGGACATGCTACCCCTGTCCATCCCCAGACGGAGATCATCGACTAAGGCGACCATGGCAGTCTCAACCCCATAGCCTGCCCGGAAGCCAGTTTCAAATGGGTCCAGATAATCCGTATCCTCCAAGACCCTCTGTAGCTGGGAGGCAACCGCTCTCTCGATCACCTTCCCTAAAAATGGCAGCAGTGATACAGGCTGATAATTGTTTCGAATATGACAATGGCAGCAGCACTGTTGTATGCACAGAGATGGACGAATTCAATATTGCCTACTAAGGAAGAAGGATTAATAAAATGAATGAGTTAGCAGAAATTGACAAATTATCTGGTGTGATTAGATGCCCAAAAGCCAGCTTCAAGCCTCCTGGCCATTTACACGGGGGCCATGCGGCATTTACTGCTGGAGCGCCTTAAAGCTGGCTTCCTGCCGCGGTGGGGAGGAAAAGCTGGCTTTTTGCTCATGCAAAAAGGAGTGGCTGTTTGCAGCTCCCTTTTCAACCTGCAAAAAGGAGGATTGGGGTCATGATATGTGGTTGCCGCAGCCCCAATCTGGCTTTTTCAGGGGGAGCCTGTTTCACCCCTTTGTGAGAGAAGTATGATTATACTCCAACCACCAAAAAGAAAGTCAGAAGCCACTTTTCTATTATTTCTATATATTTTTCTGTCTTGCTCTCCATCTTATCTCTTTGTGTTGTTTTTAAATACTTTTCTTGTATTTGGAAAAGAACATTAATAAAAAATAATTTCAAAAGAAGAAGGAGGAGGAATAATTTTTAAGAATATCAGTTTGGAAGGCCATATTGCATCAAGCAACACCAACTTGAGGAGAGGGAAGCAACAGGGGGTTTATACTTTAGTGAGTATCAATTTTTGGCCTGTTACAGACAGCCAAAATAAAGCTATTTCGAGTCACAGTGGAGGTATGGTGTTTCAATGATGCATGCGTCCTAAGAGTCCAGAAGTTGCACCAAAGCCACGCTCCAGCCCTAAGGACTGGAACGTGGCTTTGGTATGGCTTCTGGACTCTTAGGATGCATGCATCATTGAAACACCATACCTCCACTGTGACTCGAAGCAGCTTTATTTTGGCTGTCTGTAACAGGCCCTAGTTTATTATCACACTGGTTTTTATCAGGGTTCTCAAATTTTAGTACTTTGCAGAAAGGAGGTTGAAGGACTGATGTTCAGGATTAAGAGTTTTTGTGGAATCTGTGGGATCTGGAAGAATGTGGTGCTTGCTTCAAACATGTTGGATGTTCATGTTTTTCCATCTCTGCTACAGAATCCTCCATATGCGTCATCTGCACCTGTCATATTACACTTTCTGTAACTGTGTGCCAACTGTTCAAGAATCTCAAAATCTTAATTCATTTCTCATGAAACACAATTCCCTAGCCCTTGTGCTGTCTTTCTGAAATTTTGTTGATTTCTTGTTTAGGGACACTCGTATGACTTGCTCCATTCACAAACAAATTTGAAACCAAACAAAATGCAAACTTCCTAGAAGAAAGCAAGGAAAAACAAATCATCCTTCCCTCAATTTAAACAATAGTTCTTCTGCAACTTGGCAGGCTTGATCCTCAGAGCTCTTATATTAAAAAGCAATTTCTGATCCCCCCTCCCAAATTAAAAATATACTGACAATTGCTTTTAAAAAATATAAGCAAAAATATAGAGGTGCATAGCACAAAATATAAATACATATTTGTATGAAATTAGACTGGCACGATCCACTCACACCAGTCTACTATTTTATCCAGTTCTGACAGATGGAAAGAAAAGAAGTTATAGCAATTTTTAGATTAGTAGTGGTAGTGAAAGGTACAAGATTTGCATTTTCTGCATTGATAGTTATGTTCAGATTTAAGTCAAGTTCATCAGGCTATTAAATTGGTCTTGGACAAATCAGGCAGTTTTATGAGCAGCTGAACTGGTGTCTGGGCCAAATGTGTGGTTGGTGCCTAGTGCTAACTAAAATGCTTGTTCTAGTGAGATATTTAAAAATCAGGAAGGGAGTACAGATGGTGAAAGGAATGCCTGGGCTGACACATTATATGAAGTGTCAGGGATTACAGAGCATGGAAGGAATTATTGGAGAGGATGTGAAAGAAGAATTTTAAAATGATAGAGTGCTAAAAATGAAAGTTGATTTGCTGGTCTATTCTATTTTATTCTAAAATAAGAACATAAGTATGCCTGTTAATTAGAGGCAAGGAGACAAACCATATGCATCCTATGGAGAGATAAGCACACAGATATTTTCCACAAGAGGTTAGGGAGACAAAGATCATTGTAGCATCTGGGGTCACCTTCATATAAAGAACACCTGTGCCCCCCAAGAGAAGGTTTCCACAGCTGAGCATCAGATCACAGCTAATGTTTTCTAATTTTATTTGTTTGATGAAGGCTGGTATAAAAATCTAAACCTATAAAATAAATATATACACTAGATGAAACAGAACAAAGAGTATATATAGGCAACATGCCTATATATCAGGTTGGGCCACTTGAATTAAATTAAGATAAAGTTTAGAGATTTTCACAATAAAGGAAATAACTTGATTAATTAGGAAAAACTGATTATGGATGAACAATATATCTGCCCACATTTATTTATTTATATGACACCTTTCTCCCAGGATGAGATTTTGTTTTATATAGGCATGAATAATAACAGTTATAAGGCTGTGTAGCCTAGACCTTTCCCACTGTTGTATTTGCTAGCCGTACCTCTAACTAAGTGCACATTTAACATGCATGAGAAGGGGACCTACATGTGGGAAGATCAGTCCTGACTGTCTGAGAATTCCTCCTCACATGAACAATCTTCACTCTATGTGTTTGTATGTATAGAAGAACCATTCTCAAATACATTCAATGCATTAGCCATAACTAGGGTGGCTAGGTTTTGGGAGACTAGCTTGAAGTCTCAGGAAAGTGCCATGCGTTGCCAGGTGTCTAATCATGGAGTCAAACAATAGGGTAAGGTGTACTGAGGAGGAAACAGTTTGATTTTATTTGAGCTAGCTTTGAGGTGACCCATTCCTCCCAACTTTCCACTAGTGTTTGTGTTCACTGGCTTGGAGCCAAGGGTGTGTGTTGCAGATGGCCATCCAGCCTCTGCTTAAAGACCTCCAAGGAGGGAGACTCCACCACACTCCGAGGGAGTGTGTTCCACTGTCGAACAGCCCTTACTGTCAGGAGGTTCCTCCTAATGTTGAGGCGGAATCCCTTTTCCTGTAGCTTGCATCCATTGCTCCGGGTCCTAGTCTCTGGAGCAGCAGAAAAAACGCTTGCTCCCTCCTCAATATGAAATCCCTTTAAGTATTTAAACAGGGCTATAATATCGCCAGTTCCCTAAGTCATTCCTCATAGGACATGGTTTCCAGACCCTTCACCATTTTCTTTTGGACACGCTCCATTTTCTTAACATCTTTTTTGAACTGGACACAATATTCCAGGTGGGGTCTGACTAAAGCAGAATAGAGTGGCACTATTACTTCCCTTAATCGAGTCTTGGTGCAGGATAAGGACAAGAAGGACAGGTTGCTTACCTGTAACAGTATTTCTTCGAGTGGTCATCTGCGAATACATACAAATGGGCTTCACTGCGCCTGCGCAGTGCTGTTCGGAAACTTCTAGAATCACTGGGCAAAGTACACTTTGCAACATATAGAAACTTTTGGGCGGTAACTCCGCCCACCCTTTATAAGGCCCCTGCCTTCCCGCTCTTTCCCCAGTTCCGATATTTTTTCGCTGCGTGAGCGACATGAGAATGAGCCAATCAAGAGCAGGACACTGAGGGGAGGATGGGCGGGATTTGTATGTATTCGTAGATGACCACTCGAAGAAATACTTTTACAGGTAAGCAACCTGTCCTTCTTCTTCGTGGTCTCTGCGAATCATACAAATGGGTTTAGACTGACAAGCTTAGGTAAGCGGCGGAGGGAGTGTCCAGAGACCAAATAAGGTTCAAGCAATGTGATTTTTATTGCTCACGATAACTGTTTGAACCAAACAGAACAATAGTCTTGTTTCAAATGCATATAATAAACTGTTTGAAACCAACCATTTTAGTCAGTCTTGTTTTTCAAGCACCCCATAACAGCCAGTGCACAACAAGGCACAACATCCTTGGAGTAGACAATAACAGCATGAATGAGGTAATGCATAAGACCAGTCGTGAGGTCACCAAACCTAGGCATACCAAGAACAAGGTAAGCAGGTGTGATTCACAAACACAGTGTCATAGTCAAGAGTATAAACAGATAGATAACATGACCATTCCCTGGACCAGAGAATGTAACCCCTGAGATGGACAGATTGCATGTGTAACAACAATTTTAATGTAAACCTGACACCAATACTGCCCTACCAAATGCTGCATCTCGTTTGGCCCTAGTGTCCAGCCTATAATGCTTAATAAATGTCATTGGCTGGGACCAAACAGCAGCTTTGCAGACATCCTCCAAGGGCACCCCAGCCAAACAAGTGGAGGATGCTGCTACCGCCCTGGTTGTGTGAGACCGTACCCTGGTCGGCAGAGGTCTGCCCAATAGTTCATAGCAGAGGTAGATGGTACCAGCCACCCATTTTGAGAACCTCTGCGGTGACCGGCAGCCCCTTCTTCGGTTCTGAGTAGCACTGGAACAGTCTCTCGGACCGGCTCGAACCCGAAGTCCTGTCCAAATAGAAGGCCAAAGCCCTTCTAACGTCCAAAGTGTGTAAAGTCCGTTCGACCTCCGTTGTCGGGTTCGAGGCCAGGGTAGGCAACACAATGTCCTGATACAAATGAAAGGCCGACACTACCTTCGACAAGAAGGTAATATCAGTACGGAGGACCACCTTGTCCTTATGAAACCTTAAAAATGGTTGGTCCCTCCGCAAAGCACAAAGTTCGCCTGCGTGGCGGGCAGAAGTGATGGCCATCAGGAAAGCAGTCTTCCAGGTCAAAAGTCTCAAGTCCATTGTGGCCATCGGCTCGGAGGGACTGGATTGCAAGGCCGACAGTACCACATCCAAGTTCCAAGCTGGAGTAGGTACCGACACCGGGGGGTAAAGATTCCCACAACCTTTTAGGAAACCCTTCACCAAGGGGTCCCTGAAGAAGGAAGGTTTGTCCCCAAACTGAAAACGGGAACAAATAGCAGACAAATAGCGCTTGATGGAGGTAAGGCAGAGCCCGTCCTCCAAGAGTGCCATCAAAAAATTCCAGTACTACTGGAGTGGTAACTTGGCTCGGGGAGAGGTCCTTATCAGCCAGGAACCAGAGAAATCTCTTTCATTTGGAGGCATAGGACCTACAGGTGGAAGGCTTTTGGGCTGCGTGGATCACCCTCCGCACCGAGTCTGGCAGTGCTGTTAGGGATGGAGCCTCCAAGCCACCAGCGGCAGGCAATCCATGTCTGGGTAGCGGACTCGCCCCTCCTGGATCGTGAGCAGGTCCGGGCGAAAGTCGATGCGGAGGAAGGTTCTCCTTGACAGGTGCAGCAGGGATGGAAACCAAGGCTGCCTGGGCCACCACGGTGTGATGAGGATCGTGTCCGACCGATCCGCTGTCATCTTGGACACCTCTCGGACGATCAACGGGAACGGAAGGAATGCATAGAGCATCTCTCCCGACCACTGGAAGGCGAATGCGTCTCCGAGGAGTTCCTGCTGCGCATCCTGGAACAGAACCGGGGACAATGAGTGTTGTTGTCGGTCGCGAAGAGGTCGACCCAAGGGGCTCCCCATCGGTTGAATATCTCGCCCACCGTGTCCGGGTGGAGCCTCCATTCGTGCGACACCGATGATGACCTGCTGAGCTGATCCGCTAGGTCGTTGTCCTCTCCTGGGAGGTGCACTGCCTGGAGCAGGATTCGTCTCAGAATGCACCAATTCCAAATTCGTAAGGTAATGTCCAACAGTGTCACGGACTTGGTTCCTCCTTGTTTGTTTATATAGTAAAGGACTGTCATGTTGTCCGTTCTGAGGAGGACCACCTTGTCGGTCAGGGTCGGCTCGAACGACCTCATAGATTTCTCTACAGCCAACATCTCGAGGGTGTTTATGTGGAGGGCTTTCCCTTCCTGGGACCACTTCCCTTTGACCATTAAGTCCAGAAGATGTGCACCCCAACCTTCTCGGGATGCATCCGTTGTCAAGGTCATCTGAGGTTGTGGAGGGGAGAACGGCAAGCCGATGCAGATGTTTTGGGCATCTATCCACCATTTGAGGGAACAAGCTACCGGCCTTGGGACCGTGAGCCACTTGTACGGCAGGTCCGTCATCGGGTTGAAGACTGTCAAGAACCATGCCTGGAGCGGCCGAAGACGCAGCCTCGCCCATGGAGTCACGAAGGTCGTCGAAGTCATATGGCCCAAGGCTACCTGAACGTCCCTGGCTCTGCCCCTCCTGTAGGTCAACAGCGGCCGTATGGAGGCTACCAGCGCCTGGAAACGGTCCGGAGGGAGATATGCGGTGCAGGCGTCGGCATCTAAGACGGCCCCTATGAACTTGACCCGCCTGGAAGGGGTGAGGTGAGACTTTTCCATGTTGACCAGCAGGCCGAGTGAGCCGAGAAGAGCTAAGGCAAAGTCGATGGCCTCCAGGAGCTCCCCTTCTGAAGCGGCCGCTAGGAGTCAGTTGTCCAGGTAAGGGAACACCCTGTAGCCTCTCTGGTGGAGGTACGCCACTACCGGTGCGAGGCATTTGGTGAAGACTCTTGGTGCTGTGGCCAGCCCAAAAGGGAGAACATTGTAGTTGTAGACGTCGGAGCCGACGGCGAAGGTGAGGAATCTCCTGTGGGACTCCCAGATCCCGACGTGGAAGTAGGCATCCTTGAGATCGATGGTCGCGAACCACAGTCCCTGGTGGAGAAGAGGCAGGATAGAAGCCAAGGTTACCATTTGAAACCGAAGATAGTGAAGGAAAAGATTTAAGTTTCTTAGATCCAGGATGGGTCTAACTCCTCCATCCGGCTTTGGAACAATAAAGTATTTTGAGAAAAAGGCCCTTGAAAGATGGCCCGTCGGCACCGGGGAGATGGCCCCTTTAGCCAGTAACGAGCGCACTTCGTCGAGAAGGGTGTCCGAGGGTGAGGTGGAAATAAAGGTTCCTGTTGGTGGGAGCTCCTTGAACTCGAGGGCATAACCCCTACGGACAATGTTAAGGGCCCAAGAGTCAGTGGTTATAGAAGCCCAGGTGTTAGCAAAGGGCCTCAAGATGTCTAAAAAGAAAGGAGGAGAGACAACGAAGCGTGCTGGAACACTTCAGGACCTTTTCTTGGTTTGGTCCGACTCCTGCCGGTGAGGTTTACGGTACTGTGCAGGAGGGCCCCGTCTGCCCGAGGAGGAGGAGGAAGATTGCGAGGGGTACCTAGGCCGCTGGGTTCCCTGCTGTTGTCCCTGTTGGTCCTGATGGAACGATCTAAAAGACGGGCCCTGAGACCGCCATGGGCGCTGCCTTCTCCTGAACTGTTGTGTGGAGGACGAAGACATACCATGTCTCTTCGCTGCGGCCTTCATCTTGAATTTTCTTTTGAGACGGTCATCGGTCTAGGAGTTGAACAGGCCAGACTCATCTATCGGCATCTCCTCTATAGCCGCCTTTACCCCCGGGGTCAAGTCGGTGCCGCGAAGCCATGCATGGCGGCGTAGAGCCATCGAGGCCAACATCGCTCTACCCGCACAGTCGGTTACATTACGGGACACCGTAATGAGCCAACCCCCAATGGAGTGGGTCTCATCCCTGATCTCTACCAGCTTACGTTGCGCTTTGTTTGGGATCAGGGGTGAAATGTCTTCCATCAGGGCTTGGACATAGGCCCCCATGCATGCAGTGTAATTAATGGCTTTCACCGCCAACGATGCCGCCGAGTATGCTTGTTTAGCCAGTCCGTCTATCTTGCGGGCCTCACAGTCGACCAGCGAAGTAGCTTGCTTGTGAGTGGAAGCCAGCTGAGCTCCTTCGACAATTGCCGAGTTCTGCCTCGGGTGGCTGGCCAGCCATGAGCAACTCTTTGGAGAGACCCTGTACAGGGACTCAATCTTCCTGGAGTTCCCCACCAATGAAGCTGGAGAGTCCCAAGATCTCTTAATAATTGTCTCCAGGCATGGCAAGAGTGGGATGGATGGTGGTGTTTGCATGCGCCCATGGACCCGCCGCTCAACTGGGTCCTTTGCCGCCTCCTCCGGGTATTCCAGATTGATGTTGAGGGCCCTGGACATCTTAATTACATGTTCAATAAAGGTCCGGGGATAATCCGTCGGGGAGGCTGGTTCTGGACGATGCATACTTTGCAGAGAATCATCATCAGAGGGGTTCTCAGAGAATGGAACCACCTCGGGTTCAGAGTCGGTATCGGTCTGGATAGGTATTACCACGTCATTGTCAGGCTCCTGCAGCAGGGCCTCCAGCCGGGCCCATGGTTCTTGGTGCTTCGACACCGGCTCCGATGTAGTCGGCTTCGACGGCTTTGATGACGCAGGCTGCGCAGGTTGGCTGCACACCTTACGGGCATGACGTCCCTCCTCGAATTTCCGCAAAGCCGTTTCTCTCGGAACTGCCATGTAGAAACGACCTGTGTCGGAATCGTAAAACACATCGGGGTCCTCCGGGTGCTTGGGATCAGCAGGGGCTACAGCAGATGGGACCCCTCCAACTAGCAGCAAAGGATCAACTGGCTCGAGCTGAAGGCAGTCAGGCTGTCCCTTCTCGACTTTGCAGAGCTGGTTCAGGGCAGAGCTTTTTTGATCAGGACCGACAACGTCACCGCAAAGGCCCATATCAACCGCCAGGGCAGGACGAAGTCGCATGCCCTAATGGAGGGAGTAAGCTTACTTGTACAATGGACGTAGACCAACCTGCTGTCCTTGGAGGCAGAACACCTCCAGGGAGAGCTCAACTCCACAGCGGACTGGTTGAGCAGGACAGACATTCATCAGGGCGAATGGAGCCTTCACCCAGAGGTATTCAACATGATTGTCAACCAACTGAGTCATCCAGAGATAGACCTCTTTGCCTCCCCAGTAAACACCAAGACAGCTCGCTTCATCTCGAGATATCAGTCTCAGGGAGGCCCAGGACCCTCCTCTACGTGTTCCTGCCGTTCTCCCTCCTGACCAAGGTCATGAGCAAGATCAGGAAAGAGAGGGCCAAGGTTATCCTAGTGGCCCCAGCGTGGCCCCGCAGGGCCTGGTACTCAAGAGATCCTGACCATGGCCACGGACAGCCTGGAGCTTCTGGTGTGACATGACCTTCTCTCTCAAGGCCAAGTACTGTATTTCAACCCTACCCGGTCTGGCTTCAGCTCCATGCCTGAAGGTTGAACGACACATGCTCCAACAATACAGATACTCTCCACAGGTGATTAATTCCATCCTCGCCTGTTGATGAACTTCCACTCAAAGAATCTATAAATATACCTTCAGAGCATTTTGGAGGTGGTGTTAACGCAAGCGGCTCAACCCCCTCCAATTCTCCGCCTCAACACTGATGTTGTTCTTGCAGGATGGCATAGACTAGGGCCTCCGTCCGAACACCCTCAAAAAGCAGGTGGCTGCAATTACTTCCATCCTACCCCATAATGAAGCAGCCACAACCTCCTCCAACCCACACCTAAGGAGACTTCTAAAAGTCACCAACACGTCGCCCCCCCCCCCGGCAAGACATAGGTTTCCATCATGGGACCTATACACCGTGCTCAAGGCTCTCATCATCCACCCCTTTGAGCCACTGAGAGAGATATCCCTCAAGCATCTGTCTTGGAAAGTGCTCTTCTTGACTGCCATCACCTCAGCCCAAAGAGTAACCGAGCTCTGTGCCCTATCGGTGCAACAGGACCTCTGTGTGTTCAGGCCGGACTCGGTCTTGCTTCATATGGATCCCACCTTCATCCCTAAGGCCAAGTCCGCCTTCCACTTGTCCCACAACGTCATACTACCTTCCTTTTGTCCTCGCTCAGTGACTGATCTGGAAAAGAGTTGGCATACCCTCAACGTCCGCAGGGCGAACAGGATATACCTCAAGAAGACAAGACCATTCAGAGCCTGGGAGGCCCTTTTAGTCTCCTTCAGCAAGGCTAAAAAGGGAAAGAAAGTGTCTCCTTCTACTCTGGCTAGATGGATCAGAGAGTGTATCATGACCTGCTACAAGTCTCAGGGCCTTCCGCCACCTGATGGAGTGGTTGCACACTCAACCAGGAGTGTGACCACCTCTGTAGCCTGGGCCACCAGTGCCCCCCTAACAGAGATCTGCAGAGCCACAACCTGGAAGACACCCTCTACCTTTGTCAAGCACGACAAGCTTGACCTGTACCAGTCAGTCGAGGCCGCCTTTGGCAGGAGAGTGCTCCAGTGCGTGCTTCCGCCGTCCCCTCTGTCTACACAGCACTCCCCTCCTGCTTGAGGGCTTTGGTAAGTGCCAATTCTCAGGAGGATCTCACCTTCTCCACTGGGAAAAGGAACGTTGGTTCTTACTTGTTATATGTCCATTTCCAGCAAAGAAGGTTCGATCCTCCTCCCCACCCTTGGTGCTGCTGTGGGACAACAGGGTGATGCGCTCCAGCCAAACAAGTTACAAGAATAGACTGCTGATTTGATCACAACAATGATGGATTCTTATCAAGAGTCTGCTTGCTTCCGGCCTCAGCCTGCTGGCTCTTAGGCTGGATAACAACTGGACCTTCTGGGTCGCCCCTCCCATGAGGGGGCAGGGGGGTCCTTTTGTTATTTAAATCTGTCCCTGCCTTCTAGGAGCTCATGGGAGGAGCAACCCAATTCTCAGCAGAATCAAATCTTTTCAGCTGGAAATGGACGTATAATAGGTAAGAACCAACGTTCCTTTTTCCATTTCTTAGACATGTTCCATTTAAAACTTAGCTCAGTTGCAAGTTTCTTAGTCAAGAAGTTCCTGGCTTCTTGAGACATCTCACATTTTCCTTCCTCATTGGAACTGTTTGAAACTGTGCCTTCAGTATCTCCCTTTTGAGAATCTCTCATCCATCCTGAACTCCCTTCTCTTTTAGTATACCTGACCACTTGATCACTCCCAGTTTTTCTCTAAGTTTATTGGAACCAGCTCTCCTAAAGTCTGACTATACCTGGCATCTCCTTCCCATTGTATAACAAGCTCTAGGAGAACATACATCAACATAGAAAGGAAACCAAAAATATTGTTATTAAATACTGTATGCTAGATGATGACAAGGAAAGGGAATTTGGTAAAATCCTCTTTTATATGATAACAGAATGGGAAACAAAGATGCTTGAATATATGCAGAATGACAAACTCACACTGCTTCTCAGAAATGCTTCTGCACAGAAATTTGAAAAGGATTAGGCAAGGTTAAATTAATACTTCAAAACCACTACAACAATATAAAGGAATACCTTCAAGAATTTGATTTCTCCTTTAATTATACTGGACAAAAGTAGAAGTTATGAATACATAATTACTGGGAAGTCGCTACACGGTCTGAGCAATAATATACTGAAACTAATTAGAACAAAGGGCAGTAAAGCTAAAATAAAATAAAGCAAAGCAATAATAATGTATATATACATTAAAAAAGCTATATGAAAACTATTATTAAAGTGAATTTAAAGGAATCTCTAACATCCATGAATGGAAGAAAGGAAGTAACTTTCTATGTTGTATGTTTTTTATTGTGTTTAGAAGATATGTGTGTGTGTGTGTGTGTTGGGTTTGTGAATACTGTATTATGTTTGTTATGTTTGTTATCAATACTTGTTGGGGTTGTATGCTAGTGAGATTACATATGCAATAAAGATATTTAAAAACAACAACAAAGTTTCACCCTCCTGTTCTCTTCTAGTCACCGCCTCTTCTTCAGAATCTATTTTATACTTTCTAAGAAATTCTTAATTCTCCTGTATTAGGGGATGTGTTGTCTAAACACAATGCCCTCAAAGTGGCCAGAATTGCTTCTTTTGGCCTTCATGTTTTGCGCCAAAGACATCTCTCTTTCTCTAAGATCAATGAAGGTCATGGCATCGAGGTCTTGCTCTCTGTCTCTACTTAATTTATCAATAGACTTTCAGTTCTTGAGTCCTCTCTAATTTCTGAACCTTTATATTCATCTGCTCTGTCTCCACTGTCATCTGATATTTATGTCCTTGAGTTCTGGTTTAAGTGCTGTCTTGAAGTTATTTTTCATCTGGGTCATCGAGGTCCTAATCTGGTCACATGCTTCTAAAATGTGTTAAGCCCATTGGTTTAGTTATTTTTCTGCAGAAGTTCTCCTTGTTCTAAACTGCACATTCTGTCTTGTCTTCAGTTCATCTGTACTCATTTTGACAGCTGTCAAACCAATCTATACAGAGCAAAAAGAAAAAGTAAAAGAAAAAAAATCTACTGCTGTTAATCTGCTCAGCTACTGAATGTCTTCCTGCTCCATTAAATTAAGTCTGTCTAGCTTAATCTCTTTGCTCTGTACTCCAGAACTATTTCTCATTTCCTTTCAACACATTACGAACTGGTTCGACCTTGTCTTTATCTCCATAAGGAGCCCTACAGCAACCACGTTGTAGGTTTGATCCTAGAGGAGGGCTCCAAAGTCCACTCAGCCTTCAATCCTTTTGTAGGTCACTAAAATGAATACCCAGCTTGTTGGGAGGCAATTGGCTTACACATTGTAAATGACTTAGGGAGTGCTAGTTCACTGATAAGTGTTATAGAAATGTACTTGTTATTGCTATAGTCCTACCTTCCCAAATGCAGGGAATCTGTTATGGATCCCCTGCCCCCCGCATAAGGGGAAAATTGCATATGCTCGCACCCCATTGAACATAATATGGCGCGTGCATGCCATTGATAAAATTCTCCTGCGGCTTCAGCATATGCTGAAAGCCATGTAAGTGAAGCCCGTGTATGGTGCGGGCTCACTGTATATGGCAAACTAACTATTTTTCTCAATCTTAATTAGATCATTTTTTAAAGCCTTTAAGCATCTATTTTCAGATATTCAGGTTGTATAGTCTCGCCTTCCAGCTTCAAGGGATCTTGGATGAAACGGATTTTCTAGACCCATTTCAAACCGGCTTTCGGGCGGGCTATGGAGTTGAGACTGCCATGGTCGCCTTAGTCGATGATCTCCGTCTGGGCATGGACAGGGGTAGCGTGTCCCTGTTAGTGCTTTTGTACATCCCGGCGGCCTTCAATACCATTGACCATGGTATCCTTCTGGAACGCCTGAGGGAGTTGGGTATCGGGAGCACTGCCCTTCAGTGGTTCTGTTCCTACCTCTCGGGTAGATTCCAGATGGTGCAGCTGGGGGACTGTCGCTCCGATAAGAGGGCCCTTACATCTGGTGTCCCTCAGGGAGCAATTTTGTCCCCCATGCTATTTAACATTTACATGAAGCTGCTGGGAGAGATAATCCAGAGACACGGGGCTCGGTGTTATCAGTACGCTGATGACACCCAAATATGTTTCTCTGTGTCTCTGACTGATGCAGTGACTAGGGATGGCTTCTCTCCTCTCAATGCCTGTCTGGAGTCTGTAATGGGCTGGATGAGGGAAAACAGACTCAGTTTGAATCCAGAGAAAACGGAAGTACTCGTGATAGGCCTCGGAGGTTGAGAGGAACTGCTGGACCTCTTACCCTTTCCCGTCACCACTCCCTTCTCCTTCTGTGTCATGTCTTTTTAGATTGTAAGCCTGAGGGCAGGGAACCGTCTAACTAAAAGGATTGCATGTACAGCGCTGTGTAAATTTACAGCGCTTCATAAATAAAGGTTAATAATAATAATAATAATAATAATAATAATAATAATAATAGGTTTCCCGGGCCAGGGGATGGATATTTGTCCACCTGTCCTGAACGGGGTCACACTCCCCGTGAAGGACCCAGTTCGCAGTCTGGGTGCTTCTGGACTCAGCGCTCCACCTTACATCTCAGGTGGATGCGATAGTCAGGAGCACCTGTTATCAGCTTCGGCTGATATGCCAGCTGCGACCCTACCTGGGCCGGGGGGACCTTGAAACGGTAGTACATGCTCTGGTAACCTCTCGGTTGGATTTCTGTAATGCGCTCTACATGGGGCAACCCTTGTACCAAACCCGGAAGCTACAATTGATTCAGAATATGGCAGCAAGGCTGGTCACTGGATGTTCCAGGACTAGCCATATAACACCTATACTACAAGATCTACATTGGCTGCCCATTTGCTTCCAGGCGCAATACAAGGTGTTGGTAATGACCTATAAAGCCCTTAATGGCTTGGGCCCAGGGTACTTGGAGAACCGCCTCTCCCCATACAGTCTGCCCCGCACTCTCAGATCAGGCGGAAAACATCTGTTGAGAGTTCCAAAATCAAGATATATTTCTTCTTCACAAAGGGCATTCTCCATCTCGGCCTCGCGGATTTGGAACTCCTTGCCCGATGAGCTCCGCTCAGTCACCACTCTAGATCTATTTAGTAAAAATCCGAAGACCTTTCTTTTCCGTCAAGCTTTCCCCCATGTGCCTTAATACTATCCTTTTCTCCCTTTGCATATTGTTCGATCCAGCTAATTTGTTTTATGGTTTTAATATGGTTTTAAATTGTTTAATGGTTGTAATGGAATGGTTTTAGAGTATTATGTGTGGCTTTTAATTGGTATGGGTGGTTTTATTTGCACTGTTGGGATATGTGTTGTTGTATTGTAATAATAATAATAATAGGTTTTATTTATATACCGCCCAATCACTGGGAATCCGAGCGGTTTACAATAGAGGGGATAACAGACAGTTCCCTGCCCACAGGCTTACAATCTAAAAGACACGACACAAAAGGAGAAGGGAATGGTGAGGGGGGGAGGGAATCAGGTCCAGCATTCTTCTCTCCCTCTGAGGCCTGGACCAAGGCAGATGGACCGGAGGGAGGGCTATTCTTCTTCTTCAGGCTAGCCCCTGATGGAACTGGGCTAGCCTACTCTCTCCCTCAGAGGCCGAAAGATGACAGTTAGGGAGGGAGGAGCCTCCTTCTTCAGGCTAGCCCCTGATGGAACTGGGCCAGCCTTCTTTCTCCCTCAGAGGCCGAACGATGACAGTTGGGGAGGGTTGTGTTATCTTTTGTTGTAAACTGCTGTGATCTGTATAGGAATAGCGGTATAGAAATAAAATTTCATTCATTCATTCATTCATTCGCTTCTTTCTTTATAATAGTTTATTATTTAAAATGTCCACATAATTCTAAAAAAATGTTTATTTACAATCATGTATTTGTATGCAGAGGTACAGATGCAGGAAGTTAAATGTCCCCTTCAGAATGGACAGTTTCCTTAATTGCAAATATATATATTCAGTTCAGGAGATTTAAAAAGTTGACAAGACATTGCTGAGGCTGGCTGGAAGGCAGCTGAAATGCAATGTGAGAAGGTGGTTCTCTCATTTCCCACTGTTTCACTTACATTCGATTGTTATCTCTGTGAGGCGATTTGGCACTCGAAACACTTGTGAGGAATTCTATCCCCCCCCCCCCCCCCTCTCGCCACGCTCTCTATAGCCATTGATTGCTTTGGCCAGCATCTGTCCTGGGCCAGACAGAGCCAGGCCACACATCTCCATTTTCAATCTGGAAATCAGTATTTTCAGTGTTTTACTTTCTCTTGGATACCATCCACTCAGGCTTTGTATGGGCCACCCAGAAACCCATTCAGCATAAACAATAACTTGAAGAACAGAAGATTCTTCCTCACGCTTGATAGATAGCTAAACTTTGATAGACCAGTTTAACAGGTGCGGCTCGGGAGTTCATGGATTCCATGACAGGCATGGGCCTATCCCAATTGGTTTCTGGGTCAACACATTGCACAGGTCATACCCTTGATGCGGTCTTCAGTACGGAGCAGGAATATCCGTGGGCGGAGGTAACTAGTACCACCGCACTGTCGTGGATGGATCATTTCCTCGTTAAGGTTGAACTAAGAGTCTGCCCCATTGGGGGTGGAGGACCCATTAGAAATGGTCCGTCCTTGAAGGTTAATGGAACCAATTGGATTCCAGAAAGCCTTAGAGGGTTCCTTGGTTGGTAATGCCGGTGATTCTGTCGAAGCTTTGGTTAATACCTGGAACACCGATATCGCCAAGACCATCAACACAATTGCTCCCAAGCGTCCTTTCCAACCTGCTCCTAATCGTAAATCATGGTATACTGAAGATCTGAGGAAAATGAAGCGGGTTGGACAACAACTAGAGCGCGACTGGTGTGACACTCGACTCTTATCTGACAGAACTCGTCATAGGAAATTCCTTCGTTCCTATAGAGAGGCGATACAGGCAGCAGAGAGATCTTTCTCCTCTGCACATATCGCATTTGCAGAGTCCCGTCCAGCAGAGCTGTTTAGGGTGGTAAGGGAACTGACACAGGTTCCACCTGTGCAGAACCCTTTGCTCAACCCGACAACGGCCTGCTGTGATGTTTTTAAGAACTACTTCGCTGATAAAATCTCTCAGATAAGAGCCGACCTGGATGCCGGGATTGCAGCAGAATCAACTGATGAGGTATCCAGTGAACCTGCTGTTGAGGTTAAACTGGATTGGTTTGAGCTTGTGAATACCGATGACGTGGACAAGATCTTTGGAAATGTGAAGAAGACGACATGTCCCCTCGATCCCTGCCCATCATGGCTGGCCGTCCAGGGGGGTGATGCCTTGATGGCATTTCTTAGAGATGTCATCAATGCATCCCTTAGGGAAGGTTGTGTTCCAACTTGCTTAAAAGAGGCGGTTGTTAGACCTCTCCTGAAAAAACCTTCCCTGGACCCCCTGGATTAGAAGAACTACAGGCCTATATTCTCATCGTCCATTTTTGAGCAAGGTGACTGAGAGGGCTGTCGCCCTTCAACTCCAAGTCATCTTGGATGAAACTGATTATCTAGACCCATTTCAAACCAGCTTCAGGACAGGATATGGGGTGGAGACTGCCATGGTTGCTCTGGCTGATGATCTTCGTCTAGGCATTGACAGAGGAAGTGTGACCCTGTTGGTGCTTCTAGACCTCACAGCGGCCTTCAATACAATAGATCATGACATCCTCTTGGAACTCCTGGGAGAGTTAGGAATCGGTGGCACTGCACTTCAGTGGTTCTGGTCCTTCCTCTCGGGTAGATTCCAGAGGGTGATGCTCAGGGACAGTTGCTCCTCGAAAACGAAGCTTAAATGTGGCGTCCCTCAAGGTGCCATACTGTCTCCGATGCTATTCAACATTTATATGAAGCCGCTAGGGGAACTCATTCGCAGACATGGGGCAGGGTGTTATTAGTACGCTGATGACATCCAAATATATTTCTCCATGTCCCAATCAGCAGCTATGACAACAGATGGCATTTCTCCCCTCAATCAGTGTCTTGAAGCGGTAATGGGCTGGATGAGGAAAAACAAACTCAGGCTGAATCCAGACAAAACGGAGGTACTTACAGTAGGGCCCCCCAAACTAGGTACAGGGTTGCAACCTCCAGTCCTAGATGGGGTCACGCTCTCCACAAAGGACTGTGTTCGCAGTCTGGGGGTGTTCCTAGACCCATCGCTTCACATGGGAAATCAGGTGAATGCGGCGATCAGGAGCACCTGTTATCAGCTTCGGCTGATACGCCGGCTGCGACCTTTCCTGGAAGTAAAGGGCCTAGAAACTGTTGTACATTCACTGGTAACTTCACGACTTGATTTCTGTAATGCGCTCTACATTGGGCTACCCTTGTCCCTAATCCAGAAACTTCAACTAGTGCAAAATATGGCAGCCAGGCTGGTCGCTGGAAAAAACTAGGAGTGACCGAATAACACCCATCTTAAAATCTCTTCACTGGCTGCCTATTAGTTTCTGGGCACAGTACAAGGTGTTGGTTATAACCTTTAAAGCCCTACATGGCTTGGGTCCAACCTATTTGAGGGATCGCCTACTCCCACATAATCCACCCTGCACCCTCAGGTCCTCTGGGAGGAATCTATTGCAGCCTTTATAAACCAGACTAATTGCTACCTCCCAGAGGGCCTTCTCTGCAATTGCTCAAAACTATGGAATGGTCTGCCAGATGAGATCCGTCAAATTGCCAGCTTAGACAGCTTTAAAAAAGCTGTCAAGACGGATCTCTTCCGGCAGGCCTTTCCTGAATAAAAGTGCCCGGCCACAGAATGACTGCCTCTCACATCATGTATCAGCCCACCACTCTGTCATTGCTGTATTTTTATTGTGTTTTTAATAGATGTTTTAATTGTAATTTGTTTAATCCTGTTTTAAAGGGGGGGGGGAAATTTGGGATATAATTTTGTAAATGTGTATTTTAATGTGTTGTAAGCCACTTTGATTGTCTTGTCACAGAAAAGTGGGATATAAATAAAAGTTTTATTATTATTTCTTATGGCCTTTTAAAAAAATAGAAGCACCCAATGGGTAATTTGTATCATTTTGGTCAAAACCAGTCAGCTGATCATTTCACTGTATCTGTGCATTTGTGTGCTTTGTTTCAAAAAGAGAAAGGGCACTAATTCTGCACAAATTTTTTTGTAAAAATTGTGGAAATCTCACAAAGACAGTGCACTCATCTTGTTCTTTTGTTGTAGCCAAGAAATATCACAGTGGTTAATGGATACTTGACATGCCTGTCTCCTCAAAAACAAGTAATTTACCAAAATATTTTTTACATCCATGCCCAATCTTCACATTTGAAAACAATGCATGAGCTATAATGAGTACATAATTCAAAGTGAAATAACAGGAGACAGAATCATTTTTGTGCTTATACCCAATACTAATACCTATCTCTACCAGCTTTTTAAAATGATGAGCAAGACCTGGAAGTGGAAAAGACAGAATAAAATAACACAAGAAACTATCCTTATTTGCCCTCCTGATGTCTTGGTTTGGGGTAAGTTTTTATGCTAAAGAGAAGCATCTTCCTTGTGTGTCTTTAAACTGGGAGTATCTTTTAATCAGTGAATCAAGATGATAAGCATTATTAAATGTATGCCAAAAGAAAAAAAAAATACAAGCAATGGGAAACATACTGGAAGACAAATTCTGCTAAGATCCAACCAGTTCCTCACTTGATAATTATGGTACATTTTCCAGAAGATAAGCAACAAGCAGAGTTACAATCTTGGATCTAATTATGATCAACCAGTTGGTGAGCTTGAAGGAGTAACCATGCCCTCTTGGGATTCATATACAAAGGAAATGGAAAGTTGAGTTAGTCAGGTCTGTGTACTGGATTTTAAGAAAGCTCGTCGCATTTCAATAAGCATGAAGAAATGCTGGGTGAAATCCATGGTCAGAAATACTTTTTTGCTCCTCATGTGCAAGATGATCAGGATATTTTATTTTACATTTTTTTCACATTTTCAAATTTTCAAGAACTTTTCCAGAAATAGAATGTCTCACTAACTGAAAATGTGTAGCTGCAGTGACTTTCAAAAAGGAGAACTAAATGTTTTGTTTGTATTGTTTTGATTAATCAAGACAGTCCGCCTGTGCTTGCTGTGTCTCCAGCATGTGTGCTTAATGCCCCTCCCTTTAAGCAGTATAATTTGGAGTGAGACAGGTATGCAAAATGGGATGTGTTAACTAATTCCCCCACCTGAAGTGAGCCACTTTGATTGTCTTGTCACAGAAAAGGGGGATACAAATAAAAGTTTTATTTATTATTATTTATTTATTCATGTGCTGGATGATACTTGGGCCATGGATTGGCAACACTATCATATTGCCATTTTCAAATGGCACTCCCAGAATTCCCACCTGCTAACGGGAGGCTGGATCTTGCTCCCTCCCACTTCCCCTCAATAGATGCAGGAGAGAGAAGAGCACTTATTCAGATTACTTAGCTAGTAATGTTCCTAGGAATTTCTGGGGAGATGTATCTGAATCACCCTCCCTTCTTATCCTCATAGCGGGGCTCTCTCAGAAGAACATGATCTATATTCTGCCTATTCTGGAACACAGGGCAACTGGTAAAATAAACTTGGCCATCAGCCAAGTTAATAGAAGCAGCACTGAAAAGTTAGTGCTGCAGTTTAAGAAGATTCCAAAAAGGTACATGATAATATTGATTCCAAACAGTTACAGGGCAACTCTTTCATCAAATGTGATACTTTAAGGCTGCAACCCACTTGCTTCTGAAATAGAATAATAGAATCATAGCTCCACTGAATTAAATGGAACTTGCTTTTGAGAAGACATGTGCCGGTTAAGAGCCATTCCTGCATTCCTATAGCAAGCATGTTTTGTCACAATCCTCAAAATGAACTGAGCTTAGCAAGTGCTGAGGTTATTATGCTTGGAACATAATAGTGGAAAATATAAGCCTAGGATTATTTCGCTGGATAACTGTCTTCCATCCAAATCACTTGATTATGGTATTCTAGAGGAGGCATTTTAGTGTTTTCTGTGAGCATGGATCCTGCTGTAAAAAAGGGTGAGATCGGTTTCTCTTCACAGGGTTTAAAATTAGAAACTTATGAAGCTGATTTGAAACTCTTGGCAGATGGATAAAGATAGACAAATATTTCTGGGCCAGTGCCTATAATGCTTGGCATTGCAGCTAGGGAACAGCTGACTTTTACTGCAATGACATTACTGCAATGATATTCTGGTCCCCGTGCAAAATGGCTGCTGCAGCTGAGCCTTTGCAATATCGCTTTCATTAAGCAGTTTGTGCAGGCTCCTCCAAACTGTTCATACTATACAGTTATCTGTTTTATGTCCACCAAGAAAAAGATCAACTCAAGTCCAGCCAAGCTCCCATCTGATTGTGATGAACTAGAAAGCATCACGTTCTCTTTGCTTCACCAAGCACAAGCTTGGCACCATTGTTCACATTCTTCCCTATTTTAGATGTCTAGCAATGTAAAGCAGCCTGCTATAACAAAAAAAGTTATATAATTATGCAATACCTTCTTTTTTTATCAATTACTAAATAAATCTTTATTTAGAAGAAGCACACTAACACAAAAAGTACACATATGTTCATCAAATAGCAAATAGTAAATTCACATTCATATTATTTGGACTTGTTCACCCTCCACTGGGAGGAACATATAAACAGTAAGCACAGTGTCTACATTATAGTTTAATAAGACTGATATAACATTAGCTAGTAGTCCCTCTTTTTCTTGAAGAATAAATTTCACAGTATTCAGAAAACCACTTGAAATACACCACATGAAATACACAGGTAACTTTTGAATAGCTTTTCATTTTAACAATTTCAACTTATCTAGGAGTAAAGCATGACTGACATATTAAATAGAGGACAGGAATTTGTTACAGACAAAGGCATAATAAAAGGAAGAGAAGGTGGGGAGTACCTTTATGACTAATAAGTTTTTATTTTAGCACGAGCTTTTGTGGACATAAATCCACTTCTTCAGATTCAGTACACAGTGAACCAAAGCATAAGTGTGGTTTTTTGTGTGTGTGTCACTTTTGGGTGAAAGAAGTTTTAGTCCTCTGCATGTCATCCAAAACCTCATCCATAACATTTGCCAAAACCTGGAATGTGCTGGTGCTGATTGCCAGTGGAGAAGAGCAAGAGTGGGAAGCCAATTCAGATGACAAAAATGAGGCTGGTTTGGGCTCCAAGGAGGAAGGAAACGAAGGTGCATGCCATCTTTGAGTGCATCTTCATTTCTTCCCCCCTCTGAGCTCACTGAAGCCCCACCCCCTCAGGAACAAACACATTCACCCAAGTTTGAAAACACACCCAGTCAAGGTGTCCTCCCAGACACAGCTTTCCTTCTTTTGCATGCAGAGACTGAGCTTGAAAGCTCAGTCTGTGCACAGGGAGAAGGAGGACATCTTTGCCTGAGTGTGTTTTCAAACTTGGGTGAGTGTGTTTGTTCCTGAGGTGGCGGGCCTTCTGTGAGTCCCTGGGGGTGGAGCTAGCAGCCTAGCTGTATATGACATTATATATAGACAGGCAAAAACCTTCCTTTTCCAACAGGCATTCAAAACAGAAAACTTTTAAAGCACACCCTGGGATGCTATATTGTTTTAATGTATATTTTATCATCTTTATTTTATTGTAGTAATTTAATATTATTTTAATGTATTATTTTTGTATCTTTTTTATTGTATTGTTTTTAATGTTATAAGCCGCCCTGAGTCCCAGTCCTGGGAGAAGGGCAGGATATAAATAACAACAACAACAACAACAATAATAATGGCACACAAAGTTTCACTAATAGTCAAGGAAGACTCAGAGCACAGAGGAAGTGTTGAGC
Organism: Sceloporus undulatus; assembly: GCF_019175285.1. NCBI lineage: Eukaryota > Metazoa > Chordata > Lepidosauria > Squamata > Phrynosomatidae > Sceloporus > Sceloporus undulatus. The sequence goes on from NC_056526.1 coordinate 100,108,778, forward strand.
TGGGAGCTGTGTTTGAGGGGGTCTCCTTTACTTTTTCACTTTTTCTTTAAGGGACTTGTTGGGGGCTTTTGCCTGCTTTTGGCCCTGGGCTCTCCCTGAGCACATGGTCAGAAGGAATGAGGCTTCTGTTGAGCCACTGACTTTTTGTGCAGAGGAGCTACCAACAATGTAACTCCCCAATCCCAGAGAGTCTTTTGGGGAAGTTTTTTCAGTAAAGAATGAAGGTCAGCTGGGGTAACCTTGTGTGTGTTTTACTGTTCTAGCATACTTTGTCACCTTTGTTCGGGTCAAGGCTGATTGTTTTTGTGAACTGAGGAGATGTGATTGTGTGGTTGTTCGCACTCTATTGTTCTATTCGATGCAGACCCAGGTCCTGAGCACCTGGTCTCAGGGAGGAGGGGCTTTTGCCCAGAGGAAGAGAGTCAGAGACTTGTCTGGGGAAGGAGCTAGCAGTCATTAGCTCTCTATAGACCCAGGATCTTGGGCTCAGTGACAGAACTTGGTGTACAGGACAGGCGAACAGAAGTGTTTAATGGGGGAGTTTTTGAGGGGGAAGCCCAAAATCCTGTTTCAGTGCCTATTTACAGAGCTATATAAATAAAGGTTAATAATAATAATAATAATAATATTTAAGACTTCTGAACATGAACAGTGAGGGAGCTGCTACAGTCACCTGCAACATGGCGGGCACCTTTGTGGCACTCTGGTGGCATGATGTTTACACACTGCACACTGCAGGAGCATGGCAAAGCCACAGCGGCAGTGGAAAAGTTATTGTTTTGTTGGCTTAAAAAGGAACAATTTTCTGCCACTTCTTTTTTCACCTGCAAACAGCCAGGTTGGGGGCATGGCATGCAATTGCCATGGCACCAATCTGCCATTCAAAGGGGCAGTGTCAAGCCCCCACTTTAGGGCTGTCTGTTTTTGCTCCAAGTCTACCCAGTGACTCCATCACACCCACTTCTCCACAGCAAACTGGTTCAAAATATCCTTCTTTACTTGTATTACTTGTATTGTATTATTAGTCTGATGCAACCCATCTCCTAGACATGGCTTAACTTTCAGCTTTGGTTATTTGAAAAGAGTAGAATGTTAGTGATGTTCTGAGTAGAAAAACTGATCCTAAGGAATATAATACTGTTACACGTTGCCTTATTATAGAGAATAATTCCATTACTGTACATGAAAAACAGCATTTAGGGTACATGAAAAATAACAGGACAAGGCTTCACTGAGGGCCTTAGAAAAGTTTCCATCAGCACAGCCTGCTGGATTTCTGCTGATATTGCAACCACATCTATTTATCTTTTCATTTAATTATTTCTCCATAGCTTTATACTCTATGATTTTGATTCTATGATCTTCATTCACAATTACTATTCTTTACCAAAACAAACAAACAAACAAAAAAACAAACAAACAATGAATGTATAATGATAACATAAGATTTTATTAAATCAACTTCAAATTCTGTAGTGTCCTCTTATTATAAAAATAATGCTGTTAGATGTTCTTAGTGTACCGTAATCCTTGGTACATTGAAGAGCTAAATAAATGAAGCAGGTTGGACAACGACTAGAGAAGCATTGGTGGAAATCTCAACTAACATCTGATAAGACACTTCATTTGACTTTTCTTAGGTCCTGGATGCAGCCAAGAAATCTTTCTACTCTGCATCTATCGCGTCTGTGAAATTTCGTCCAGCTGAGCTGTTCAGGGTGGTAAGGAGTTTAACACAACTGCCTCCCACCATAGCTCACTGTGACGCATGTAATGATTATTTCACAGATAAAATCTCTTGGATAACAGCTGATCTGGATGCCAACTTTAAGTCAGAAGCAATGAGAGAGGCATCCAATGCCTCTACCATTACTGTTAGACTGGATCAATTTGAGTCAGTAAGTACTGAGGACGTGGACAAGCTCCTTAGTAGTCTGAAAAAAATGACTTGCCCTCTTGACCCTTGCCCACCCTGGCTGGCTGTCCAGGGGGGTGATATAGTCAAGCTGATGCTGAAAAATATAATCAATGCATCCTTCAGGGAGGGTACCCTGCCTTCTTGTCTTAAGGAGGCAATGGTCAGACCACTCTTTAAAAAGCCCTCCCTGGACCCCCTGGATAGAAATAACTATAGGCCAGTCTCATTGTTGCCATTCTTGAGCAAGGTGATCAAGAGGGCGGTCACCAATCAACTACAGGTAGTCTTGGATGAAGCTGATTATCTGGACCCATTTCAAACTGGATTCAGGGCCGAACACGGAGTTGAGATGACCTTAAATAATAAATAAAACTTCAGTCCATCCAGTGATGGACTGGATGAGTGTTAACAAACTGAAGTTACTACAATCAAAGCGGCGTACAACCTTTAAAAAAATACAATATATACTTAAATCCTTAAAAAAGAATTAAAACCTTGGTTGCCTTAGTCGATGATCTCCCTCTGGGCATCGACAGGGGAAGTGTGACCCTGTTGGGGCTCTTAGACCTCTCAGCGGCCTTCGATACCATTGACCATGGTATCCTTCTGTAACGCCTGAGAGAGTTAGGTATCTGAGGCACTGTTCTACAGTGGTTCTGGTCCTACCTCTCAGGCAGATTCCAGATGGTGGCGTTGGGAGACAGTTGCTCTTCTAAAAGAGAGCTAAAATTTGGCATCTCCCAGGGCACCATATTGTCTCCCATGCTGTTTAGCATTTACATGAAGCTGCTGGGAGAAATCATCTAGAGACATGGGGCAGGGTGTTATCAGTATGCTGATGACACCCAAATATATTTCTCTATGTCTCAGACTGATGCAGTGACTAAGGATGGCATCTCTCCTCTGAATGCCTGTCTTGGGGCTGTAATGGACTGAATGAGGAAAAATCAACTCAAGCTGAATCCAGGTAAGATGGAGGTACAGTGGTACCTCGGGATACAAAATACCCAGGTTACGAAAATTTCGGGATACGAAAAAATCCCATAGGGAATTATTGTTCCGGGTTACGAATGTTTTTTCGGGTTACGAAAAAACTTTTGGTGCTTTTTTCGGCTTTTTCGCACGGAATCGCGGCTTTTCCCCATTAGCGCCTATGGCAATTCGGCTTACGAAGGCTTTTCGGGTTACGAAAGCGGCCGCGGAACGAATTACTTTCGTAACCCGAGGCACCACTGTACTCGTTATAGGAAACCCAAGCCCAGGTATGGAATTATGTCAGCCAGTTCTGGATGGGGTCACACTTCCCCTGAAATACTCTGTCTGCAGCTTGGGGGGTGCTCCTTGACTCGTTGCTTCACCTGACAGCTCAGGTGGATGCAACAGTCAGGAGCACTTGTTATCAGCTTCGGCTGATACGCCAGCTGCATCCCTTCCTGGAGCAGGGAGACCTTGAAACAGTAGTATGTGCACTGGTCACCTCTTGATTGGACTTCTGTAATGAGCTCTACATGGGGCTACCCTTGTGCCAAGTTTAGAAACTTCAACTTGTACAAAATATGGCAGCCAAGTTAATTACAGGTACTCGTCGTAACAATCACATAACACCAGTTTTGAAATCCCTTCACTGGCTGCCAATTAGTTTCCAGGCAAGGTACAAGGTGTTAGTGATTACCACCCTACATGGCTTGGGTCCAGAATACTTAAGGGAACGCCTTCTTCCGTACTGTCTGTCCTGCACTCTAAGTTCCTCGGGGAAGAATCTACTTCGGACAATAAAATCTAGGCTAACTTCAGTCACCCAGAGGACCTTTTCCATTGCAGCTCTGAAGCTATGGAATGACCGGCCGAAGGAGATCCGCGACATTTCTACTCTTACAGCCTTTAAGAAGGCGCTTAAGACGGATCTCTTCCAGCAAGCCTTCCCTACCTAGTTCCTCTCCCTGTTTACTGTGACTTACGTCACTCTGTCCACCAATTCTTCTTTTAAATTAATGAGAAGAATTAAATTAAAATTAATAAAAATTACATTCTTGCCTCAAGAAGAAGAGCCCTCCCTCCATCCCAACTGTCATTATCAGACCTGGGAGGGAGTGAAAAAGACAGGCCCAATTTCCATCAGGCCTAACTGTGAATTACTGTAACTAACATTGCTCTCTTTTATTTTATTTTATTTTATTTTATTTTATTTTTTGTATTTTATTTTATTGTATTCTCTATATTTTTATTGTTGTAACCCACCTGGATTCCTTGTGATTGGACAGGCTATAAAATTATTATTAGTAGTAGTATTTTCAACTGTTAAATACATGTATACACTTGGATATCTGTTTTGCCTTGTGTAAAATAAATAGGTGCCAGACCTTCTTTTGTGTAAAATAGGAGCCTGCTGTACTGTAAGTGGGGGTGGGGGGGTGGAAGTTAGCAATTCTAGTCCCAACAGTTCCTGAGGCTATCACTGACATGCAATTTCTATTTCTGCTGTCAGTGTCAATTCTCACTGGCTACAGATGGCTAGAGACACCCTGTGACCTTGGGCAAATAATTTTTCCACCTGTTCTCTCAAGCACAAGACAACCAAAATCCCAAGTAAATTAGTCATAGTGAAATAATTTTCTGTTTTCTCTGTTCACATTTGTGAACACAAAGCTCTCCCAAGGGGCCTAGAAGAGATCTTGTTATAAATGTGATTTGGTGATTATGAATTCCTGTCACGAATAAAATCAACAAAATAGCTCTTAGGGCATGACATCATCGCAACATAGGAATGTGCCTTATACTGAGACAAACCAATGGACTATCTATCCCAGTATTGTCAACTTTGTCTGACAGTGCGTCAGGAAGAATTCTTTCTTAGTCTTCCTATTACCTGGTTTGTCCCCCATCCACATATTAACCAGGCATGACTATGCTGAGCTTCTAAAATCAGAAAGATCAGTTATGTTCAGGAGATATGACTGCATCTCCTATTATTACTTCACATAGAAGTTCAAAGTGTTCAAAGAGCTTCAGATACACCTCAGCAGTCATCTATGCAATTCCAAGGTAGATGTTTCTGTGCTAAATCAGTGTATGTTGCCAGTGATGGACTGGATGAGTGTTAACAAACTGAAGCTTGGTCCAGACAAAACAGAAATGTTCTTGTGAAGTCAAAGGCTTTCACGGCTGGCATCCATAGGTTTTTTGTGGGTTTTTCAGGCTATGAGTCCATGTTCTAGAAGAGTTTATTCCTGATGTTTTACCAGCAGCTGTATGGCTGGCATCTCCAGAGAATGCTGGCATGGAAGAGAGTGGGGTATATGTACTGTTGGTTGAGAGGAAGTGATTTACATGTTATGATTTACACCAAACGCAGTGTTCAAACACAAATCAAGGAACACGAGAGACATTGCAGACCGAGTCAGCCAGAAAAATCAGCAGTAGTAGAACACATTATAAACCATCCTGGGCATAAAATGCTGTTTGAAAACACTGAAATTCTGAACCATGCTAACACCTACAAGGCTAGAATGCACAGAGAAGCCATTGAAATTCTTAAACACCTAGACAACTTCAACAGAAAAGAAGAAATCCTTAAAGTAAACAAAGTTTGGCTACCAGTCCTGAAAAACACCAAAATCAAGCAAATGCAAAAGAAAACCATCCAGGGTGAGGGGGGTTTCCCAGCTGACAATAGACCATTAATTATTTAATGACACCCTGAGGCCTTGCCATTTAACAACAGAACAATACACAGATTAAAATGTAAATCACTTCAACCAAAAGTATATATACCCCACTCGCTTCCATGCGAGGCACAGCTGCTGGTGAAACATCAGGAACAAACTCTTCTAGAACGTGGCTTCATAAGCCTGAACCCCCCCCCCCCAAAAAATAGAGGTGCTCTTGGTTGGTCAAAAGGCAAATGTACATGTGAAGTCAACTGTGTGTGTGTGTGTGTGTGTATCTCGAAAATTTTGCTTTATGACTGATTTTGGTATTATTTAGTGCATTTAGTGTATATTGTATGTTTTCTTAAAAAGGCGAATATATGAATAGGGATCCAGCCTATGGGGTTACAGTCCTGAAATCTCAGGTTCACAGCTTGGATGAGACTGGTTGGCCAGGTTTCAGTTGTGAAACCTGGAGTGCTTTTGTACAATTAAAAAGGAATGTTGGGTACTTAACCGTGACATGTTCATTTCCTGCAGAGAAGGGTCCTGGCATCCTGTAATCTGGGTTTAGCTCCTCCTATTTGCTCCTGTAGGCAGGGACAATAAACAAAAGACCGGCCCCTATATAGGGAGGAGCTAGCCCCCCTGAGCCTCAGTCAATAGCAAGCCAAGCGACTAGTAAGGTAATCAAGGAACTGAACTTTAGTAACATCAGCTAAGGGTTAACTAGAGCATCTTAGAAAAAACTAGTCCAAGAACAAACAAGAACTCAGAAAAACCAATCCAGCAACAAGAAGAAGAACAAGGCAGGTCCACCAACAGGCAGGCAGGGTCGGAGGCCACAGGCAGCACCCGGGTGGGCAGGATGCCAGGACCCTTCTCAGCAGGAAATGAACGTGTCACGGTAAGTACCCAACGTTCCTTTTCCCAGCAGAGAGGGTCCTGTCCTCCTGTAATCTGGGATTTACAAAAGCCCTCTCGAACTGGGAGGGAGGTGCTACTAGGAGACTTTGGCCCCCGACACAATCTGTTGGCGGAACCTCCTTTCAAATGACGCCTCTGCGGACTGAGACACGTCCAGTTTGTAATGTCTTATGAAGGTCGAAGGCGACTTCCATGTGGCCACTCTGCAAATATCTGACAGGGAGGCACAAGTGGTCAAGGCCGCAGAGGTAGATGCACTCCTGGTTGAGTGCACCATCAACCCCTCGGGTGGAGTGAGATCAAGAGTTCAGTAGCTCTTTTGAATACAAGACCTGATTCACCTACTCAGAGTCGAGACTGGTACCTTGCACCCCAAAGAGCCCAGGCGAAAGGAAATGAACATCTCAGATGACCTTAAGGTTGAAGTCCTCTTGATGTAGATTTTGAGGGCTCTGCACACATCCAATGTGTGCCAGGTCTTTTCCAAGTCCTTCTTAGGATCGGGGCAGAATGAAGGCAGGAGAATGTCCTGTGACACCTGAAAGGCTGAGTTGACCCTAGGCACGAAGGTAGGGTCTGGACGAAGGCACACTGAGACAGGCCTAAAAATACACAAGTCTTTATGTACCGACAGGGCCCCAGCTCTAACACCCATCTGGCGGAGGGAATGGCCGTGAGGAAGATGACCTTGAGGGAGAGGTGTTTGAGGAAGGCCTCCCAAAGGGACTTGATCGGCCCAACTGTCAGAGCCTTTAAGACCGTGTTCACATCCCAAGATGGAAAATGATGTCTGGTGGGCAGGCCCTGTTGGAAACTCCCCTCAACAGCCTCTTAATGTGAGGATGGCTGCCATTCTAGCTGCTCTCGTATGGAGCAGAAACGACGTGATGGCAGACACCTGCCTTATAACCATGTTGGGTCAAGTCCCTTATTAATGTCATCTTGGATTGACTATAGCAGGTCAGCCACTGAAAACCTGAAGCAGTTGATGAGAACTTGCCTAAGCAGTGGATTATGTGATCAATCAGAATAGAACCTGATCTAATCTGGACCTATGGCAGCTTCCAGCCTATCACTGATCACCTTGTCAACTGGTTATAGCAATGAAGGTGATATTAAGGTGATTTCATTTGTAGTAATTAAGACTTACCACTCTGAAAGAGGAATGTTAATGTCTGACCTCCAATTAAAATTTCAAAACAATGTGCAGTTCTTTACTGAAACATCTGTGAACCTGTGTAAAATAAGACTAATCCCATGGTTAGGCAAAGAAGACACTGGATTAACCTTTATCTCGCAGACATTGGTGAGTCCATGCAGAAGCATAGATGCACTCTGTGTTAACAGGGTATGTGGTCAGAATTAAGTCTGATTTCTTTTAAGGATGAACTTGTCTAGAGACTTCAAAAATCACCCCAACTCCATGTAGCAGACTATCATCAACCTGTATGAAGGCTGAGGGGTCTCCCGGCTAAATGAACTGCTGATTAAGGAGTCATGAAATGGGAACAGGGGGCTTGGCAAGGATAGCCCTCTGGTATCTAATTTCGAGGAGAGAATTTTCACCACAAAAGGGATCTGTCAAAGGAACACAAACCTAAATTTAAAATAGTATAGTGGGCCCTCGATATGTACTGGAGTTGAATTTAGGACTTTGCATGGATACCAGATCCATGGAAGTTGAAGTCACAGAAAATATAATGGTATAGTAAAATGGAGTCTCCTGTATAAAATAGTAAAATCAGTTTGTTTTCTGGAATGAATACACACACACACACACACAAGGCATAGGCACTAGGAAGTCTATTTTCCCAGCCTCAGAAGGCAGTGGACAATGGTGTTGTTTGGGCCAGACCTTGGCATGAAAACCCAGATTAGACACTCCCCCACACAGCAGCTAACCTATAACAATAAAATCATAGAATGATGGAGTTGGATGAGACCACAAGGGCCATCAAGTCTAACCCCCTGCCATGCAAGAAATCACAATCAAAGCATGCCCAACAATATGAAAAGGAATCTTGTAGCACCCTGAGACCTCTAAAAGAAAGAGATTGGCAGCATGAACCTTCATGGCCTTGAGCCCAACTCATCATATGCATACAATGGGTCTTCCAAGCCAGGCAGCAGCTGAATGGCAAGCCCATCAGCAGGCATTCTTATTTAAAATGTAAACTATCTAGCCAAGGTAAGAGGTAATTGTGATTTTTGTGGCAGACTCTTCAGGGCTGTGCAGGATGTCTGAATGGGATTTGAAGCAACCCCTTAGCAGAAAAACCTGATTATATTGTTTTAAAACACTCCTGGAGGAAGGGGAGATTCTCCAGCCCCTGTTTAGAAGTGGGTGGCAGAGGCTCTCTCTGGGGAGGACATGAAGCCAATTTGTGCTTTTTTGTGGGATGCTCTGTGGCAGCCAAAAAGGACCATTTTAGAATTGGAAACTTCAGTTCCTGCTGGGCCAAGTCCAGCTTCCTTTACAGCCATGCGGCTGTACCACATAGAGGAGGAGTCCTCTGCCTCCTTACACACCATCTCATTATAAGAATTCAAAAGGAAAGTGCAGGAGCCCTGGCAACACCACCATGTGTTTCCCAGTCTGCAAAAGGATCCCCCACACCTATGGGGTCCTGGGTGCCATTGGAGCCAGAGATGGGAAGGAAGGGGGAGACCAAGGGTTTATGCCCCCATCTGCCCTCCTGGCAGAGTCCCAAACCTTATGCTAGGCATAGTGCCTGCAATGGCCCTGGCAGAGGCCTCATGGCAATGCCTGCCCCGAGAGAGGGCATTAGATCTGGCAAAGGCTATTTGGTGGCTGGAGAGGGCCCCTGGTACTCACCCTTCTCCTGTGTCTTCTGGCTGGCTTGCCTCTCTGACCTTGGCCCTGTTTCAGGCTGTGCAGAGGTGATGCAGAGAAATCTCTTGCCATGGCTTTTGGCTGGCCTGTCCTCTGAACTCTGGCCGCAAATGGGCTGAGCAGACGCTGAGAAGGGAAGTTTCCATAACTTCTGGCCAGTTTCCTCACTGATCCCTGGCCTTAAACAGGCTGGGCAGTGGTGATGCAGAGAAATCCTTTGCCGTGGCTTTTAGCTGGCCTGTCCTCTGAACTCAGGCCCCAATGGGCTGAGCAGAGATGCTGAGAAGGGAAGTTTCCATGACTTCTGGCCAGTTTCCTCACTGATCCCTGGCCTTAAACAGGCCGGGCAGAGGTGATGTGGAGAAACAGAGATATGGAGGGGATACCCCTCATCATCTGTTCCCACGGCTCCCATGTGCTGCAATGCTGTTGCAGAAATCTCCTGTGCTCCCACCATGATAGGGGGCAGCTCTGGAGGAGGGGGAGAGTCATTGGTAGGGAGACAGTAGGCTGGCCCAGTTCCATCAGGGGCTAGCCTGAAGAAGAAGAGCCCTCCCTCCGGTCCATCTGCCTTGGTCCAGGCCTCAGAGGGAGAGAAGAATGCTGGACCTGATTCCCTCCCCCCCTCACCATTCCCTTCTCCTTTTGTGTCGTGTCTTTTAGATTGTAAGCCTGTGGGCAGGGAACTGTCTGTTATCCCCTCTATTGTAAACCGCTCGGATTCCCAGTGATTGGGCGGTATATAAATAAAACC
>NC_056526.1:100118887-100202492 GCF_019175285.1 Sceloporus undulatus
TATTATTATTATTATTATTATTATTATTATTATTATTATTATTATTATTATTGGTAAAGCCAAGACCTTTCTCCAATCCTGGGAGCCCTAGCCATATTAAGTCCTTTTTCAGGCTCCCAAGGCAGCAAGAGAAACGAAGAGAAGAAAAGAACTGAAGTGGCAGTAGTGAAGAAGCTGCAGAGCAACAGCAAACACATCCCAATGGGTCTCTCTCTGAAGCCAGCTCCTTCTGTTGAGCTGGCAAACCCTGAGCTAGGGAAGCCTGAGCTAAGGATGACCCTTAGCTAGTGCTCTTGGGGTCCTCTGCCATAGCCACCACCAAGGAAGGGGGGAAAGGCAGGAGAGAGGAGAAGAAGGGAAGGCCAAGAGAACTCTCAAACCGCTTTCGAGAAAGGAAAAACCTTGCTGGCTTGAAGAGACACATCCTGCTAGGAGCATAGGCAGGAACAAGACTGAGGCTTAGGGGGGCTAGCTCCTTCCTATACAGGGGCCGGTCTTTTGTTTATTGTCCCTGCCTACAGGAGCAAATAGGAGGAGTTAAACCCAGATTACAGGAGGACAGGATCCTCTCTGCTGGGAAATTATTGTACACCTATTCCTGAGGATGTCAGATCTGGCCCCTGTGACATATTTCATAGAATCATAGAACCACAGAGTTGGAAGAGACCACAAGGGCCATCCAGTCCAATCCCTGCCATGCAAGAACTCTCAGTCAAAGCATCCCCGACAGATGGCCACCCAGCTTCTGTTTAAAGACCTCCAAGGAGGGAGACTCCGCCACTCTCCAAGGAAGTGTGTTCCACTGTTGAACAGCCCTTACTGTCAGGAAGTTCCTCTTAATGTTGAGGTGGAATTTCTTTTCCTGCAGCTTGCATCCATTGTTCCATGTCCTACTCTCTGGAGCAGCAGAAAACAAGCTTGCTCCCTCCACAATATGACTTCCCTTCAAGTATTTAAACAAGGCTATCAAATCACTTCTCAACCTTCTCTTCTCCAAACTAAACATCCCCGGCTCCATAAGTCATTCTTCACAGGGCATGGTTTCAAGACCCTTCACCATTTTAGTCGCCCTCCTTTGGACACACTTGTTTCTCAATGTCCTTCTTGAATTGTGGTGCCCAGAACTGGACACAGTATTCCAGGTTAGGTCTGACTAAAGCAGAATAGAGTGGCACTATTACTTCCTTGATCTAGACACTATACCTCTATTCATGCAGCCTAATAATAATAATAATAATAATAATAATAATAATAATAATAATTTATTTGTATCCCGCCCCTCTGAGAACAATCGGGGCAGCTAACAAAGTTAAAAATACAGAACATATAAAATCCCTGATACCCTCCCCTCCTTAAAAAAGTATTAAATCCAATGCAGAATTTAGAAAATAATAATAATAATAGTAATAATAGAAAAAAAACATACAAGTTAAAAACTGACCAGAAGGTCAACAACATCACATCAGCAAAACAATCAATGGGAGCAGCAGTATCTTATTCCCGTTTTTTTGAGGCCAGGTTCTCTATTTTGGGAAGGCCTGCTGGAAGAGATCCGTCTTAACAGCCTTTTAAAAGCTGTCTAAGGATGTAAGTAGACGGATCTCATCTGGCGGGCCATTCCATAATCTGGGGACGACAGTGGAAAATGCCCTCTGGGAGGTAGCCGAGAGCCTAGATTTTTGTGGCTATGGTAGGCTCCTCCCAGAGGAGCGGAGTGTGTGGGGAGGATTGTAGGCGAGAAGGCGGCCCCGAAGATAGTTTGGACCCAAGCTATTTAGGGCTTTAAAGGTGATAACCAACACCTTATAGTGGGTCCGGAAGCTAATGGGCAGCCAGTGGAGGGACTTTAGAACCGGGGTAATATGGTCCCTCCTGGATGTTCCAGAAATTACTCTGGCTGCCATATTCTGTACTAGTTGCAGTTTCCGGACCAAGGACGAGGGTAGCCCAATGTAGAGCGCATTACAGAAGTCTCGACGTGAGGTTACCAGCACGTGCACAACAGTCTCAAGATCCCTTACTTCCAGAAAAGGGCGCAGCTGGCGTATCAGCCGAAGCTGATAACAGGCGCTCCTGACTGTCGCATTTATGTGGTTCGACATCAGGAGCGACGAGTCAAGGAGCACTCCCAGACTGCGAACGCAGTCCTTGATGGAGAGTGTGACCCCGTCCAGGACTGGAGGTTGCAACCCAATTCTTGGTTTCGGGGGCCGCTACCGTGAGCACTTCCGTTTTGTCTGGATTCAGCCTCAATCTGTTTTTCCTCATCCAGCCCATTACTGCCCGAAGACATTCATTGAGAGAGGAGATGCCATCAGAATTCGAGGCCAACGAACGAGACATGGAGAAACAGATTTGGGCGTCATCAGCGTACTGATAACACCCAGCTCCATAACTCCGAATGATCTCGCCCAGCAGCTTCATATAGATGTTAAATAACATAGGGGACAGAATAGCACCCTGTGGGACACCACAGGTGAGCTCCCTCCTACTGGAGCAACTGTCCCCGAGCATCACCTTCTGGGATCTGCCCAAGAGAAAGGAATGGAACCACTGCAATGCAGTGCCTCCAATTCCCAGCCCCCTCAGGCGATCCAAGAGGATGCCATGATCTATCGTATCAAAAGCCGCTGAGAGGTCTAAAAGCACCAACAGGGTCACACTGCCCCTGTCGATGCTCAGACGCAGATCGTCGGTCAAGGCAACCATGGTAGTCTCAACCCCAAAACCTGTCCTGAAGCCTAGAATTGCATTGGCATTTTCAGCTGTCACATCACACTGTTGACTCATGTTCACCTTGTGGTCTACTAGGACTCGTAGCTCCCTTTCACACATAGACTCATAGAGTTGGAAGAGACCACAAGGGCCATCCAGTCCAACCCCCTGCCATGCAGGAACTCACAATCAAAGTATCCCCTACAGATGGCCATCCAGCCTCTGTTTAAAGACATAGTCATGTTAAGTCATGTATCTCCCATCCTATATCTATGCATTTCATTTTTTCTGTTTACCAGACTTCAGCTGCATAGGGTGATGGACTGTTCTGCTGCTGATCAGAGCATCACTCAGTTACTTAGAAGTTACTTAGTTATGTTATAAGCTTTAAGTATAAGCTGATAAGGATTCTGACCCAAGTCAGCATTTTTATTCCAGCACACCAAATCAGCATGTGAATCAGCATGTGTTTTATAGACTACAGCACAGCATTTGATTGTATAGATCACGAAAAGCTATGGAATGCACTCAAGGACACGCACGTGCCACTACATCTGATAGTCATAATGAGGAATCTGTAGCAAGGACAAGAGGCCACTGTCAGAACAGAATTTGGAGAAACAGAGTGGCAAAGGGGTCAGGCAAGGCTGTATCCTATCACACTATCTGTTCAACATATATGCTGAAAACATCATAAGAAAAGCAGAATTAGGATCAGAAAAAGGAGTGAAGATAGGAGGAAGCAACCTAAGATATTCGGATGACACCATATTATTAGCAGAAGACATTTAGGAATTGGAACAGTTAATAAGGAAGGTGAAAGATGAAAGTGCAAAGGCAGGTCTGATGCAGAACATAAAGAAAACAAAATTAATGACCACAGAAGAAATACACAAATTCAATCCAGACAACAAGGAAACTGAAATAGTTAAAGAATTCCCATATCTAGGATCAAACACTGACCAGAATGGAGACTGCAGTAAAGAAATAAGAAGAAGACTAGGAATGGGAAGGGCAGCTATGAAAGAACTGGAAAAGATACTGAAGAGCAAAGACATACAACTGAGCAGAATCATTTAGACCACTGTATTCCCAATTACTATGTACGGATGCGAGAGCTGGACAGTGAAGGAAGCAGACAGAAAGAAAACCAACTCATTTGAAATCTGGTGCTGGAGAAGAGTACTTAGGATACCACAGACAGCCAAGAAGAGAAATAAATGGGTTCTTAAACAGATGAGACCAGGGCTCTCCTTGGAAGCAAAGATGATCAAGCTGAGACTATTGTACTTTGGCCACATCATGAGAAGGCATGGATCACTAGAAATAATAATAATGCTAGAAAAGATAGAGGGTAGAAGAAAGAGAAGATTACCACAAACCAAATGGATAGAATCAATCAGGGGGGTTGTGGACAAGGGCTTGCAGGATCTGGGTAGGGTAGTGGAAGATAGGGAGTCTTGGAGATGTCTCATCCACAGGGTCGTCATGAGTCGGAGCTGACTCGAGGGCAGATAACAACAACAAACTGCAAAGGGGGCTGAAGCTGAAAAAAATAACAGCATTCTTCAGCTATTTATAACCTTATGAAGTTGCCTTATGCTAAGCAACAATAGGGCTGTCAATGTGTTTTAGACAATTAAGTGGAACTCTATCCCAGATACTGAAAATTCTCTGCTCAAGATGCTCAGGTCTATAACTGAAAATGTCTGCTGCACTTCTCCAGGTAATCCTGAATCAGATTAATTATTCTAGTTCCAACAGGCACAGTTATGGAACAGAAACAGACTTGTTTGCCTTGGTGGATGTCTTTCACTTTGAACTGCAAAGGGGAACGAATGCCCCTATTGGTTTTGTTGGACCTCTCAGTGGCTTTCAATACTATCAACCATAATACATTTCTGGCCCACCTTGCTGGAATTGGGACTTTTATAGTGGATTTTATCAGACAAGGGAAATTGGAAGTTTAATCCAATGGCAATCTGAACACAATCATGGGGTTTAACGTTATTGCATGATAGACTACCACATGCAATTTCGGGCAATGGCAAGTCAGTTCGAACGCAATTCGAATTTACATAAATTCTCCGAACTAGCAAATTCATGTGAATGCATTCTGGCCCCACTTTCTTTTCATTTGAAATTAAGAGAAATTCCTCCCGTATGATAAACTCCAGTGGCTCCATTTTTTCCTGGATGAATGAACTTAGAAGGTGATGCTATGGGATTTTTATTTGACTCTGCGGGGCCGGGGGTCCCATAGGTGGTAATACCCTCTGGGGATCCATGGTAGTGGGGTTAGGTCCTTTTCCAGTAAACCAAAACTCAATCCAGAGGAACAGTCAACAACAGTTCAACTTTATTTCCAACAATTCTGGAGATATCCGCCTCCTAAAGAGACCTTTTCCCCACTCCCTAGTTACTTCACTGGGCGTGGGACGGCTGTTAACAGCACAGCCTTCGCTTGTCCACGGGGCTTCCCCGTACGCTCACTCGAGTGCAGGTCCTTCGGGCCGAGCTGGGCGGTAGGCCAGTCCGGCTTGCGGCCGTTCTTCCTCCAGACCCTGCGCAGGAGCAGTCACCCCACCCGGGCTGCTCCGGTTCCTCCACTCCCCCAGGTGGGGTCCGACCTTGCGCTTGGTGTCACCGGGAGTGGGCCCCGGCCTCCTTCTCTCCTTTCCCTCTCTGTCTCCTGGCGTCTTGGACTCACCGGCACAGACACGTGGCAAGGTCCTGCCCTTATCCTCCCAGCCCGTATGGGGGAGTTAAAGTTGGCGCTTGGTGTCACCGGGAGTGGGCCCCGGCCTCCTTCTCTCCTTTCCCTGATGCCTCCTCGAGCCCCTCTTCCGTGTGCCCCGCCTTCCTTTCCCTCCTCCTCTCCTGGCCTTATATGGGCCTCTTCCTGAGGGCCCTCCCCCAGCCGCCTTCCTGGCGCCAGCTGCGACTCTTTCCTCCCTGGGCTCAGCTGGGAGTCTTCCCATCCTGCTTCTGCCCCTGGGTCCTCCCTTCCCCCTCTTTCTTCCTCCTTCGCCCATCCAACCCTCCCCTGCTCTCCCTCTTTACAGACTCCTTGGCTTGTGACCAAAGGAGAGACCTTCAGGGCTCTCCTTTGTTCTCCATGCTATTTGACATCTCCATGAAACCCTGGGGCACCCTGCCCCGAGTATTAGGATTCAGTGCCATCAGAATGCTGATGATACCCAACTCCACCTTTCATTTCCTCCTCAGTGCAAGGAAGCTAAACCAGTACCTGCTGACAGTAATGGATTGGATAAGGGCAAAGAAAGTGAACCATAATCTTCAAGAGTCCTAGTGGTGCAGTGGTTAAATGCCTGTACTGTAGCCCTCACTCACAAACCACAAAGTTGCGAGTTCAATACCAACCAGGGCTTAAGCTCAACTCAGGCTTCCATTCTTCCAAGGTCATTGAAATGAGTACCCAGCTTGTTGGGGGCAATTAGATTACAATTGTAAATCACGTGGAGACTGCTTAGGTGGTATGTTTGACAAAACAGAGATGCTCTGGTGAATGTCAAGACAGATCAGACAACTGGGAATAAGTTCTCAGTTTGGGTGTACTTCTTTAATCAGCCTTGACCCTGGATACTCCTGTTTTGGCACTAGCTAGAAGTGAAAACCCGCCTGAAGCTTGAAGATCTTTAGGGGAGTTGCTTTCTGAATCCCTCCACTTTCTCAGACATGTTTAATGGAAAAACAGGAGACTACCTTTTCCAGACTTTGGAACCCCCTTCCTAAGGTGGCTTGTCTGGTTCCCTTCTTGCTGTCCTTTCACTGTCACATGAAGGCCTTTGTACTTTAAACATATATTGTTTTATATATTAAGGGCTTTTTGTTTAAAAGCATAAAACAAATATACTGTTTTAAATAGTTAAATTGAATAGATAATTTTATATTATAGTCCATTTAATACAATTTTAAATTTGTATATGTTTTGAGCTAAATAAGATTTAGCTGCATATTTTAAATCCAGTAAACTGCTTTGAGTCCCAAGCAGCAGTGAGAAAAAGAAAGCTGGAGGGGGGGGGTGATAGATAGACAGACAGATAGACAGACTGACGGAGTGTTCTCTCCTCATAGTAGATATGGCTCACAGTTACTATCAGTCCCTGGGCAAAGAAACATCAAATAGTATGCTTTCAAAATGTGAAAAAATGATGTGTGATAGTTAGGTTAGCTTGAAAAAAAGAGTTGGCATCTTATCCGATCTCATTCTGGACACTAGTCACCACACTACAGTCATGGGCCAGGAGCTGGGCCTATATGAGGAGGCTGAAGAAGAAACCTGGGCAGTTCTCCAATTGGGTCTACTAAGCATAAGTCTGGATACAGTACTACTATGTTTCCCAGACACACTATGGCTTATTTTCAGAGGATGTCTTATTTTTACGATGGGGCAGATGAAAAGGGCTGCCTGTCTTCCTTACCGCTCTGTGCTGGTACACTGCATAGCCACAGCTATCACTATGACTTATTTTCGGAGTATGGCTTATATTGCGCAAATGCTTAGAAATCCTGTTACGCCTTATGAGTATGTCTTATTTTCGGGGAAACAGGATATGTAAGCAGTTTTACTTTTTCCTCTGTCCCACTATTGTCATGACCAAACAGGCTTTTGCAAAGCTAAGGAAGAAAACAGGAATGTATGTATTAAAGTGGAAAATGTAAAAAGTGTTCAGAGCATCCTTTTCTAAACCTCCTCCTAATCAATGGGAGAGGGTGAAATCAGCTTTATTAGTCAACAGAATACTTTACATTCCTCTTTAATTTCTTGTGGGCTGAAAGGAAGAGATAATTCCAACTCTTTAAAGGCATTAATAAATCAAAATGCTGACATCTGGATTCAGTTCTGTGTTAATCTATTTGGAGATTAAAGCACCAAAGGGGGGGGGGGGCTTTTATCGCTTCCTAATTTCCATCTGTCTACTAGATAAATAGGTCAGCATTTATTTTCCTTTATTTATAATATGAAAATAATTTAAATAATGATGTTCAGAAGAACTTTACATCTAGAATCACAAAAGCAGTTATACAAAGCTAACCTGGCTAATTAAATGATAACTTGTTTTGAATTAAATGTAAATCATAGAATCATAGAGTTGGAAGAGACCACTAGGGCCCTCCAGTCCAACCCCCTGCCATGCAGGAAATCCAAATCAAGCATCCCTGACAGATGGCCTCTCCAGCCTCTGTTTAAAGACCTCCAAAGAAGGAGCTCTATCACCCTCCGAGGGAGTGCATTCCACTGTCGAACAGCCCTTACTGTCAGGAAGTTCCTCCTAATGTTCAGGTGGAATCTCTTTCCTGAAGCTTGCTCCATTGTTCCGGGTCCTGTTCTCTGGAGCAGCAGAAAACAAGCTTGCTCCCTCTTCAATATGACATATCTTCAAATATTTAAACAGGGCGATCATATCACCTCTTAACCTTCTTTTCTCAGGCTAAACATCCCCAGCTCCCTAAGTCGTTCCTCATGGGCATGGTTTCCAGACCTTTCACCATTTTGTCGCCCTCCTTTGGACACGTTCCGTTTCTCAATGTCCTTTCTGAATTGTGGCGCCCAGAACTGGACACAATATTCTAGGTGGGGCCTGACCAAAGCAGAATACAGTGGCACTATTACTTCTCTTGATCTAGACACTACTACTTCTATTGATGCAGCCTAAAATAGCATTGGGCCTTTTTAGCTGCCGCCTCACACTGTTCACTCATGTTCAACTTGTAGTCTACTTGGACTCCTAGATCCCTTTCACACGTAGTTTCATTCAGCCAGGTGTCACCCATCCTATATCTGTGCATTTTATTTTTCCGCCCTTAGTGCAATACCTTACATTTCTCCGTGTTGAATTTCATTTTGTTAGCTTTGGCCCAGCTTTCTAGTCTATTCGCGTCATTTTGAATCTTGATCCTGTTCCGCGGGTATTAGCTATTCCCCCTAATTTAGTATCATCTGCAAATTTGATAAGTATGCTCCCAATTCTGTCATCCAGGTCATTGAAAATGTTGAATAGCCTGGGCCCAGGACAGGCCTGTGGGACCCCATAAAAAAATATAAATACATAATAAATACATAAAAAAAAAATTCTGTTGCTGGAGCAAACTGTTTTTAGGCAACAGGGATGTGGCTGGCCAGTTTGGGCTTGGAGTACATCCCATCCTAAAATTAATTGTCTCTGAAAGCTGTCATTCCTTTATATAATGCATCTATGCTTATAGCAGCTAAGAAAACAAATCTTTGCTACATCCACAGTATTAATCCTAAGAGAATTTTCTCCTGATAATTTGCATATGGTTTCTACATCACTGATTCAGAATATTTTCATGCAGTATTAATGTCTTCACAATTGAAGGAATAATGGATTTAAGTCAAGGAAACTGGTGGGAAATTGTTGTTTACACGACAGCATGGAATATTCCCTTCATCTAATAACCAAAAACTGATTATCAGTTGCTTTAGTGACTACAAGGAGTTAGTGATAGATGCAAATTGAGCTGCTTCTTGTTATTCCTGTCTTGGAAACTAACTGTCCATTCTTATCTGTAAGTATTATACATGCATAGTAAATGTGGCATTAAAGTTAGACATGTATCCAGCGCCTGCTATAAACTAGTGCTCTGGGTTAGTTACTGGGTGTCCTATCTGCAGGAAAGGTATGTACAAAACTCACGCTTTGTAAAGTCTATCTGCAGCCAATAGAGGATTATCAGGAATTTGAACCAAACTTCATTAATGCGGAGGAAGCTTTCCATGTGAAAAACCTCTAGTCTGGAATTTTCAGCACCAAGAATTTTTCAACATTCTATGTACACAGTGAGTAAGAATGCTTGGACTCAATCCTATTCAGCATTTTGAGGTAGCTGGTATCTATCCAACAGAAAGTGAGGGTACGGGCTCCTAGATCCTTACCTGAACAGAATGCCTGACCGCAGGGTTTGCCAACTGGGCTGAGGATGTACCCCTACTCTGAAACAAAATTGAATGTAATGTGAAAAACAGGAACTCTTTTATAGAATTTCAGAATTTTAAAAGATTGGAAGGGACAAAAAGGCCCATCAAATCCAACTCCCTGCCAAGCAGGAATACACAACTACAGAACTCTTGAAAGATCTCTATCCAAACGAGTTAAAGACCTCAAAAAATGGAGAGACACCACTCAATAAGTCAGTCTATTCCCTTGCCAAACAGCTTACAGTAAAAAAAAGTTCTCTCTATGTTTAGGTGGAATTTCTGTTTTTGTAACTTCAATCCCTTGGTTCATTATCTAGTCTATTGTGTTCAGAGGGCTTAACTTTCCTGCCCTCACTAAACCAGAATTCAAAGATCATATCTAAGCAATGCAAAGACTGCTAGACCAAACGGCAAAGATGCTCCCCAACCATGTTTAGTACCCTAATTCCTATCCTATACTTTGCATACCTTGGCAGCCTGTGATTTCAAGGTGTCTCTGCACCACCTCCTTATGGTGAAAAGCTTCTGTGTACGTACCCAGGCTTATTGTCCTCAGATGACAAAACACAGTCTCCTTCAAGATAGTGGAAAGTGTTATCAGATAGGCAGAGCCTGTAAGAATTTATGCATTGTGGCATACACTTCTAGAGACACTCCGTTCAAGTGGATTTTCCAACATCAAAAATATATTTTTTGCCATGTCAGGAAGCGATCGTTTCATAATTTTACTATTATGAACCAGTGTGTCACCGGGGGGTGTGGGGGGTGCATGCCGCACTGTGTGCCACCCCAGAATCAGGATGACACCCCAGGAAGGGAGGGTAACACTAGCTGGCCCTCTACCCCTGTGGGCGCTGCCCAGGCTCCTGCCGGCATTGCCCAGGCCTGCAGAAATGCTCCTTGGGTCCACACAGGCACGTCTTGGACTGCTCGGTGAGGCTCTGACCACACGGGCATCATTTCGGCCTGTTGCAGCTACACTTCAGGCCCACACAGCCCTCCATGCGATCCTGCCCCTGATGTCCTGCCTCCAGAAGTTGCCCTCCCTCCTTCTGGGTGACACCCAGTGTGGGATTGTCAATGTCATGACCAGAGATTTTGGTCCAGGAAAGGCATAAATCAGTATAAAGTCCCCGTAGCCAAGTCCCAAAGGTCTTAAAATACTTGCAAAAGCTGGTAGCCAAGAGGTGAACTGAAGTGAATCTAGTACAGTAGTGTGACTGGAGGAAGCCCCCTGCTATAAAGGTAGCCAGCTCAGCCCATACCCTGATTTTAGGCAGGTATTTAAAGAGGTGTTTTGCAGCTGTGTTCTTCCTGCTGACTGCAGCACAGCCTTTCACTCCATTTGTGGGAATGTCTGATGCAGACATCGAAGGCTTTTTGCGATGGGTGTGTGTCTGCTCTCCTCCAGCTCCTCTTCTTGCCTGAAGCTTGTTGAATTGAAGCAGGACCCAACAGGCTATCAGGCACCTACTCCTACTCTGGCATGTCTGCTTGATCTTCCAAGAAACCAACTCTCAAGTGAAGGGAAAGACATTACTTCCCTCCTCAGAGCCAAAGTGAGGATGCCTTCAATGTCCTGCTCTTCCTCAGGAACTGAACACCTACTGTGCTCCAACATTTCCTGTTTCACACATTTAATTTTATTTTTTCCAGTTGCTGACTCAGTCAAGCAAGCCCTGGCCCTAGGTCTGCAGGACCTGAACAGGGCAGTTGATGGTGGGTGAGTTGGAGTTCTCTCATTCATGAGGTCACCATAAGTTGAGGTTGACTTAACCGCCGTTAACAACACAACAACAAGGGCAATTAAGCTCTTTGGGTTCAGAAAATGTTGGACCTTCTCTTTGGGATTTCAGGTTTAAAACAATAATTTATATTCCCCCACACAGTCCCCCCTCCCCCCAATACCGATTTGTAGTCCTGTTTCCCCCCTGGTTGTAGCACTTAATATTTCTTCATTTGCTTCAGCAAATAGCGGGAGGAGGAGCCGGATCTCTCCCTTCTTTCCTGCGGGTGCCAGGGACCGTGGGAAATACAGTCCCCTTGTATGCTCCTCCCCTGTATCCATGTTCCCCATCACACCACATTTTCTATTTCTACTTTTTAAAACTTTTTGAAAACTCGCGTACAAAAGTGATACAAGGCTACACCACTTTAGCACAAAACACTAAAAAGAAGAGGGAAGATAGCTTTAATCTGGCAAACGAAAGGAATTGTTTTTCTTGTTAAATTTATATCCCATCTTTCCCCCAACAATGGGAATGAAGTCAACTTACAGATACTAAAGCCATGCAGATTAAAAAACACAAAATATTGATTATATTACATACAGAGAGAGAGAGTCGGCTCTCAAGTTTGTGAAGGCTAGGAATGTAGGACCCCTGCAAAAGTGGAATAATTGTGATACAAGATGCTCTTTTTTACCTGAGAAACACTTCTCTAGTCTTTTCTAGCTTCTCCAATGTAATTCTATAATCAACTTTGTTGGGAATTTTATGTATTGCATTCTCCTTTCCCTCCTTAGATGACAGGAACTACCTCATTCTCTATCTCATTCTATCTATACATGTGACTCCTGTCACTCAGTCTTGGAGGCTGTTTAACAGACTCTCTCTCAAGATTTTAAATAGTCTCAGTATAGTAACTGTCTCCTCTTAGTCCCAAGATGCAGTAACGGTCTCAAAAAGTCAACATGGGTTTCAAGAAAAACAGTCATGCCCGACAAACCTGATCTCTTTCTTTGATAAAATTACCCGCTTGGTAGATGAAGGGAATGCTGTGGATATAGTATATCTTGATTTCAGTAAGGCCTTTGACAAAGTTCCCCATGACATTCTTGCAAACAAGCTTGTAAAATGTGGGCTAGACACAAGGAACTGTTAAATGGATCTGTAATTGGTTGACCGGCCGAACCCAAAGGTGCTCAACAATGGCTCCTTTTCATCCTGGAGAAAAGTGACCAGTGGGGTCCCACAGGGCTCTGTCCTGGGCCCAGTGCTTTCAACTCTTTATCAATGACCTGGATGACAGATTGGAAGCATACTTATCAAATTTGCACGATGATACCAAATTAGGGGGAATAGCTAATACCCCCAGAGACAGGATCAAGATTCAAAATGACCTTAATAGACTAGAAAGCTGGGCCAAAGCTAACAAAATGAAATTCAACACGGAGAAATGTAAGGTATTGCACTTAGGGCGGAAAAATAAAATGCACAGATATAGGATGGTGACACCTGGCTGAATGAACTACGTGTGAAGGGATCTAGGAGTCCAAGTAGACCACAAGTTGAACATGAGTGAACAGTGTGATGCGGCAGCTAAAAAGGCAAATGCTATTTTAGGCTGCATCAATAGAAGTATAGTGTCTAGATCAAGAGAAGTAATAGTGCCACTGTATTCTGCTCTGGTCAGGCCCCACCTAGAATATTGTGTCCAGTTCTGCGCCACATTCAAAAGGACATTGAGAAACTGGAGCGTGTCCAAGGAGGGACAAAAAATGGTGAAAGTTCTGGAAACCATGCCCTATGAGGAACGACTTAGGGAGCTGGGGATGTTTAGCCTGGAGAAAAGAAGGTTAAGAGGTGATATGATCGCCCTGTTTAAATATTTGAAGGGATGTCATATTGAAGAGGGAGCAAGCTTTTTTCTGCTGCTCCAGAGAACAGGACCCGGAACATGGATGCAAGCTACAGGAAAAGAGATTCCACCTGAACATTAGGAGGAACTTCCTGACAGTTAGGGCTGTTCGACAATGGAATGCACTCCCTCGGAGGGTGATAGAGTCTCCTTCCTTGGAGGTCTTTAAACAGAGGCTGGATGGCCATCTGTCAGGGATGCTTTGATTTGGATTTCCTGCATGGCAGGGGGTTGGACTGGATGGCCCTAGTGGTCTCTTCCAACTCTATGATTCTATGATTCTATGATCCTCTGATTGAGGTTAACAGTCTCTTCCTGTTATTTTAACACCAGTTAGAATAGGATTTTGTTTGTTATGTATGTATTTATTAAAGTCATTATTTGTTTTTGTATTACAAACTGTATGTTTGTTATTTTTTTGGAGCAAGCCTTTATTCTTTAGGAAGACAGATTTAAAATAACAGTCTGACCCACACTTTTGCTATTCTGCTGATGAAAGCTGAACTCTAACAATTATAACTTCCATACCTGCATATTTTTGTTTCCTTTAAAAGGGTTAACACCCTGGAAACTAAAACTGCACCCCACAAACTTTCACTGGGACACAGAAAGAAGCTGGAGGGCCAAGAAATGCATAAAGAAACCATATTTTTCCAGTCATGTCTAAAGCAGCAGCAATGGCAGTTATCCACAAATAATCATCTTCACAAATGCTTAACCTGCAAATGTGGAGGAATGAATTGTGTGTGCATGAGCATACGCACACACACAATTTTTCCATTAAACGCCCATGGCCGTTAATGCTGCGTTCCACAGAAATGGCTCTAAATCACATATTAAATGATATTCTAGTGACAAAGGCTCAGCCTCAAACATCAGTGTTGATTCTATTGGATCTCTCTGCAGCCTTTTACACTTTGGACCATCAGATCTTATTATGATTGGAATAATTGGGAATGCTCTGTCCTGGTTTAAATCTTGGGTCATTCTTCCTCTGTTTCATTTCAGGGAGCTATGTCAAGAACCTTCATTGTAATTGTAGGGGTGCCATTTGGGTCCTCTTCTTTTCCCATTTTACAGCTGCCCCTCCGTTTTTGCGGACTTGAAGTCCATGTCCCTCACCCGTTCATGGGTGGCAAATGCAGGGGGACAGAACAGGGCACATGCCCATGGTGCATGCTTGCGGCTGCACCCAAACACACACCATCATTCAAGCCAATCTGGCTTGAATATTTGTGATTTTCCATTTTTGCGGGGAGCAGAACGGATCCCCTGCGAAAGTGGAGGGGCGACTGTATACACAGATGACACTCAAATCTTACTTACTACACACATTTGAACACTATTTCACCCCATCCTCAGAGGGGCGTCCCTATATTCATCTATACTCTTCACCTACAGACTAGTTTCCATTGCCAAACTGGTCTTTCTTCATTTCCATGCACACTGGCCAGTTCACAATGTCTCTGTTCTCTAACAACCATAGTTAAAAATGGACTTTCTACTTTATTTCCATACACAAAGGATTTTAAATTTGAATTTATTTTATTTTATTTATTAAAAACATTACCATAATAATTGACCATTGTTTCAGATTGCATAGCATTCTCTTGTTGCTCCAAGCAGTTTACAATTTCCATCAGTTTCTTTTCCCTGTCCTGACTGTACATACATATGTATTTATATTTTACCCTCTTCAATCTTTAACTTCTAATACTAAATTTTGTCCAGTTTCCAGTAATCTTTTAAGAAAACATCTAATCTCTTCCAGTTCTTGTCCTCCTCTTTGTTGTTTAATATCATAGTAAGCCTTTCCATTTCTTTTAACTCTATTATTTTTTGTAACCATTCCTCTATCTCTGGTACTTTTTCATTTTTCCAATATTTAGCCAAAATTATTCTGGCAGCCGTTACAAAGTACAACATAATTTTCCAATATCTTTTTTCTTCCTCTTTTCCCAAAAAATCCGTCATATTAAGTAAGAACAGCTCTGGGACCATAGGAAACTTTATGTTAAACATCTCCTGTATTATATGGTGTATTTTTCCCCAAAACGATTTAATCTTATTACATCCCCACCACATATGAAAATATGTTCCTTTCTCAGAGCTGCATTTCCAACACCTGTCGTTACATAGTTTATACATTTTAGCCATTTTTGCTGGCGTGAAATACCATCTATTATATATTTTTATATAGTTTTCTTTGAGATCTTGCGTCACTGTAAATTTCATGGTCTTTGTCCACGAATTTTCCCATTTATCCATATTAATTGTATGTCCAATATCTTGAGACCATTTCGTCATACTTTCCGTAACGGTTTCACATTCCAAATCCCAACTTAAAAGTATTTTATATAGTTTTGCAATCTTTCCTTTTTCTTTACACCAAACTATCTTGTCTATTTCGTTCTCTTTTTTTTCAAACCCTTCTTTTACCTTATCTTGCTTAAATCTGGCTTTTATCTGTATATATTCAAACCAATGAATATTTTTGCCTTCCAGTTCCATTTCTTCTTTTGATTTAATATCTGTTTCCCCTTTTTTATTTATTTTTAATATGTCTTTGTATCTTATCCATTTTGTATTATCTCTTCCTCTGCTAAAAAATGCCTCCTGGGTGGACACTCACGTTGGGATTTTTTTGATAATATCTTTTTTTCACTATGTTCCAGATTTTCAATAGAGGTTTACGAACAGCATGTTGTACAAAATCTATATCAGCCTGATGTTTTTGATACCAAAGATAAGCATGCCATCCAAAGTCCTTGTTACTTGATTTTATACTTAACAATTTTCCATCTTCTGCCTTTATCCAATCCATGACCCACACCAATCCACATGCCCAATAATATATTTTAAAATCTGGAAGTGCACAACCACCTTTAACCTTTTCTTTTTTCATGGTTTGCATTTTGATTCTTGCTTTTTTTCCTTTCCATAGAAATTCTTTTATATCCTTATTCCAATCAGTAAACACCTTCTCCTTGGTAATTATAGGTAAGTTTTGATACAGGAACATTATTTTTGGCAAGACATTCATTTTTATGGCCGCCACTTTCCCTAATAGAGATAATTCCATCTTGTTCCACATCTGCAGATCTTTCTTAATCTGGTCCCATACTTTTTTGTAATTATTTTCAAATAACTCAATGTTTTTATTTGTTATCCATATACCCAGATATCTTACTTTTTTTACAATCTTAATCCCTATTTTCCTCATTAATTCATCATCTTCCTTCAAATTCATATTTTTTGTTATCATTAAGGTTTTTTCTTTGTTCATTTTTATCCCAGATAGGCTTCCAAATTCATTGAGTTCCCTTAGTATATGTTCTGTACTTTCTTTTGGGTCCTCCAACATTATTACCATGTCGTCTGCATACGCCCGTATCTTGTGTTCATATCCTTTAGTTCTAACTCCCTTTATCATTTTGTTTGTTCTTATTGCATTGTTTAAAACTTCCAGAGTAGTTATAAAAAGTAATGGGGACAGCGGACATCCTTGTTTTGTTCCTTTTTCTACAGATATATAATTAGTTTTTTGTCCATTTATAATTATTTGAATTTTTTGTTCCGAGTACAGATGCTTCAGATTTGCTAGACATTTATTCCCCAGGCCCATGGCTTTCAGTACTTGAAACATAAATCTCCATTTTATACTGTCAAAAGCCTTTTCGGTGTCGACAAAAATAAGTGCCATTTTTTTTCTTTATGTATGGTGTAGTATTCTATTGTATTCAAAATTGTTCTTATGTTATACTTTAACTGTCTTCCGGGCAAAAAACCGTTTTGGTCGGTGTTTATGATGTTCCTCAAAATCTTTTTCAACCTATTAGCAATTATTCCAGTGAAAATTTTATAATCAATATTTAATAAGGCTATGGGCCTATAGTTTGATATTCTCGTGTTGTCTTTGCCTTCTTTAGGGATAACTGAAACATTGGCTATTTCCCATGATTTGGGAATTCCTTCATTCGCAATATTATTGAAAACCTGACTTAGAGCTTCTCTTATTTCTTCTAAAAATATTTTATAAAAAAACGGTGTGAAGCTGTCCGGTCCCAGGGATTTACCTTCTTTTAATGATTTTATTATTTGTGTTATTTCCTCAATTTGTACAGGTTTTTCTAAGCTTTCTGACAGATGATGAAAGGAATCAAAATTGGTTCATTTAATGTTAGAGGTTTAAATAAAAACCATAAAAGGAAAGAGGTTTTTCATTATTTGGAAAAAAATCGGTTTGACATAATTTGCATCCAGGAAACCAAAATCAGATGTAATGAAATAAAATACCTAAAAAATTCAAAATTAGGAACTATTTTTTGTTCGGCAGAGGAAAAAAAAAGGAGAAGAGGGGTGGCAATTTATGTACACAAAAACTATGAAGCTAGAGAAATATTTAAAGACAAAGAAGGTAGGTATGTAGCAATTGAAATCAATACAGGTACAGAAAAGCTGGAATTAATCAACATTTATGCACCTTTAGATAATAAAAGTGCATTCTTTACAAGATTGAACAAAGATATAGCAAAATGTACAGGTAACAAGCTAATAATTGCTGGTGATTTCAATGGGGTGTTAAAACCAATAAGAGACAGACAATCTAAAAAAAAAGATTAATAAAAACCAGGGGAAACTACCCAAAACATGTTTTGAAATGATAGAGGAGCATGATCTAACGGATGTATGGTCCCACTTATATGAGAATAAAAAGGGTTTCACCTTTTCTTCTGGAGCGCATAACTCATTATCTAGAATTGATTTATTTTTAGCTACAAAGAACCTACTCACAAGAATTTAAAAAATGGAGATCGCTCCAAGGATTTTGTCAGACCACAATCAAATAGAAATTACATTAGATTTGCTGCAAAATAAAAGACAGTGGTCTTGGAGACTAAATGATAATTTAATTAAGGACAAGAAATTTAATGAACTACTGAAAAGGGAGATAAATTTTTTTTTTAAGGAAAACATGAACAACGAGGTAAAAAGCAAGACAGTATGGGACACTTTCAAAACAGTAATACGCGGATTGTTGATAAAAAAAGGATCAGAGATAAAACGACAAAATCAAGAAAAAGACAGGAAAGATGAACAGGATTTAAAGAGATTAGAAGATCTGCTAACAAGAAATAAAGAAAATAAAAAAGCAGTATATTTTACTGAAACAAAAAATGCAACAGAAAAACACAGAAGAAGTAGCTAAAAAATTAAAATTTCTAAGACAAAAGTACTTTGAAGGTGCAAATAAGCCAGGCCGATGGCTTGCATACAAACTAAAAAAAGAAAGAGACAAGAAAAGAATAAATAAAATTAAAAAAGGGGAAAAAATGATAACTACTCAGGAAGAAATTATGAAAAGTTTTGAAGAATACTATAAGGAGTTATTTAAGGAAAAAAAACAAGACAATGAAGTAGAAAATAAAATTACAAGATATTTAGAGAAAAAGGAGATAACCAAATTATCTAAAGAACAAATAGAAAGGTTAAATTTGAATTTAAATTTGCACATACTGATGGCATATATATGTCTGTCACTGGTTTGCACTCCACTACACGCATCTGAAGAAGTAGACTGAGGTCTACAAAAGCTCATGCTGCCAACTGCTTTATTTCAGTTAGTCTCAAAGGTGCTACAAGATCTCTCTACATACTGATTCTACAGACTAACATGGCTATATCTTTGAATTGTTCAATCTATGTTGCAGTACATTGTCAGCCGTCGAAACCCTAATCCTAACAGATGGAACACTATTCTAGAGTCACGTTTTACAGGAGCCTTCACAAAGAACTAAACTTACAAGGGAGGTACGTTATGACATTGTTACCTCAAAAGTTTTAAACTATATCTCAGAAATTTGGCTGTTTGCCACATACAGGGGGGGGGGAGGAGGCAATAGTTGTCCCAATAAATTTGTTGCATTATGCAATTGGAGTATTATTTCTTTGTCCCATACAATGCAATGTATTGGGTCCCATAAATTTGTATTGCTCAGACATGTGAATTTGGTGTGAAAGATTAGGTTAGAAATAACCCAAAAACTCTGCTCATGGGGTATGTTTACTTGATTCTATCTAGAAAGGACCAAGGAGAAATACAGATGTCATAACGGTCTAGGACAGATGGATGTGGCATAGACCTAAACAGACAGTGAGATAAATAATTCAGGAACACCCATGATCAAAGCAAGATGTGAAAAGAAATAAAAAAGACAAATAAAATAAATAGTTACAAAAACATAAAGCATTTGTGACCATATAGTCCATGAAAAAGAAACATAGCATGTACTCTGTGGGATCATGTGATATTTGAATTCAGTGCACACTTCCAAGTTAATATATGATTGCAGCTTACTAAAAGTGAGCAATATTATGTCAACATTCTTGTAAATATTTTGATGTTTTTTTTCTTATTGCAATCCATGACTTCTAATATTGTGAGCACCATAAAATATGGTTAGTCCTATTTATATAAAGTCTATGAAAGAAAGCTGGTGTGAAAGCAAGCATGGAATTAAGTCTCATGTGTAAGATCATTAAAAGCTTAGTGATAAAGTCACTAGTCCTTGTAATGTGAGGCTGCTGGAAGTTGTCAATGGAAATTAATAGCAAATGAAGTCATAATATAAATAGTTCAAATCCACTTACGTAACTCTGAAATAACTGCTACTAAGATCACTTTAGGATAAATGGGTCAAGGACTGTTGTCCCCATCTACAAAAGGGTGAAAAATAAGACCTAAACAATTACTGGCCAGTCAGCCAGACACGTATATCAGGAAAGATTCTAGTTCAGATCATTAAACAGACAATCTGTAAGTACCGAGAAAGAAGTGCTGTAATCACTAAGGGTAACCAAAATGGTCTGGAAGCCATGCCCTATGAGGATTGGTTTAGGAAACTGGATATGTTTAGCCTGGAGAAGAAAAGGTTAAGAAGTGACATGATAGCCATGTTCAAATATTTGAAAGGATGTCATATTGAGGATGGAGTAACCTTGTTTTCTGCTGTTCCAGAAACTAGGGAGAAAAGCAGATGGCTGCAATCAGGCTGGGACCACAGTGACCGCACAGCCCTCTCCTAAAGCGGACCACCACCTGTGGTCCCATGCCATACCGGCCAGAAGTCAGTTTAAATTGACGTTTTTTTTGTGGTGGCCTTAGAATGATTTCCAGACGCTTTGGAGGTGTGTGTCATGTAAACACCACACCCCCAGAGTGGCCAGAAGCTGTTTCTTTTGGTTTGTGTGTTTTGGGCCTGGGACACAGAGCAATGGACTCAAACTACAGCAAAAGAGATTCCACCTAAACATTAGAAATTCCTGACAGTAAGAGCTGACTGACAATGGAATATGCTGCCTTTGAGTGTAATGAGTCTTTGGTGGATTTTAGACAGAGGTCAAATGGCCCTTTGTTGGGAGTGCTTTGATAGTGTCTTTCTGCATGGTGGTGGTGGTGGATTAGACTGGATGTCCTTGTGGTCTCTTCCAATTTTGTGATTCTATGATATTTCCAAGTAATGTAAATCCTCTGAATCAACATGCTTTACTATTGTGTCACTGTAGCCACATCTGACATCTCAAGGAATGCACAAAGCATCAATGTTAGCTGTAGAAACACACTATTGGCCATTGCTAAAACCTAGGCATCCAGGCTTAACTCTGAATCCAAGGAGCCCACCTGAGATTTCAGGAGGCGGCTCATCCAACACAGACTGAATCCCTGTACCCTGATCTGCCTTTTGACTGACCAGGAGCACCCCTGTTTTGTCTGAATTTTCAGTTAGTTTGCTGTCATCCAGTCCATTACTGTCAGCAGACATTGATTTAGTACAGAGATAGCTTTCTTGAAATTGGGTGGAAAGGAGAGAGAGTTGGCTGTCATCAGAGTGCAGATGTTTCCTTGAGAAGTTACATATCATGAGGGGCAAAAAAGAATGCTGAGGGAACTCAGAGGCCAATGGCTGCAAACAGGAATCCCCCAGCACCACCTTCTGAGTTTGCCCTTCCAAGAAGGACTAGAACCACAGCAGGACAATGTCTCCAAGTCCCATCCCAGAGAGGTGGCACAGAATTATACCATCACTGATGGTTTTAAATGATGTTGAAAGGTCTAGCAGAACACAGGCATTCACCGCTCCTGTTACCCGTTCAGCTAGTCTATTGCTTTTTTTTAAGCCAAGGAAGACAAGGGTCAAGTGCACATGTAGTGGCTCTCAGTTCTCCAAGTATCCCGTCCATCTCCTCAGGCTGCCAAAATTAAAATGTATCCATTAACCTGGGACAAAAAGGAGCAAAAGTTACATCTACTGAACCTGTATCAAGTATAGCTCGACTCAGGCTTGCATCCTTCCGAGGTCACTAAAATGAGTACCCAGACTGTTGGGGCAAATTAGCTTACTTGCAAGTTGGAGCAGACTGAAGCAATTTCTCTGCAACATGTCATGCAAACTCCTCCCAGTGAGCTGCTGAGTGATCTACATTATGTTCCTGTGGGGCAGAATGTAAAAGACCCCTGACGTGAGACAGCTCTACTGGATACTTTGCCGACATTATGGCGGGATACAGACAGGCAAAAAGGGGTGGGTTCATGACGTCATGAAGGTATAGCCTTCAGACGGCCCTTACCTGAATGCCACCATGAACACGCCGCCCGCCCGCCCCAAGCGGGAAGAAGCGGCATTAAAAAGGTGCCGCTTTTCTCCGCTTCTTTTCTATATACTGCGCAACTGCGCAGCTCCGTCTATAAGCTGCTGCACCGGTACGCCAGAATTGTTACGCCGCTAATTTAAGTTGCCCATTTAAAAGCTCCATGTCTGCTGCGTCGCATAATGAGTCGGGGTCCTGGAACATGCGCAGTTTGCACCGAGGCTTTAATTAGAGCGTCTGATGCCATGCAGATGTGGAAGCTGCAGCACAGCTGCACTCTATTTTAATGCTCGTAACCCTAACCCTAACCCTAGAGCAACACGTACGCATGCGCTGCTAGAATTGTGAAAAGTTTGGAATTTAAAGTGAACCCCTACACACATTCCTGCGCCATTTTCACCTAACAATAAAAAAAAACGCTAAAACTTTAAATATTTACATATGTACAAGGGAGGTGATGGGGGATGGCAGGGGGACAGTGGTGGCAGCGGCGACAGCTGTGGCTCTGCATTGCAGATTCAGCAAGAGCACGGGGACCAAAGGAGAGGAGGCATCCATGATGCTGGTGATATTGGCAACGTGCAAGTGGACAAGGATGCCAACACCAGCTAATCACCAGCTGGCAGGAGACCACCATTGTGCGAGGGCGAGGTAAAAAGTTTAAAGGGGCCTGGGTGCTTTATATGTGCACATATGCTTTCTGCCGCCGGTGCTGACCGCCGCAGCTGTGCAGCTGCACATCCGCCAGCCGGCAAAAGAAAAAAAAGCCCCGTTTTTGGCTGCCCGTGCAGAAGCTGCCTCTCTCTTTGCAGCGTCCTGCGAGGTGGCGGTATGGAAACTGCGGGTCAGAAACGGCCAAAGGTGAGGCGTCTTCACTGCCCCCCATGTGGAAGCCCCATACACCTTAGCCACGCCCCCGGGGCGGGCGGTCTGGAAGCTCTGTATTCAGCAGAATACACCTCCAAGACGTCTTCCCCTGCCCGTCTGTATCCCGCCAATGTTAGCAGAGAAGCATGATTTCTTTGCTGCCACCATTGCCACAGAGTAGGCTTTCCAATGGAGTCTAGCTCATGTATGGCTAGACTCATTTAGAATTTTCTGCCACCAATGCTCTAGTGCAGGGGTAGGCAACCTTTTTGAGCCGGGGGCCGGGTTGCTGTCCCTCAGACAACTGGGGGGGGGCAAAGCCAAAAAAAAAATAAATAAAAAAATTTTTAAAAAAGATTAACTAAATAAATAAACCGGACAAATGTAGGACAACATTTTCCAAATGGTGGACTTTTTTTTTAAAAAGTGGAGGACACGCAAAAATTTTTTGCTGATTTTTAAAAAAATGTTAATATAAATGCATGTTTCTGAGGCGTCTATAGACAATTGCCCCCTTGCCCCTGCACGCGAGAGGCCAAAGGCCCCGGCGGCAATCAGCGGCAGGACTGGGCTGGGGCCGGTCCCAAGGCCTTGCCGGGCCGCATCCGGCCCACGGGCCGCAGGTTGCCTACCCCTGCTCTAGTGTCTGTCCCACCTGTTTCATCACCATCACCTCCCTAATGAATCAGGGGGCTCACTTGTTCCACTCCAAAGGAGGTAACATTTAGTAGTTATCATGTTCACCACTTTGGCCATTTCCCTGTTCCAGAGATCAGCCAGGGTTTCAACAAGATCACCTTCCAAGCCAACAGGGAACTCAAGAGCCATAAGGAATCTATTTGGATCCATATGCCTTCTAGAGTGGATGATCCTAAACTTTCCTTCACCTCTGCAAAGGCTCTGAATCTTCGTGAGTTTATACTCCATCAGAAAGTGACGTGTCCATGAAAACAGAATTATAGAAAGTTCCTCCACACCCAGATTATCATAATGACACCCAGCACAGAAAACCAAGACCAGAGTGTATCCTGCATTGTGGGTGGCCTCAGATATTTTTTTTGTTTTCAACCAATGGTTGTCATGGAGAACATAATGTTCTGAACTGCTCCCAACAGAAAAGTCTGAGAATATATGTTGAAGTCCTCTCGTATGACAAGCTGGGGAATTCCAGCATCAATGCCAAGACCAACTCAGCTAGCAAAGGAAGGGAGACTGTTGAGCAGTGGGGTAGGTGGTATACCAACAGAATGCCTATTCTGCCCTGGCCACCCAACTTTAGATACAAACACTCAAACTCAGTAGACTATGTGATGGGACACCCAGCGAGGGAGATGGAATCACAATAGACCACTGCAAGGTCTATCCATGTGCCCCCTCACCTTCTGCTGCACTGAAAACCCTGGTGGACAAAGCTGGGAGAGATTAACCTGAATGTAAACAGGTCTCTGTAATGCAAGCCAGATCAAACTGTAGCTATGCTAATAGATTTTCAGTACAACGATTAGAGGCAATGGTGAAGCCCACTGACCCCAATGTGGTATTTCTGACCAAAGGATTCCTATTTCTTTCTACATTCATTTTTGTTCTTCCAGTATTAGACATCTTTTTTGATTTGTTTCCCTATAGATTTTTTTTTACTGGAAATGAATCCATATTATTGTGTGTAATCAGTGAAACGTAATTAAAAATAAAGGAGGGAAAGAAAAAACTGCATAACATATCCAAATTACAAAATCGAGATTGATTCTAAAACTAAAAAAATCCAGGAACAGATAATAGGCATAATTCCAAACCAATTTATTTCATCTGTTGCTTCCTTGATCTTATCAAACAACTTCCATTTCGCAGTAACAAGGACTGAACTACTAACACAGAGTTACCAAAAGAACAATGGATAGGATTATCTCATGAGCTTTTGTGGTCTTCAAGTCTGTCAAAAAATACCTAGTTGTGTACTCTTCTAATGTCAAAGAATTGTTTACTAACTGACTAGAACTGCAGTTTGTGTATGCAAGATTCTTGCCTGTGTCTGACTTGTTTTATTAAAAAAAAAAACCTTAATTAAACAGACTGAGATTGACATTCAACTAATCTCCCAAATAGCATAAAAATATCTCCTCCATAGGATATTTCCTTAAACTACCATGAGAAAATATTTAAGATGAGGATTCAATAGCGTATTTCTGCTGGATCCCATTGATTCTGCCAGAACTGGCTGCCCTCTCTTCTTCTTGCAGTGCGCTTTGTGAGTTAAAAGGCCTGCTGAGCTTGGGTGTTTGTGTTTTAATAATCTATTTTTGGCAATGATGTCTGTCTGTTCTGGACTGGAAAAAGTATAGAAAAATTTTTAAAAAGAAATTTAATGTTTAGGTTTTAGCTGTTTTTTTTTGTGAGCTTCCTTGAGTCTCACACTGTGAGTAAAGCAGCATATAAATGAAACAAATAAACAAATTATTAGTTAAATAATTAACTAATGTCTATTCAAGGGGCTTTTCCAACTCTTTTAGTCTAATAACCTTGTTGATGACTATTTAGAAGTCTGCCCTAGAACTTTCAAGTGGTGAATGACTCCAGAGACTTATTGCTCCAACTGGGGAAGTCGTCTTTTAATGGGGAAAACTACCAGCCCAATTTGAGAGGGCCCTAGTATGACTTCATAATTTATAACTACTTTTGCTCATTCCAGCTCACACAGATTCCCTGATTAGGATTTGTTAAGTACTTAGCAAAGCCTTCAGTTTTTATGATGAAGATCATCTTGGAAAACTAATATATCTTTAAGGAGAATCACACCCTGGAGATTCAGAGTAGAGGTATTCTGAGACAAAAAATTATGATCCAAAACACATTCCAGAAATAATCCAGTTTGAGATCACTTTAACTGCCCTAGCTCAATGCTAGGAAATCCTGGGAATTGTAGTTTATTGTGGCACCAGAGCTCTCTGAAGAGGTCTCACAAAACTACAGTTCCCAGAATTCCCTAGCATTGAGCCAGGGCAGTTAAAGTGATCTTAAACTGGATTATGTCTCCAGTGTGTTTTGGACCATAGTTTCCTACTTTTAAAGTGATTCTGTTTTTGTGCACCTTTAAAGATAGGAAAAGAATTCAAAAGAACCTTCATAAACTAGAAAATTGGTCTGAAATTAATTAGATGGAATTGAATAGAAACAAATTAAAAAATCTATATTTAGGTTACAAGAACTAAATGTACAGCTATAGGATGGGGGATACTTGGCTTAGCAGCACTATATGTGTAAAGAACCTTGGAATTATTGTTGATCATACATTGAAGCTGAGCCAGCAGTGTGATGATGTAGTAAAGAAGGCAAATGCTAGTTTAGCCTGCATTAATGGAAGCATAGGTTCCTCATTTTAAGAAGAATATAGAAAAGTGAGAGCGAGTTCAGAGAAGGACAACCCTTCTCTGGATGGCTTTAAGAAGAGGCTAGACAGCTATCTGATGGGTATTTAGCAGAGCAGGGGATAGGATGTGATGGTCTATAGAGCCCCTTCTAACTCTATGAGTCTATGGTTCATATACAACAAGCTAAAGAACAACTAACATCTGACACCCCCTTCCTATTTGCAAAATTATTTGATCAATATTATCCTTTAAATTGATAGGTTTTCTATTTGGATCCTGTGATGTGCATTTTTATACTTAAATCTAGTAGTACCTGTTAGTTACTGGAACTGCAAGCTTTGTGGATTTTGGAAATGGATTGATAACACTTAAGAATTCATCAGCTTTAGACTGCTTTGTGTTGGATGGCAAGGACTTACTGGAACAAATCCAGCTAGTTCTCAAAACTCAGCCCAAGGTTCTCCCATGTTGCCCAGTTCAGTTTAGACCAATGGCTAAAATAACAGTAATAATGATTGTGATGAACAAACAGATTTAGGCCAGGCTAGCGACAGCCAATCAGGTGACAGCCAATAAAATGTTGGCTGGGGAGAGATAAGGTTTTCCGTTGCTGACAGTTGAGGACAGATAGGGATTTGGTTTCAGACCAAGAAAGTTCTGCTGCACCCAGAGAGGGACAGATAAAGTTAGAGTCCAGAAGGGAAGGACTTGGGACACACATGGGACTCTGGGAAAGGGAGTTGCTGATATCCTATGCAATATCGTTAACTGTACAGAGCTAAGTTTAGGAAAGTAACCTAACATAAGGACTGAGTGGGTCCTGGATAGAAGTACCTATTTTTTTGGGAGAGAAAGCTGTAAAGTAAACTGCAACAAAGTGAAACCAAGAAAATAAGACCATGAAGTAACAAGTGTATATAACATCTCAACAAGTGAAACATTGTCAAACTGCTGTTTAAATAAAGTTTGGTTATGGTTCAAGGAAGCCTTATCAGGAGTTTGAATTTTTACCATGCTACTTATAGCTCAAACAGATTTGAAAACAGATTTGAAAACTGCTGGACATCTTACCCTTTCCCTCCACCACTCCCTTCTCCTTCTGTGTCATGTCTTTTTAGATTGTAAGCCCGAGGGCAGGGAACCATCTAACTAAAAAGATTGCATGTACAGCGCTGTGTAAATTTACAGCGCTTCATAAATAAAGGTTAATAATAATAATAATAATAATAATGATAATAATAAAAGGTGACAGGTTAAATAAATTAGTGATCACAAGCAAATCGTCTTGACATACAGTCCGCCTTTACTTTATGTGGGGGATCCGTTCCGGTCTCCCCTGCATAAAGCAAATGCCGCCTATGCTCGAGCCCTATTTAAATTAATGGGGCTTGTGCATGCATGTGGCTTTCAGCGTATGCTGAAAGCTGCGTAAAGCGTGCCCGCGTATGACGCAGGCGCACTGCAAGTTTGGTGGCAATGGTGGGATAAAAAGGCCCAGGGTGCTGTCATCAAAAGAAACTAAGTGGTGGTAATTAAAGTGGTCATTACAATGATTGTACAATGATTGGGACTGCTCAGTTGTTAATTAATAAGAAGCGAGTCAGCAGAATAATATTTTCCATCTAACATTTTACACAAGTGTCTAGATGCCGTTTGCACTTGAAAACCACACCAGCTTGGTGTAACTTCCTAAACGTTCACTGAGGAGATTTTCAGGCGCCCTTTTTTAGCACAATGATGCGAATAATCACTCAGACATTCCGGTTTTGTTGTCCATGCTATGGAATTGCATCTTTGCACATTTCTGTGAGTTCTGTTGCTCAGATATGATGGTCTCCCAGTATCTTAGTTCAACACTCAAACTACTACATCATGCTGGCACAAAATGTATGTACAAACAATATTAACCCTTAACTTTTGGGGGTATTAAATAAAACTGCCAGCTCTCATCTTTCTGGCAATGGCAGTACAGCCCCATACAAATTAAATTAATTCAAACATTTACATCAGAGCTGTTGAGATTCACAGATGTTCTCATATTATTCATTTATTTGCAGATGATATACAGTCAGCCCTACACATTCACGGGAGTTAGGGGAACAACTGAATGTGGAAAATCCATGAATAAGGTGAACCCCTCCTATCTCCCCTCCGATGTCTAGGACAGCTGTATCAGGCATGGGTAGAACCAGGAGAGAGCTCATGAATAACCAAATTCGCGAATGCGGAGGGACCACTGAATTATTGGTTTTGCATCACTGAGTATGACAATAGTAGCCATTCAAAACCCACTACCTTTCTTTCTAATATTCCCTGGCTTTAAAATTATGTATGATAAAACTAATTGTTTGTGCTTGAATACCATTACAGGTGAGCAACCTGTCCTCCTTCTTCGTGGTCTCTGCGAATCATACAAATGGATTAGACTGACAAGCTTAGGTCAGTGGCGGAGGGAGTGTCATGACACCAAAGTTAGGTTCAAACAAGGCTGTGTTTATTATAACACACAATAAAGATTTTTGAACCAAAACTATGTTTGATGTGTTTGGTAAATTTTACATAGAACAGCCCAAAATATTCTTGGTATATAAGCATTCCCTTTGAACCAAGTTTATTTATACTAAATATGACCCACAATATAAAAGTTATAAAATATAATAGAATTGTTTTATATATGGCTTCATGTGCAAGAATTCTGTTTGCACAATTCTGGAAAAACTCAAATATACCATCCGCTGAAGAATGGCTTATAAAATTATATGAAGCTAGGAATATGGACATACTAACTGCCTTAATGAAAGGAAAATCAAAAGAAAGGTTAGAAATGGAATGGAGCTGTTTTAAAGCATTTGAAGATAAGGGTAATTTACTTATTTAAAACAACAACTAGCATAAGGGTTATTTTTTGGAATTCATAGGCTACCATGGGAATTTTTTTGAGTAAGATTATTTATCAGGAATAAATAATTAGTTTACAACACACTGGAATTTCCAATTGTAGAGGAAGGAAAAATAGAAGGATATCGATATCTATTGTCTTATATATACATGTTTGTTAAATTTGTAATTCCTTGTTAGTGTTTTAATTAATGTTTGTTTGCCGAAGCCGAAGGTGCAGAAGCGGACGGTGCAGAAGAGGACGGAAGCAAGAGGGCCTGTTTATACAGGGCAGTCCTGGTTCTTCCTCGCCTGTGCAGTCAACAACTTGCAGAAAGCACAAGTCTTGGGGTTGTGAGCCTCCCCGAGGCAGAGAAGGCAAGAAGGATGTGGATTCTGTCTGGGGATCTTACCCCCACAGACGTCACACTTCTTGAAAGGAGCTGGAGACATCATAGCCAACACACAGTCCAAATCAGAGTCATTTAAGAGCACAGAGAATGGTCAACAAAACACAAGGGGGGCAGATCAAAAATGGTCAAATAGTCCATGGTCAAGAATTCCAGTGAAACAAGCAGATAGCAGAAGCAAAGTTTCTAAAGCAGCTAACGCGGCGGAAAGAAGGAACTGGGGAAAGAGCAGGAAGACAGGGGACTTATAAAGGATGGGCGCAGCTACTACCAAAAAGTTGCAAAGTTAACTTTGCACGGTGATTCTAGAAGTTTTCCAAGCAGCATTGCACAGGCACAGTACAACCCATTTATATGATTCGCAGAGACCACGAAGAAGAAATCGAGGTTCTCCTATGCTGCCCAGTTCAGTCTGTTTGAGGCTGGTGGATTAAATGCCTCCAATCTCAGATTCTATTTCCACTGCTTCCAGCTAAAAGAGATAGTACTATTGGTTCAAAACAAGAGAGTATCCCCTGGAAGAGGATGGAAACCAAAGGCAAAATTTCAGTACTGCTTTTCTCTTCCAAAGGCTTCATAAAGATTAGATCAGGGGTAGGCAACCTGCGGCCCGTGGGCCAGATGCGGCCGGGCGAGGCCTTGGGACTGGCCCCAGCCCGGTCCTGCCGCCGGGGCCTTTGGGGTGCAATTTTCTATAGAAGCCTCAGAAACATGCATTTATATTAACATTTTTAAAAAAATCAGCAAATTTTTTCACGTGTCCTCCACTTTTTTAAAAAAAGTGTCCACCATTTGAAAATTTTGTCCTACATTTGTCCCGGTTTATTTATGTATTTAATTTTTTAAAAATTATTTAATTATTTATTTTTTTGGGCTTTGGCCCCCCAGCTGTCTGAGGGACAGCAACCCGGCCCCCGGCTCAAAAAGGTTGCCTACCCCTGGATTAGATTAACAAAACTGAGGAACACCATTTGTGGCTCGCCCTTACTATCAGGATGCAATGGGATAAATATTTAGCCCCTGCTCCTTCTTTTGTTTGTCACTTTGTTGATCACCGGGATTTTGCATCTCAAGACAGGACAAAGCAGTTTAAGACATGGGAAAAACTGATCTATATACAATCAGAGATCTGTTTTTAAGGAAACCATAATATCTTTGGAGCAGTTAAATATTAAATTGGAATATGTTATGGTTAAACTGGCTTCAGAAAGTTCGTATACATAGATTTGCAAAGACATGGCTGTTCCACTATGGCCCTTCCACAGTGACAAGCAATTTTGAAGTCCTTTGTATTGTGAATGTTCAAAAGAATATTTTATAAAATAAACAAATTGCTCACCTAATGTATTTGTAAGCTAATTGATAGTATCAAAGCTGTATGGGAGACAGTTCTTAATACGGTAGTCATACTGCAATACAGGTATAAGTGATACAATACAGATATAAGTAAACACAATGGAATAAAATTTGGATTGCACTCTCTTTTAAAACAAGTTCAGCTAGCATGAGAGAGTCAATGTATAAAATCATCCATAGATGGTAGCTCACAACATATAAGTTATCACTGATAAATAAAACTTGGACATCCCCCTACCCCCCATGTTGACATGACTATAGAGATTAGGGCTGGTATATACATATGCAACTATTACACAACAGTCTTAATGGTGTTCTAAAACAACATAAGCTAGAACTGTCTCCAACACCTGAGAAACATCCCTGTTGTTTCTTTCCCCTCTAATTTTTATCCAGATGCTCTCCACCTGGCTTTCAGGATTTAAGTCCTAGATCTCTTCACAGGTGTAAACATTCCTGACATATAATGCTAATCCTCCTCCTTTCCTGTTTGGCCTATTTCTCTTTAAAAGATTATACCCCTCTATTACTACATTCCAATCACGAGACTCATCTCACCACATTTCAGTGATGCCTATTATCAATGATACAGTGATGCCTGTATCGTATAACATATTTGGAGGGGGGGGGGGGGGGAGAGAGAGAGAGATCTTGCTCCTCTCTGTTTTTGTGAGTGACAGAAA
Source organism: Sceloporus undulatus (assembly GCF_019175285.1). Taxonomy (NCBI): domain Eukaryota; kingdom Metazoa; phylum Chordata; class Lepidosauria; order Squamata; family Phrynosomatidae; genus Sceloporus; species Sceloporus undulatus. The sequence continues at coordinate 100,150,413 of NC_056526.1, forward strand.
CCTCAGAACCTTTTGCCACCTTTTCCAGCCACAGTAGCATAAACTGCATTTGTCATTGAAACCATATTTAAGTCAGACCCTCTCCACACCACACCCAAGAAAACATAAATGGCAGAGAGAGTGGAAAGTGGAAATGACTCTTAAAGCACAATATTCATTTAATGATAACTTCCATAAATGTAACTTACATACTGAAGCTCTCTGTCATCAGAACAAGAGAAACTGATTCTTTCAGCAATGGAACTTTCTGGATAAGCAGCCCATTATTCTGTGGTGCAGGGCTATCACTCCACCAAACATCCAAGGGCCTCAAGACCTGGCATCAAGTCTTACAATTCTGAATTCTTCCAGATAAATCCACACTAATCTAGTGAGATCTAATTGCTATCTACAGTCCAAACAGTCAATTAATTATTTGCAAGCAATTCAATTAAAGAAAATTAAAGCAACTAAATAACTGATCAAACATGATTTGATCCCTGGTTGCTTGTGAAGTGCTAAGATGTAAAGAAATTCCACTGAACTATTCGTTCTTGGAGACAGACTATCTGGACATATCAAGACAGCCTGTCAAAAGCTTATTAACCTGCTATGAGATTTCTTGCCCCCAGCACAAGAATAAGTGATTGTGTTCTTTTCCCATGAAACTGGTATCCATAAAACTGGTATCTTTTCCCCTCATGAAGCAAAGTGCACACACAGGACGCACAGAAGGATGAGCTGACTGAATAAAAGGATGTGAACATCCATCATATGCTTCTAATGTCCATGCAACATGGCAGCATCTTGTTACCCAAAATCTATAGTCCCAGGAGGGCACCCATGAATTGTATTCAATGGGGAAATTAATTTAGCTCAATAGGGAGCAGTCAGATGGCCAGGACAACTCTAGCCAGGACTTTCCACCCAATTTATTACCTCTCAAGGCATGTATAGCACTTGTCAGTAGCAAATTATTATACTTGTTTCTGAACCCAGAGAACTCCAGACGCAGGTTCCAAATTAGTGTAGTTTATTTATAAAAGGGGGAATCAACACACATGCAAAACACTTTCTCATACATACACACACAAGGCCTAATATATAAAAGGTTGTAGTAGAGAGTGAATTAAATTATTTGCAACGGACAATGCAGACCATTTCCAGAAGCCAGATCCCTATCTGGGGGAAAGCTGGGAGTTGGATGTGGATCAGTACTCTGCTTTGTAGTACAGCCAGAAATCCTGAGGGATCAAGCTTGAATCTCACAGATTTTCTGCCTGGTTCCAACTGGACCAAAATGGATACATTTATGGGTCTAACTGTCATGAGGCAGTTGAGTAGATTTTCCAGGAATCCCAGAAACTTCAGAGTTACAGAAGGAATATTTTGGTTGATGACAGTGACATTGACTTAATCAAGTAGTGATAAAATCCCAGGGAATTTGGGACAGGATGAGGTGTTGAGTAATACAATAGAGGCTTAGCAAGAAGATTGACTTACTTCTTTAGGCTGACAGACTTCTTTGTCTTTCACCTTCAAGAAGAAATGCACATGGCAGGGAGTTGGGAAGAAGCAATACTTATACCCATTAAGTTACATGGGTCCTTTGTACACGCCCTCAGATCTTATGTGACCACTCGTGAGAAGTTCACTTAAAGATCCAGGCTTTGGGCCATGTATTGTGCAATCTCCCACTGAGGGAACAGGAGAAGCTACTGTATTCAGTCTGGGCAGGCAGGGCCTTTGTGAGGCAATCAGGATAGGCAGCAATGTTGAGATATAGTGTATATTTATTTAAATAGTCTGCAACTAAACATAATAGCAAATACAAGAATTCAACTGAAAACAAGTTACATATCTTGTACTCCTCTTCACTACAGTATAACCTCTGTGTGCTAAATATGTGACATAAAATCATTACATTGAGATTGTGCCTGCCCTCCCAAATGGAAACTAATGAACTGAGGAAGGGAAAGCTGTAGCATTGTGAACCTGCAGCATAGGAAAGGGAGAAAGGAGAAGAAAACTCTCTCCTGGTTTTCCATTTTTCTCCCTGCAGCAGTCAGTTAGCGTTCTGTTACTCCTTATTTCAACATGTTAGTTATTTCTTCCCTGCTGACTTCCCTACTTACTTAAAAAGCCTTAATAACTTTCAGTATATTTTGTTAGAAAGAAAGATTTTCTGAATCATGCTTTCTTTTTGTTCTTTCACTTATTTCAGGAAGGTCTATCAATTTTTTTCTGCAGGGTCACTAACTTGGAGGAAAAGGGAAGGTCCTCAGAACCTATGAAGATTTTTAATCACTAATTGAGAGGCAAAAAAGAATTTACACACTGTATCCATTCTTTCTCTGTAATCCATAGCTCAGAAAAATCTATAGAATTTGCAGAACAGTCCTGACCAGTTAGTTCCCCAGTGCATGAACAGAGCACAGTATGTTTAAAAAGCATCCTAAATATGACATGCATAAGATAATGAAATGACATGTAATATTACTCAAAGTTCCTTGGTCCACTGATGTGTGAAGGACTCCTGTACAGGATCATTTCAGTTCAGAAAGCCAAGATTTGGGGGGGGGGGGGGAATGAAAACGTTGTTCAAAAACTAAAGATGTTCACAGCAGATGTATGTTGTCAGGACGAGGCATAAGGAGTTATACAGTATATAATTCAAGTACATAGCACTTCGGACTTTGAGTAGACTTACACCCCATTCAACCATAGAACTTTTTTTATTATCTCATTGCCAGGGTCGCCCCTACTTTCAACCCCATACCAGCCATTCTCATGGGGCTGACCTTGAAACTCTCAGTGCAGTCTTTACTTCCCTCACATCTGCTTGTCACCCAGTCCAGGGAATGTAGGCATCCATTAACCCATGACATCACATCACATCATCTAGTATTAAAATGCTGTAAGCACACAAAGCATATCCCTATACATCAAGGCAAGTGGTCCAAGGGACTCGGATCCTGACAATCTGTGTGACAAACAAATTTGAAAAGCAACTTTGTAACTACAGTGGAGAAAAGAACTCTTGCTTTTTATAATGAAATACTACTGATGATCCCTTTAAGCTGGGCAACTCTGAAGAGACTTGGAGCTATATTTTGGAAGTGTCCAAGGGTTGTGCCTTTAACTATATATTTTTTAAAAATGGTGGAATGCAGTCATTTGCAGGAATGCAAATGACTTAACCAATTTTAAAAAGTGTATTAAGCTAAGTAATTGTAATAATTCTATATAAATTCATAAATTAAAATATTTATTTGATATGCTTTCATGATGCCAGATTTTATTCATTATCTGGTTCTCAGGGCGGGACTGAGAGACTGAAATCTGGAGTGGGAATTTTGCTGCTGAAAGTAGCCATTACCACACACACACACACACACACGAAGCTTACCTCACCCATTTTAAAAAACGATAAGTTATCTGCAAATGGGTTAGTATGTGGAGTGACTCATACTTCACATCCTCCGCTTTTCTTTTTTAAATATTTTTATTCAAACACAAATTTTTCATTAAAATAAAGCATATATCTTTTTAATTGTTTTTATTTATATTTATTTTTTAATATTTTATTTATAGCCTTTATAACATACAAATAAAATATATCTTTTGGGGAGAAAACAGCAGGCATGCCACTCAATCAATGAAAAGAATGCTGTTGGTACTGATGTATGGACTGAACTATCTTTGCCTATTTTTTACATATACCACTCACACATAAAATACATATACTATGTGGATGTAATAAAAATCTATGTAAACAAAATCAGTATTGAATTTTTGCTACAATGCAGTCATGGAGATATTATAGTTTTGCTCATCTGCAAATATGTGCCTTGTAAAAGGCAAATTAAATACAGATATTGTGTTAGGATTCTTGGTTTTTGTTTTGTTTTTTGGTCAGACATACCATGTAAAGAAGAAGAAAACACTCTAAATTGCCTTCCCAGCCACACAATTAAATACCATAAGCTTCCTTGTCCCTCAGCTCAGACTTTTTAAATCTCTTAAGGAAAGCAATGCCAGATGGTCAGAGAACCACAGCTAAGAACCGCATGGCCCAAAAAGAGACTTTTATTTACTGTAAGGGGTATTATCATTTGCCATGCTAAATGAAAAATTCTAATGGTTTCCACAATATCACTGCTTCAACTTTGCCTGGAAAACTGTGTCTGTTTTATGTGCACTCATAATAATAATACATAAATACATATCCATTCACACATAAAATACACTCATAAAGAAACACAATCTCACACACTCACCTATTCTCATATGTGCATAATAGATATGTGAAGAAGCCTCACTTTTGAAAGTTCATCACTTCCATTAGATTTCTTACCCCAGCACAAGAATGAAGCAACGAGTACTTACTTGTGTCTTTTCAGACATACTTGTGTCTTTTCGTTTGTAGAGCAAAACACACACACATAACAGCAAGCAGAGAAGAAATGGCTGAGTGATCAAAAACCTGCAAATAACACATTCAGTGCTTCTAATTTTTAAAAGCCTAGGCAAAAACAGCAGCTATTGTAATTTAGCTACACAATTTGCTCAGTCTGAACAACTCACTCAAAAATCATTCTGACAAACGTGAAAACTCTTATCCAGATGGATTTTAAAAATCTTATTCTCGTATGTGAGATTTTTTTTGCTTTCTCATTCTCTGAACACAAGAATGAGACTTTTTTTTAGAATCCTAATGCATACATAAAGAAGATGCCTCTCACACTGCAGTTAAGATTTTTAAAAGTCTCTACTACTGATAAATGAGGCTTTCAAAAAGCCAGATGCCATTCAGGGAGCTTTTGCAATAAAAATTACAGCACACGCGTATGGGGAGAGTTAACTCTTCTTTTCCAGTACTGCCCTGTCCCAACTGCTTTCTCCCCAACTTTAAGGCTTTTAAAAGCCTTCATTCATATCACCAAAGGAGGCTTTTAAATGGCTAACTGCAGTTTGGTGGTAGTGGGATTTTTTCAAAAAGTAACTATAATGTACAGAGAAAGATGGCAGAATAGTGCTTCTTTCACCGGCACCAACTCTCCTCTGTTCCCTAACTTCAGTATGTAATTAGACTGATGCAAACCCCTCATAAAGATTTTTAAAAGTCTAATTGTTGCATGGAGTCTCATTATCGCATTGCAATTTGGCTTTCCTCCCCAACATAGGTCAGTTAGATTAAAAGTATAAACTTGGCAGCAGGAGCAGGGTGCAGAAACAAGGGCATAGGCAGATGAGGATGCCCTGTGAGCTGCATCTCGCTCAAAACACGGAGTCTTCCAAGTCTTGTTGCACAGAGTGTCCTACTTTTCAGACAATAGACTTCTATTCAAAAGGGTTGTCAGATCCAAATCTGGGTTAAAGATAACTGTAAAGAACTATGAAAAGGGACAGCAGGGGCCTTGAAGCTGCCCATTCATTGTTACTCCAAGGTTGAGCATATCCATCATTTCCCAGTATTGTGAGATATATTAAATTGCAGGGATTATATTTATCTTTTATTTTATTTTATTTATTAGAAATATGCCTATGATTCTATGCTGCACCTCATTTGCACAAATGCTGAGCCAGTGTAGAAAAATATAATAATACGGAAACACCTCAGTTAACAAAGGGTGTGTTCCTGAGTCTTACTTCTTCAACAGAAAATCTGGTACCAGAGGAAACAATAAAAGAATAGGTATAACTACCTATACCATAAAAAGAAGGAAGAAGGGTAGTTCAATATACATCAGAAAACTCTTTATATAAAACTAGCCACAGACACATGTGAAATTCCAATAACATTTTGTACAGTTTACCAATCATGTGCTTCCTGCTTTTAATAGATGGCTTTCAAATTTTTTTTTCATACTGAATCCTCCCTCATCTTCACCTATCTCAAATCTCTCAGAAACCTGTAAATATGGGTACCACTGGATGTTAAACCCTTTTCCAATTAGTTATTGCCTGCTTTTGAATTGGCATGATTCTCCTTCAAGATTTAGTTGATCTCTATAAATTGCCCAATCTCTTTGCCTTAACAATGCCTGAAGTAAAAACACTTCAAATGGTGACAGCCAAGGAGTTATTTTTGTATATAACCAATATTTCTATTTATCCCAATCTTTGTAAAATGCTTTTCTAATCAGCTGTTTATTGAATGCTTTTGGCCTTATAACTTTATTGTACCATAGAAAACCATGCCAACTAAAATGTAAATTGTGACCCTCCAGTGTCAATAATGTAGTAGTCCAATAGTATCCACATTTTATTTATATTGGACAAGCCACCTCATAGTACAATTTAAGGTCTAGGAGGGCAAATCCCCTCCTTTCTTTACAATCAGTCATACGTTTATACCTCACCCTTGTTTTTTCCCCCTCATCATATGAATTTGGAAACATATTTTCAGCACTAATCAACTCAGGCATTGGTCATAATTATCAAGATCATCTGGTAAAAGTAAATTATTTTGAGCAAAACATTTTGAAAGGCAAAGTGATAAATTGATAGAATTTGCTGGCATATAATAACTGCACCTAGAATACTTTTGGCAAAGTATTGGAAGTCATCTAACAATCCCACAGAAAAGGTATGGATAGAGAAAATTGCAAATACTGCAGAAATTGATAAATTGTTTTAATGTACTTGAGGAGAAAACCAATTGCAAATTCATTAAAAACTGGAAAAAATTCAGAACTATTAGCATCAGAGAACTGATAAATGAACAACTTCTTGATTTCTAGATTATATCTGTTCAGGAGTGAAAAGAGTATATGATAAGCACTTGGCAATTTGATGATGTATCATGACGTAACTGTGTGGTTTGTGTGTGGATAATTATTGTTTGGGATTTGGTAAATAGATCTCTGTGAAAAATTAATTAAAATACAGTGGGCCCTTGGTATATGCTGGGGTTTGGTTCCAGGCCCCCACTGTGCATACCAAATCCATAGATGCTCAAGTCTCATTAAATACAATGGCACAGGAAAATGGCATCCCTTACATAAAATGGCAAAAATCAAAGTTTTAAAAAAAATATTTTCAAGCCATGGATTCTTGAATCCATGGCCAAAAGAATCTGTGGACATGGAGGCCTGTCATCTCCTGTTTCACAAACAGAAACTTCAAAATGTACATAATCTCAATGAATTATCAATTTAGAAAGAGAGATAATAAGCTTAGGGAGCTGTGCTGGATGTAAGAAACTATGAAAAGCCATTATTAAGTAGTAGCTCTATCAAGCCATTCAAAGGGGCACAAAAATGAGTATAAGCTTTCAAGAACTGCAGATCTGTTAATCAAGCAAGGTGTTACAAAGAGTATATTAGAAGAAGAAGAAGGAGGAGGAGAAGGTTAGGGGGAAGGAATATAAAAATTTTGTATGAGGAAGAGATCTGGAGATAGCAAAATTTGCACACGTTTTCACCTTGTTTAGTTGGTACAATCAAGGTATAACACCAATGAGCATTTTGACACAGTTTTCACAGGGAGCCAAGCCAGTTGGCTCTTCTGTAATGGACATTAATAATCCTATAGCTATGCAAGGTAGCCACCAGGAGTAGACACATTCTTCTTGGAGGGGAAAAAAAAAGGGGGGGGGATAAGTTTTTATGCAGAGTTGGACATATGAAATGGTGAATATGGTGACCAGGTCATTAGCCTATTTGCAAAAAACTTGAACTAGGCTTTTTCACTGGTCTCAGGATCTGATCTGCCTCTTTTTTCCAAGATACTATGATACACTCTTATTCTGAAAAAGAGGATTAAGCCCTCTGCTTCTCCTTGAAGAAATTCACACTGAATTAAGTACACAGTGTTGTAATGGATAAAATAAATTCTCTGCTTCAAATATTTAACAAGATTTCTGAAGAAATAAGTAAAACTGACTTCTGCTGATTAATACTGCATGTACATGGTTATACACACATACCTATACCTATTATCCACTCCCTGTAAAAGATGTGCCACAGTCTTCAAGGATAAATCCACACCACTTTAACTGCTACAACTCAATGCTATGGAATTCTGGGATTTGTACTTTTGTGAGATATTTTGTCTGACCTGTCAGAAACGTGTTCATTTGGGCTACTGCAACAGTACAGAAATAAAGCAGTTGGGCCCCACTTTAATTTCTGTGTCTCACTGCTATGAAATTATGGGATTTGTAGTTTGATGAAGCACCAGAGCTTTCTGAAAGGTCAGGCTAAATCTCTCACAAAACTACAAATCCCAGAATTCCACAGCATTGACTCATGACAATTAAAGTGGTGTCATACTGCTTTATTATGGAATGGGACTTGGACATACTGTTTTACAGTTGCTCCATTCCTTCCTGAAGGGACGAAAACAGAACATGGTGCTAGGGAACTCCTGCTCAACCCCCTGGACATTGGCCTGTGGGGTACCTCAAGATTCAGTGTTGTCACCTATGCTATTTAACATATACATGAAACTGCTGGGATAGGCCATCTGGAGTTTTGGGGTGCAGTGCCACTTGTATGCAGATGAAAGGCGGTACAGAAATAAAATGCAATTAAAAAGCAAATAAATAAATTGTTCTGTCCTGACCAGCAGGCAGGAAGTCTTGCCAGCTAGTGAGACTCCTTCTCATGCCTTGCGTTTCTCTGTCCTATAATCTAGCCTAGGTTGCTTCTCCCTGCTCCCGCCATTTCATCTTCATCTACTTTGCCAATTGCTCGGCCTTCACTGTCTCTTTAAAAAACCCAATGTAATGGCCCCTCTTTTTTCTTCCCTTTCCCTTTCCAAGGAATCTCTCCAAGCACCAACTGTTTCTGTTACTGCAGCAGCCGGAGAGTTGAAGGGAGAGGAAAGGAGAAGCAAAATCATTGTGCCCTAGAAGGCTTCCCCCTTTCTCTGCTCAAAGGAGAACCTGGAGTAGGAGTCCCCATCTGCCCCAGAGGCACCTCTGATGCTTGGTACAAAGAGCATGAGGTGAGGTGCCACGGACCTAAACATATACTTAAAGAGGCAATGCACTTTGCACTCTGCCTCACTCCTTGCCTTATCTTCCTCCATTTCTCTACTCTTTCATGTTTGCTGAGTGCTTGGTCTGTACAACTATGCCTGTGTCTTCTCAGCCAAAAGCTTTGAATGCTTCATACGCCCTAGAATCATAAAATCAGTTAGAAGAGACTACATGGGCTATTCAATCCAACCCCCTGACATGCAGGAATATACAATAAAACACTACGGACAGATGGACATCCAGCCTCTGTTTAAAACCTCAAAGGAAGGAGACTCCATCACTCTCTGAGGGAGTGTTTTCTACTGTCAAACAGCTCTTACTGTCAGGAGGTTCCTTCAAATGTTGAGGTGGAACCCTCCCCTGCATTAGAACAAACTGGTATAAAACTGCTTTATTTATTCATTGTAGATGTACCCTGTGGTTTGCCCAGGGTGACTCAGTGGAATTCCATGGCTGAACAGGGCTTTGAACACTGGTTTACAAAGTCCTAGTCCAACACTCAAATTAATACACCACATTAGCTCTCCAATTAATAGCTCTCCATTAATTTCTGTATCCCAGGAAACAACACTTGTTTTAAATGAGTATCTTTACATGTCATTGATTCAGCAGCCAAAGCTTTTAGAAATCAGATAGGATAGCAGGTGGCACAACATCTTTTCATAGAATCATAGAATATTCATTTTTGTTTTGTTGAAGAGTTTTAGTGAACTAAAGCCCTACGTGGCCTGGGTCCAGTCTACTTGAAGGAACGCCTCCTCCCATACAATCCTTCCCGTACACTAAAATCCTCTGGGAAAAACCTTTTACAATCTAGAAAAACCAGACTGGCAGTGACCTCCCGGAGGTCCTTCTCTGCCACCGCTCCAAAAACCTGGAATGACCTGCCAGAAGAGATTCGCCAATTATCCTCACTCGAGGCTTTTAAAAAGGCGACAAAAACCTTTCTCTTCCGGCAGGCCTTCCGCGATTGATAATGTCCAGAACCATTTGAATCCCCCTCCTTTTATTATTTTCCTTTTCTTATTTTTCTTATTTGTGGTTTGTTTTTGTTTTTTTAATTTTGATGTATTGTTATGTGCTTTCTAACCATGTTTTACTGTTTAATTTTATAGTTGAGAGGGAGGGTTGGGCCAGGGTCTTGTGGGGCTTGTTGTTTTTATTATTGTGTATTGTATGAACTCTGTTGTTACCTGCCTCGTTCCTCAGAGCGGAAGAGGCGGGATATAAATAAATATTTATTATTATATTATTATTAACTACCACGGTCATTGTAGTTTATTTTTAAAATGATTTTTCAAAGCTTTGCTCAAGAGAAAGGAGTCAAGATGGATATGAGTTTATCAAAAGGGAGATACTGAAGGAATAATTTCAAACTGTTCCAATGAGGAGGAAAAATGGAAGATATTTCAAGAAACAAGGATGAATGACTAAAGAATTTTCAACTGAGCTAAGTTTTAAATGTTACATGTATAAGAAATGGAAAAGAGGGGATATCACCAAAGAGGAATTCAAACAAGTAGCTAGCACATGTAGGGATAAAGTCAGAAAAGCAAAAGCCCAGAATGATCTTAGAATTGCTAGGTTAAGAACAATAAAAAAGGCCTTTCTGGGGTATGTCCATAGCAAAAGGAAGATGGAGGAAATGGTAGGGCCATTGCGTGGAGAAGATGGCAAAATGCTAACAGGGCCAAAGAAAAGGCAGGATTACTCAACACCTTCTTTGCTTCAGTCTTCTCAGAAAAGGCAAAGGGTGCTCAACCTGAGGAAAATGGAACAGCATACTCACTGGGAGAAATGAACAGACTAAGTAAAGAGGTAGTACAGGAATACCTGGTTAATTTAAATGACTTTAAGGTGGGTTACAGACCGCCATAAGGGACTTCCTCAGGACATCCTAAGTTTAAAAAGGGGCGTCACTTCTTGACGCCCCCAAGCCTAATACATCCTGAGGATGTACAAGATGGCGGCGCCCCATCTACATGGGGGCCACCATGATGGCGCCACGAACGCGCCGCCTCCAAACGAGGCGGTGCAGACGCGAAGCTGTCACGCCATGCAAGGGCGCTTAGTGCGCCCTTTCGTTGGCTCAGGAAGGAGCTCCAAAACGGAGCTCCTTCCTGGTGTTGCGTTGCTGGCGCAGCCTTTAGATGGCTACGCCCAGCGACGCAGAGGAGAAAGGGGCCAAGCGGCCCCTTTCTCCTCCTCCCTGCCGCCGCAGGGTGTCCTTGGGGCTTGAAGCCCCAAGGACACCCCTTTCCAGGACTCGGGAAAATGGCCTTTTGCTGCTTTCCTGTGGCCTGGAAAACAGCAGATTGGGGTCTCAGCGGCTGCCGCTCTGGCCGCTAAGGCCCCGATCCGGTGGGGAAAGGGGCGGGTGCAGGCCGCCACTTTTCGGCGGTCTGTAACGTGCCTAAGTCTCCAGAACCAGATGGACTACATCCAAGGTTATTAAAAGAGCTGGCAAATGTAATCTCAGAGTCATTGGCAATAATCTTTGAGAACTGGAGAACAGGAGAAGTCCCAGTAGACTGGAGGAGGCAAACGTTGTCCCCATCTTCACAAAAGAAAAAAGAAAAAAGAAAAAAAAAAAAAAAAAGAGAATCCCAACAATTATTGTCCAGTTTGTCTGACATCAATATCAGGAAAAAATCTAGAGCAGATCATTAAATAGAGAGTCTGTGAACTTTTAAAAGGGAATGCCATAATCACAAAAAGTCAACATGGGTTTCTCAAAAACAAGTCATGCCAGACTAATCTGTTTTTTTAAAAAATATAAAATTACCAGCTTGTAGATGAAGGGAATGCTGTAGACATAGCATATCTTGATTTGAGTAAGGCCTTTGACAAGATTCCCCCATGATATTCTTGCAAAGAAGCTAGTAAAATGTGGGCTAGACAATGCAACTGTTAGGTGTATTAGTAATTAGTTGGCTGGTCTAACCCAAAGGGTGCTCAGCAATGGCTTCTCTTCATATTGGAGAGAAGTGACCAGTGGGGTGCCAAAGGGTTCTGTCCTGGGCCCAGTGCTATTCAACATCTCTTTCAATGACTTCGAACAAAGGAAAAGAGGTCATGTTTATCAAATTTGCAGATGACACCAAATTAGGAGGAGTAGCTAATACTCCAGAGGAGAGGATCAAAATTAAAAATGACTTTAATAGATTAGAAAGCTGGGCGAAAACAAAATGAATTTCAACACATAGCAATGTAAGGTACTGCACTTAAGCAGAAAAAATGAAATGCATAGATACAAGGTGGAGGATAACTGGCTTGACAACAGTACATGTAAAAGGCATCTAGGAGTCCTAGTAGACCACAAGTTGAACATGAGTCAATAGTGTGATGCGGCAACTAAAAAGGAAAATGTGATTGTAGGCTGCATCAATACAAGTATAGTGTCTAGATCAAGGGAAGTAATAGTAATGCTCTATTCTGCTTTGGTCAGGCCTCATCAGAAATACTGTGAACAGTTCTGGGCACCACAATTCCAAAAGGATGTTGACAAACTAGAGCGTCTCTGCAAGAGGGTGACCAATATGTGAAAACCTATGAGGAGAGGCTTAGGGAGTTAGGTATGTTTAGCACAGAGAAGAGACGGTTAAGAGGTGATATGATGGCCTATTTAAATATTTCAAGGGGTATCATATTGAAGATAGAGCAAGCTTGTTTTCTGCTGCTCCAAAGAATAGGACCCAGAACAATGGATGCAAGGCTATGATTTGATAGCCCTGCTTAAATATCTGAAAGAATGTCATACTGAAGATGGGACAAGTTTGTTTTCTACTGCGCCAGAGAACAGGATCTGGATCAATGGATTCAAATGACAGAAAAGGGGATTCCAACTAAACATTTGGGAGGAACCTCCTGACTGTAAAAGCTGTTTGACTGTGGAACATACTCCCTCAGAGTGTGGTGTAATCTTCTCATTTGGAGAAGTGGTACTTTGATTGTGAGTTCCTCTATGGAAGGGGATTGGACTGGATTGCCCTTGTAGTCTCTTCCACCTCTATGATACTAAGTGTACCTTCTTCACCCTATGATTCTATGATAACAAAGTTTTCAATGACGACCTAAAGAAAATTGAGGTTACCTGAAGAAAGTTTGTAAGTTCGTGAACCCCAAAATTGTTTTTGAAGGGTTGGGCATCTCAACATTGGTTAAGCACGTTGTTATTCATCTTGCTTACTTGCACGTACAAGTAAGAAAAGTCAAATTATGTTCTCCATTCATTATATTTAATAAGGATATTTTTAAAAATATATTAATTTTTATTATTTGCATATTATTAAAATAATAAGGATATACTGTATTCAATTTCTTCAGCAGAGAGAGGTGTCTTTTAGGCCAATCCATAATGCCCTATACAAGAAATAATGTATATGTTTGAAAATCTGGACAAGGTACTTACTACATGGGCTTGTAAAGGCTGTAGCAGGAATGCTGTTTTAGTGTTGCATTTGGCCATAAAGTTTCCAGATTTGTCTAGCTTGACTAGATAATCAACAGAAGTTTACATGACCAAGCAGACTTTGGATGGGATAGCCTTATTAGTTGAGGCCCCTTTGGAGTAAGACAAATGGGGAATCAACCTGAATTTATTAGCTACTTTTTAGGCACTACCCTTCCCAGTGCAGAGACTTATTAGGTCTGGCTGACATCCTGCTAAATGGAACACAGTTTGTAGATGTTAATAACATTAAATAGTCAATAGACCCTGATCCTGTGATTCACTTATATACAAGAATCGAAGCCCCAGAATGCCAATTATTATTATTATTATGAAAATAATCACAGTCTAGACTATAAAAAGGTGAACTGCCCCATGCACCCACTCAAACTTTCTTTGAATCATTTTTAGAAAAGAAAAAGGAAGTATCAGAAATAATTTGCTGCACCACCTGCATACAGAACAATACACAGATTAACATGCAAATTGCTTCCCCTTAGCCAATATACGTCACTCTCTTCCTGGCAAGCATTCTCTGAAGATGCCAGCCACAGATGCTGGTGAAACGTCAGGAAAAAACTCTTCTAGAACACGGCCTTACAGCCTGAAAAACCCACAAAAAACTATTGCTGCCATCATTTGCCCTACCTTGAATCCTACTCATGATGGAGTGTGTCTTACTCTTAGGAATGCTGGGAGAGTGTGAGGAAATGCTGGGAGTATGTGAAAATGTGAATATTAGGAAACAACAGGCAGAAGGCTAAATAGATGACAGACAGACAAACAGATAGGACAGTAATAATAATAATAATAATAATAATAATAATAATAATAGTATTTATTTATAACCTTCCTGTCCCTGTGTCGGATCAAGGCGGGTAACAGCATATAAAAGAAAAAACAGTAAAATTAAAGGCACAGAAACAGTAGATAAAAGTGCACTAGACTCCAGATTCCCACTCCCCCCCTCTAAAATTAACATTAAAAGCAATTCCCAGACAATGGGCAATAAAATCAGTCAAGAATGAATCAGTCTGAAGAGAACAATTTAAGCAAGTGGAGAGTGAGATTAGGGAATCAATTTGGGAAGGCCCGCTGGAAGAGATCCATTTTTATTGCCTTCTTAAAGGCCTCCAAAGATGTTAGTTGGCGGATCTCGTCTGGCAGATCATTCCAGATTTTTGGAGCGACAACAGAAAACGTCTTCTGGGAAGTAGTCACCAGTCTAGTTCTCTCTAACTGCAGTAGGTTCTTCCTAGAGGACCTGAGATTGCGGGAAGGATTATATGGGAGGAGGCATTCCCTCAGGTAAACTGGACCCAGGCCATGTACTAGTCCAAGGTATTTTTCTCCATAAAGAAAAGCAGCAACTGAAAAAATGAATTTCACCAGGGAGAAATTCAAGGTACTACACTTAGGCAGAAAAAATGAAAAGCACAGATACATGATGGATGACACTTCTTAGCAGACCACAAGACAAACATGATTCAGTACTATCATGCAGTAGAGTGTCTCAATAGGAGTGTGGTGTTCAGATTCAGGCAAGTAACAGTGCCATTCCATTCAAGTTCAGAGTAACGCAATTCAAGAGGAATACTGACAAGATGGAGTATGTCTAGAGGAAGAAAACCAAAATGATGAAGGTTCTGGAAAACATGTCCTACGAGGAGCCTATTAATGAGCTGGGTTCACTAAAAGGTTCACCATCACTGTTCTAGGTCCTCTAGTGCAACTATGTGGTCCATATCTGCCAGACATTGACCATAGAATTGCTCAGGAGGAACTACAAATGCCTAGTGGAGTCTTCTCTCTAGGAATCTCTAGGTCCTTCAGCATGACTTTTGGTTGACCACAGAGTTGCACTGGAGAATGTAGATATTCCTAGAGAGAACATATTAATAAAATCTGTGAATAAACAAATCCACAAAAGTCAAAGCTGCAAATGCAGAGGGACAAGTGTGACTGATTTGGAAAGCTTCTTGGTAATCCATCACAGTAGGCTGTGGGCTTGTAGACCCATTCAGTTCTTGAGATCACTTGGATAGCTCTTCAACATAGCTATCTGTTTAAGCAGAAACATCAAAGACCCCTACTAGCCAAGTGCACAGTTCTCCCCCCCTTGTGTGTATGCAATAAACCCTAAGAACTTGCATTTTAACACGGTAGCCTTTCAACCATTTTCTCATATGGTGACCATAAAGAAAGAAAATGTAGTGGCCCACCAGGAACATGCAAACTAGAAAAGTAGTTCCTGGTGCAACTAAATCCAAACACTACTATCTCCATATAGTAAAAGACATCTTCTACCATTATACATGAATGGATATCAAAATAACTTGAGACATAAGAAGCAATACTGTGAATCCCATTATAATTTTTTTTAGAAATGTACGATGCATTTCTGCTGTACATGGGGAAATAAGGAGCTTAGTACCATACTGTACATTATGCAAAGGCTGAACTTGTTACCAGCTTGTTTCTTGGCATAATTTAAAGCACTGCTGATGATAAACTGTAAAACATTAAATAGTTAGGTCCCAGGCACTGTCTTCCCCTCTACCAGCCTTAAAGTCTAATGGAGAGGTTCTTCTCTGCCAGCTCCAACAGAGCTACAATTGATGAGGACAAGAGACCCTACCTAGAGGTGGGAGTCTCCGGCCCAGTAGGCTGAAGAGACTCCTTCTCTGACAACATTCTGTCATATTACAATGACCTGGGTGAGACAGGTATTTGCTGTATTAGTTAAATGCTCACTGTGTTCTCTGCCTGTTTTTATTATACAGTATTGTTCTGTTTCTTTACTGCATTTTTTGGTAATTCTGTAGTGTTCCATGAGTGGTGAGAAAGCATCACAAGAGTCAGAAGGATATGATTTTAAATAACAACAATACTGGGACCACCTGACTGGGTTAGATTGGCTTTTTTCTTGTTGTCATGCACCTTTGAGTAATTTCTGAGTTATGATGACCCCAAGGCAAATCTATCATGCAGTTTTTTTGACGAGATTTGTTGCCATTGTTTTCCTCTTAAGTCTGAGAGAATATGACTTGCCCAGGAGGTTTCCATGGTTGATCAGGGATTCCCACCCAATGGGTTTCCATGGTAGAGCAGGGATTCCAATCCTGGTGTCTTGGAGTCCTAGTCCAACGCTCAAAACACATCATGCTGGCACTATGCAGTTGCATAGTTTCCTTTAAAGCAG
Organism: Sceloporus undulatus; assembly: GCF_019175285.1. Classification (NCBI taxonomy): domain Eukaryota; kingdom Metazoa; phylum Chordata; class Lepidosauria; order Squamata; family Phrynosomatidae; genus Sceloporus; species Sceloporus undulatus. Next base: position 100,167,033 of record NC_056526.1, read on the forward strand.
AATCCTTCATCTGCCTCTACTCCATTAACACTCAGGTCTCAGATTTGGGACTCAGGACTGGGTACTGCCTCCAGTGAATCTGGAGAACTGCACAATTCTCATACGTTTTTGGCTTTCTCGTGGTATACTTGGACTTGTAAAGTAGGTCAATCTGAGAGAAAAGCCAGCTGCCAAGAAACAAAGACCCCTTCTAAACTCAAATTTAGCACAAATTAATAATGATTTAGTATAACAGTGTGGCGTACTGATTTGAGCACTGGACTATGAACCTGGAAACCAAGGTCTTAATCCCCACTCAGCCATAGTAACCACTGAGTGACCTTGGGCAAATCATACACTCAAACTCAGAAAACCCTGTGATAAATTCACTTTAGGATTACCATAAACTGAAAATGATTTCATGGCACACAGCAGCAACAAGAACAACAACAATGAAAGAAAATTAATAAAAACCTAATAATGTTTTACATGGAAAGGAAGATCTTGAAAATCTTTTCTTCAAGCTCACAGATATGGGCATTCTGATAGCTTTTTCAAATCATTCATACTTGCTAACCCTTGGCTTTCATCAAGTAAGAACAAATGTGCAAATGGATAGGTGCAAACGAGTCATGGATGTGAATACATATCCTCATAATCTTTCAAAAGGCAAAACTATTATTCTGACTGGCACGGGAAGCTTAGTTTTCTATGTGACATCATTTTGGTCAGAATAGTAGACAGAAAGAGCTCCCAGACTTGCTTACTGAAGCAACTCCACACACCTCCTGGCCAGCCAAGGAAGTGGAATTGGTAGTGCTTCCTTACAACAGGAAACTGTGATCCCTCCGGTTTTCCAAGTTCACCCCCAACGAGTAAAAGTGGCTAAGGAATCTGTATCATACAAACCAGTATGCCACACTATCTCCTTTTATAGTCAACCATTATTAATTTGTGCTAAATTTCATGTTGTAAGTGTGCAAAAGAAATCAATCAATAAATGAAAAAGGCTAAACGTCATTCTTACTTGAAAGCAACTCATCAAGTAATAATGCCTTTTTGCTTGTAAGAAAGTGAGTCAGATGAATGGAGATAATGGAGATTTTGTATTTTACACACGACAATGTTTTTGTAAAAGAATGCAGACAATGCTGCCGTAGTGACAGGGAAAGGCCCTGCTTTCTGTCGTGAGTTCTGTTCAGTGGAGTCCCTACAGCCACTGCCTCCAGCCCAAGGACACCAGCAGGAAGCCAAAACCGTATGAGAACTGTGCGGTCCTTTTCCCTCCAGCACATGATAACTATCCCAGGCAGAGACAGGGGAGGAGAGGAGGAACCTGGGCTGTCAGAGGCTGTGCTGCATCATTCCCAATGCGGCAGGAGGAGGAGGAGGAGGAGGAGGGGGGCTGCCATGGAGCCACTGGCTCCTTACTCACCCAGAAGACGAGGTTGAAGAGGAACATCATGTACTTCAAGCAGCACAAGCAGCCTCTCGCCATGCTGCACTTCTTGAATTCTAAGAGGAAAACAAAGGATAGATCCAGGTAAAAGACGACGTATTTGCTGCTGCTGCCTCTGGGGCCACCGCCGCATTTGTCCCTGCTCTTGGCGCCAGCCTCGGCCTCGGCGCCGCTGGGCTCCTGGTGGCTGCCAGACCCGCCGCCGCCGCCGCCGGCAGAACCGTAGAAGGCTCCGGCGGTGAAGCCTCGTCCGAAGGGCCTGCCGCCGCCCGGGAGGGAGGAGGAGGAGGGCTTGGCGGACTCCTTGCTCTCCAGGGACGGGCTCCGGTGGATGGAGGACTCCTCGCTACTCGACTTCTCCATGCTCTCTCTCCAGTGCAGGGGGGCCCCGATGGACCCCCTCCACCATCCCTCGGCGGCAGGCCTCGCTCACGGCGCCCCCTGCATGGCCTCTCCGCCAGCCCGACCGGCTCCGGGCCCCAGGGAGCGAGGGGGCGGCTCAGGGGCCCCCATGCCTTCGCCCCTGCCTCCCTCCCTCCCTCCCTCTCTCGGGCTCAGTCTGCGGGCAGCCCGCTAGTCCTTGCCGCCATGCCCCTTGGCCACGAGCCCCGGCCCTCCCTGGGCCTCAGGAGTCTCAGGGCGCCCCTCTGCCTCTGCCTCCGCCTCCGCCTCCGCCAGGAGAGCACCCAGGACCCCTGGGCATCTCCCGCTGAAACCCCTCCTGCTGCTGCTGCTGCTCTCGCTCCCGTCCAATAGGAGAGCCGCCCCCACCGCCAGCATCGGAAGCCCCGCCCCCTCTGCACCTTCCCCAGCCAATCAAGGCAAGCCTTACGCACGGAGCCTGCCCCGCCTCCTCCTCCTCCATGACACAGGGTCGCTCATAGGATTATCCTCGCTGTACAAGTGCACAAGGGAATCACATTTAAAATGTCAAGCGCCGCTTAACCGAGGAAAAGAGGAGCCCTGGCGAAGCAGTGGCTAATAATAACAGCAATAATAATAATAATAATAATAATAATAATAATAATAATAATAATAATAATAATAATAGGATGTATTTATATTCCGCCTTTTCCTTGCGGAATCAAGGCGGATTACAAAGCAAAGGGAGCAAAATACAAATCCCCCAAACAGTAGTACATTTATTTAATTCAATAACATCCAAAACCCACCAAACAGTGATACCTTTATTGGCCAACCAAAATCCCCAATATTCATTCTGCAAGCTTCCATGGCTCCACCGGCTTCATCAGGAAAGATGTTACAAACCACACAGGACAAACAAACAACTGAAGATGTTAGTTATAGGCCTGCATCTGGCTGTTTTTATTCTTAGTTCAGAGGTTATGGAGGGGTATCTCTTGCAGACTGGCACCTCCTCCTTCTGGCCATGTGTCTGCTGAGAGTCTCCAAGGGGGAGATGCCAGCCTGCAATAAACACCCAACACACCATCAGAACTAAGAACAAAAACAGCAAAATGCAAAATGCTCACAACTAACATCTTCAAATCTTTTTTCTCCTGTATGGTTTTTAACACCTTGCCTGGTGTAGAAGCCAGTGGTGCTGCAAAACTTGCAACACGTACATTGGGCAGTTTGACTGGCCAATAACACTATCACTGTTTTGTGGGGTTTGGATGTTATTGAATTAAAATTGCTGTAACTATATAGTTTTTGATGTTTTATAGTTTAAAAACAAACACACAGGATAATTGCAGATAATGATCACTGATTAGCAGACATTAATCCTCTTTTGCATTAGCCTCCCAACCTGAGGCCTGCCATCAGCACATAACAATAGACATGCAAATCACTCCTGCATTCCCAGGCTCACACAGTGTGTGTGTATAGATACACACACACATACACACACACACTATTTTCAAGCAAAGCATTCTCTGAAGATGCCAGCCACAGATGCTGGCAAAACATCAGGAAGAAACTGTTCTAGAACATGGCCACATAGCCCAAAAACCCACAAAAAACAAACAAACATGGATGCTGGCCATGAAAGTCTTTGACTTCACAAACACACAGGAACTTGCAGGCACCATTCCCATATCTCTATGTTTATTTACTTCATAAAAGTATCAGATATGACATATGTAACATAAACTGTACAAACGGCAATGCAATTCTAGGCTACGTGAAGAGAAGTATAGTGTCTAAATCAAGAGAAGTAACAGTGCCACTGTATTCTGCCTTGGTCAGGCCTCACCTAGAATACTGTGCCCATTTCTGGGCACCACAATTCAAAAAAGATGTTAGAGTGTGTTCAAAGGAGGGCGACCAAAATGGTGAAGGGCCTGGAAACCATGCCCAATGAGGAAAGACTTAGAGAGCTGAGTATTTTTAGCCTGGAGAAGAGAAGGATAAGAGGTGATATGATAGCCCTGTTTGAAGGGGTGTCACACTGAAGATGGAGCAAGCTTGTTTTCCGCTGCTCCAGCAAATAGGGCCCGGAACAATGAATTCAACCTATAGGAAAAGAAATTCCACCTAAACATTAGGAGGACCTTCCTGACAGTAAGGGCGGTTCGACAGTGGAACACACTCTTTCCTCGGAGTGTAGTGGAGTCTCCTTCCTTGGAGGTCTTTAAACAGAAGCTGGATGGCCATCTGTTGGGGATGCTTTGATTGAGATTCCCTGCATGGCAGGGGGTTGGACTGAAAGGCCCTTGAGGTCTCTTCCAACCCTATGATTCTAGGATTGCTCCAATGCTTTTAAGAACAAGGAGCGAAATAAATGTGTTTTAATTTAGATTTTAGAAAAGAACAGAACAAATATAGGCATCTAAAGCTTCTATTTTCCAAACAAAAGTAGTCTTCCTGTCAGAGAAGGGGACTTCATCTGCAACAAAGGTATGTTGTCCAGACCCCTGAGATTCCCTGAGTTCCCAAATCTATTTCATAGAAACTTGGAACCTACTTGGAATATTTTCACCTCTTACAATTGTTGCATGGGAAGTGAGTAGTTTTCAGGGAGATCGCCGCAAGTGAAAGAGTGTTTAACCTTACAATTCCCACATGGTAAGATCCCAAAAATATCCCTACAGAGCAATTAAGCATGGATTTCTGCTACTGCATTTTTCTTCTCCCAGGCTTAATAGTCATGCAGGGGATAGTTTTCAGGAGAGGAAGGGAAAAGCTAAGTCTCTCATCTCTATAGACTGTAATTCCCCTGAAAATCATCCCTTCCTACACAACTAAAATGTAAACTTAGGTCCAAAACACACTGCAGAAACAACCCAGTTTGAGATTGCTTTAACTGCCCTGGCTCAGTGCTACGGAATCTTATTGTAGTACCAAAGCTCTCTGGCAGAGAAGGCTAAATGTCTCACAAAACTACAATTTCCAGGATTCTCTAGCATTGAGCCAGGGTAGTTAAAGCAATCTCAGACTGAATTATTTCTGCAGTGTGTTTTGGACCACAGAAAAAACTTTCTGTTTGTGACAATAGGAACATTTTTTTCTGAGCCTAACTGGAGAGGGGAGCCAGCGTGGTATAGGGGTTTGAGCGTAGAACTAGGACTCTGGAGATTAGGGTTCTATTCCCCACTTGGCTGTGGAAACCCAATAGGTGACCTTGGGTGAGTCACACACCCTCAGTCCACAAAAACCCTGCAGCCTCTTCCCCCTTTTAGGAGATTGTCTATAAAGGCCATCGGATTACCACCGATACTTTCATCTTACTGCTGATGGGATACATAAAAGACACCTATCACTTGCTGAAATAAAGTTCTTGCTGTTTGAATACAGAAGGCTAGTTTACTGAACTGAGGGGAAAGAACAGTTCTTGACGGTGGGACTCCCTACACTGTATGGATGAAAATTGAAAGTTGGCACTAGTTGTGAGACTCCCTACTCTACTCTGATTCTATCTACAAGGCCATTTGCAATCACTTTTTTGAAGCACAAGAAAACATGATGGTATTGAAGCAATCCTTCCACTTTAATATGGGTATGGTGCTGCACTGTATGTTGCACCAGTATCCGCACTGCCCCACTTCCTCCCTGTTATTGCCCTAAGTAGGGCATACAGATGGGGAGGGGAGTGGTAAGCCATATCAGTTGGCAGGGGGATGCAGGAAAGACAGTTTGTGGGGGTGGAGGAGCGAGATCAGACAGCAGGGACCACAGTAAGGGATGGGGGTGGGCAACCGAGATCAGGTGGTGGCAGGGGGCACAAGGAAAACAAATTAGGTGTTAGAAGGCAGCAGGGAGTGCAGGAAGACAGATCAGGTGGCAAGGACAGCAAGGGGCGGGGGAGGAAATGGGGAACAAGCGATTCCAGCTGCCAAAACCTTCCAAGCAGTAAACAGCAGCCACCTTGAGGAAAACGTTGGCACACACAATTGCTGTGAGGGGGAGAGGGACAGGAGAAGAAGAGCAGATCACTACTCACTTGCACCGTGTGACTATTTGGGAAGCGGAATTGCCCCAGAAGGGACCTACCACCCCAAAGCAGTCACGGAGGAACAACAGGATTGGAAGCATATTGGCAGGTTTTGCCTGTCAATGAAAAGGTGCACAACAGTAACAAGCTGAATACAAGGTGGCAGCAGCAGGATGGTCATGACACTGTGTGATAAGTACTAGCTAAAAATGCTTTTATTCTGTTAAATTTCTGTTTTTTAGCCTCGTGTGATAATCTCCCGTATGTATGGTGGGTAGGGAGGAAAAACCATTAAATTGCACATAAATCCAGGCCATCTTGAAGCATTCTCTGTTCCTCTCCATTTTCCATCTGCATGATCACTTTCTCTTCCTCACTCTCTTTCTTATAATCTTCTCACCTCTTTCACAGACATCTCTTCTACGGCTCTACAGTTATCTATTCCTTTATCCTTCCTATTCTCTCTTGCTTCATCCATTTCCCTTTTTCTTAGATTCTTCCTCCTTCTCTTGTCCATACTTTTTTTCTTTTCACCTCTTTCTCATCTCAGTCATGTATCATTCCCACCACCACTACCATAGCACACTGCATCATGAAGTACCGTGGTCTTCCTGTTCCTCCTCCTCCACCTTTCTGTTTTTTTTGCAATTAATCAAGGTATGCATACTTGCGACTGCAGCCAATACTGCCTTCCACAGAAGGCAATACAGTGGGACCTTGGTATCCATGGGAGATCCATTCCAGAACCCTCCTCAGATACCAAAAACTGTGGGACCTCAAATCTCATTGTCCCTAATGGCAGCACAGCTGCATGCATGTGCCACCACTGGGAACAATGCAGGCTTGCCATTTGCAGATGCTTAAAGAACAAGGCTGTACTCTGGGGCGGAGGGCAGGGAAGGTAGCTGTCAGGCAGGGTGGGCTAGGGGTGATGTATTGTTTTAAACTGAACTATTCTTAATAGCATTTTAATCTTTTAAATTGCAATTTTATCCTTTTAAATGTAGGCTTGAATGGTTTGAATACCATGACTAGTTTAATTGCATTTGCATGTTGACTTTTGTGTGATTTAGGTGTATTGTTCTTTTTAAACTGTAAGCCATCTTGAGTCCCAAGTTGGGAGAAAGGCGAGCCACAAATAAATATAACAATAACATAGCAAGCAAAAATGTCATCCTCCCTTATCATTCTCAGCAAAACTGGCTCAAAACCACATGGAGAGATGTTAAGAGGAAAAAGTACTTTATGTTCTGACCCAACCTTTCAAAAATGTAGCCTTTAACATAGGTAGTTTACAGACCGCCCCTTTGGGGCGGCCTGTACCCGCCCCTTTCTCCACCGGATCGGGGCCTCAGCTGCCACAGTGACAGCCTCTGAGGCCCCGATCCGCCGGTTTCCAAGCTGTGGGGAAGCGGCAAAAGGCCGCTTCCCCACAGCCTGGAAAGGGGTGTCCTTGGGGTTTCATGCCCCAAGGATACCCGACAGCGGCGGGGACAAAAAGACTGCTTTGCATCCCTGGTGCAGCCATCTAAAGGCTGCACCCAGCGACGCGGAGGCGAAAGGAGCTCCATTTCGGAGCTCCTTCTGGCGCCGCGGAAAGGGCGCCCCAGGCGCCCTCGCACAGCACCAGCACGTCACTTCTGCACAGTTCCATTTGGAGGCGGAGCTGTCATGACGTCCCAATGGTGGCGCCCATGTAGAATGGGTGCTGCCATTTTGTATGTACAGTACTAGGTATGTACTAGGGTTAGGGCATCCGGAAAGGACGCCCTTTTCTAACCCTAGTACGTACCTAGTATGTACTTTGCGTGCGTCTACAACGTGCCATAATTAATGTCAATGTGTTGATTCGGATCTCTATGTAGAAATACTAGTTTTTTCTAGAGCTGGACACATTGAAAAGGCTGGAACTTATTTTCATGCAGGGTAGCTGCAGTACTTTTAATATATTTACTTTTTTTAAAAAACAAATTACCTAATTCCCCCAATTCTAATTTCTATTTTTTATTAAACAAATAACTTGAGTACTTCAACAGCAGTGTAAACCAAGAAATCTGCATCTGTATTGTGCATTCTCCCTCCCCTTTCTTGACAGAATAATGCAAGAATTTATCCCTACCCCAGGATTTAATTGAGTTTACGAGAATTACTTTGCTTATCACTACATTGCACAAAAGGGAAGATGTCGCATAATTAGGCAATGGCTCCCATTTCATTTGCAGGCAACCCCTTTAATTCCATTTTCATGTTGCTTAAGCATGCAAGGAACATGCTAGGTCTGCCTCCCACCACCATTATTTCTATTGGTCCCTACATCTCAAAGGCAATTTTTTAAAAAGAGGATAGGCTCTGCCAAGCATGGCGGGTTCCCACACGATTTGGAACCCTCAATTTCCAGCACCAGAAATTCCATCAGTAGTGGAAACTTTCCCCTTTAAAATGTTGCTCTTCAAAGGTCCAGGGTGACAGCATGACAGAAATACAACTATTCTTGTGTTGTGCTTTTTACTGGTTTGTAAAAAGGTGTGCTGTTGTTTTTTTTAAAGTTGCATTCTTTGTATTCTTATTGCACTTTTGGGAAACACAAAATCACAGAGGTATATGAGGAAAAATTAAATGAATAAACAGATTTTTTTTAGTGTAATAATGAAATGTTCATCAAGTTTTATCCCAGGGAAAACCCTCTGAGTTCTAAGTATCAAACATTGGTTAAAAAAACTTCCTTAAAGATTACAACTTCATTGTAAGTTGTTCTCAACATTTTAATTGCTTTTATTTTACTGCTTAAATATGGACTTGAGATACCTCTTTCATGTTGGCTATCTTCAAGGTATATGCTTTTTTAAAAAGATGAAGAACATGAATGCTGGCTCCTAAGTCCATATTTGGATATGAGGCAGCTGTGTGAGATCCACACGGTTTGAAATCTACATAGGTATCTAAATATGGATTTCTTAGCTTCTCTACTTCAGAAAAAGAATCTTGGACAAGGCATCTTAATAATCTTTCATGGTGTTTTTTGAGATAATTGCTATATGATGTTTATTTTACTTTCAGAAAGTCTGCCTGTACTGAGTTTGACCTTTCCAACTACAGTTACACTGACTTTTCCTTGTCAAATCAATATACAGTCGGCCCTCCTTATACACAGATTTGCCATGCACGGATTTGAACATACATGCAGAGCAAACCCGGAAGTTTGCCATGCATGTATGTTCAAAAGTCCTTCTCCTCCTCTCCTCTTTCCCCCCTCCTTCCTACCTTCCTTCCCTCCCTCCCTGCTTACCTATTGGGTAGGCACGCCACCTCTGCCTCCTCGTCTTCTTTGCTGCTGCTGCAGGAAAGGCCGGGTGGTGCTCTTGGAGGCCAAGAGGACTCCAGGCTGCACCCAGCCCTTCTGCAGTGGTGGTGGTGGCGGCAGCGGTGAGGAGGACAAGGCCAAGCTTCGTCCACCTTGCCACTGCTGCGAAAAGACTGGCTGGTGGCCTGGAGGCCAAGAGGCCTCCAGGCCACCACCTGGCCCTTCGGCAATGATGGCGGCAGCGAGGACAAGGCTTGGCCACCTGGCCTCCTTGCCGCTGCCGCAAAAAGGCTGGGTGGTGGCCTGGAGGCCTCTAGGCCTCCAAGACCACCACCTGGGCTTTCCTGTGGTGGTAGTGGCGGTGGCGAGGAGGCCAAGACACGTCCTCCTCGCCACCGCCACCATCACTGCCGCCATGAAAAGGCCGGGTGGTGGTCTTGGAGGCTAAGAGGTCTCCGGGCCACCACCCGGCCCTTCGGTGACGATGGCGGCAGCGAGGACAAGGCTTGGCCACCCGGCCTCCTCACCGCCGCCGCCGCAAAAAGGCTGGGTGGTGGCCTGGAGGCCTCTTGGTCTCCAAGACCACCACCCGGGCTTTCCTGTGGCTGCGATGATGGTGGTGAGGAGGCCAGGAGGCCAAGTCTCGTCCTCTTCAACGACACCGCTGCCACCACCATGAAAACGCCGAGTGGTGGTCCTGGAGGCCAAGAGGCTCTTTCACGGTGGAGGTGGTGGCGGCGAGAAGGAGGAAGCTTTGCCTCATCCTCCTCGCCGCCACCACCACCGCCACAGAAGGGCCGGGTGGCAGCCTCCAAGACCACCACCCGGCCTTTCTTGCGGTGGTGGCGGCGAGGTTGTGCTACAGTGCAGCCTCCTCGCCACCGCCACCGCCACCGCCACAGGAAAGGCCCAGTGCTGCAGTTGGAGGCGAAGAGGCCTCCAGGCTGCACCCGGCCCTTCTGCAGCAGTGGCGGTGATGAGGAGGCCAAGGCTTGGCCTCCTGGCTTCCTCGCCACCGCCGCTGCCAAAGGGCTGGGTGGTGGTCTCTTGGCCTCGAAGACCACCACCTGGCCTTTCCTGCGGTGGAGGAAGCCAGGAGGCCAAGCCTCAGCTTCCTTGCTGCTGCCACTGCCTCTGCCACCACGAAAAGGCCGGGTGGTGGTCTTCGAGGCCACCAGGCCTCCAGGCCGCCAGCCAGCCCTGCTGCGGTGGCGGTGGTGGTGAGGAAGACGAGGCCAAGCTCCGTCTTCCTCGCTGCCGCCACCCCCACCATGAAAGAGCCAGGTGGCAACCTGGAGGCCTCTTGGCCTCCAAGACCACCACCTGGTCTTTTTGCTGCTGCGGCGGCGCCAGCAAGGAGGACGAGGCTTGGCCTCCTGGCCTCTTCGTCACTGCCATTGACCCCACAGGAAAGCCCAGGTGGTGGTCTTGGAGGCCTCCAGGCCACCATCCGGTCTATCTGCGGTGGTGGCAAGGAGGCCGGGAGGCCAAGCCTCGTCCTCCTCGCCACCGCCACCGCCGAAGGGCTGGGTGATGGTCCGGAGGCCTCTTGGCCTCGAAGACCACCATCTGGCCTTTCCCACAGCAGCGGTGACGACGGAGCAACTAAGCAGGGAGGGGAAGAGGGAGGGAGGCAGGGAGGGAATGTAGGAAGCAGGGAGGGAGGAGGGGAGGAGAGGGACTTTTGTCCCCAGTGGCGGTGTGTGACAATAGGACTTCAGCATACGCGGATTTTGGTATACGCGAGGGGTCTGAAACGGATCCTCCGCGTATACCAAGGGCCGACTGTACAGTACAAACTTTCCTGTTTCCCAAGGTTCCAGATACTATACAGATACAGATACAGTAGTTCTCAACCTTCCCAATGCTGTGGCCCTTTAATACAGTTCTTTATGTTGTGGTGACCCCCACCCAATGGTTTCAGTTCCTAAGACCATCTGAAAGATGTGTTTTCCTATTTTCTTAGGTGGCCCCTATGAAAGGGGCATTCGATCCCCAAAGGGGTTGCAACTCACAGGTTGAGAACCGCTAGCAATATGTCATTATTAATCTGTCATTCTTGATGCAGACAAAAATGAACATGTGAAGGGATGGGTTAGTTTTAGGGGTCCCTTCAGAGTGCCATGCACTTTGTGTGCAGAAACCCATATGAACCCTTATAGTCGAATTTATTTCACGTGGCTTTTAGATTGCTGTACAAGTTTGATAATAGCAACTTTGGCAATAGCTATCACATGATACCATCTCCTTCTTTTTGCTTCCTTATCTTCCAATTGTGGTTAGCCCACACCTTGCCACTGACAGGAAAAATAAGCTCTGGATTGCACTGGTACAGTGCTAGTCCACAGGAGTAGTAAATTATCCTGTGCAGTTCCAGCATTGGGCAGTCATGTAGTTTAAATGTCTCCTCCACTCCCCCCCTCCACTATTCCAAAACTGCCTTTTTTGTTTTTTGTTCTACAGTGGGCACTCCACATTTACTGGTGTTAGAGGCACAAGACTCTCATCAAAGTGGGAAAATCACAAATTTTTAAAAAACCTTTTTTTTAACCTAAGAGAATACCTCTCTAGGAATCTCTAGATTCTCCGGCACAACTATATAGTCAACACCTGCCAGAATTTGACCACTGAATTACACTGGAGGACTTATAAGTGCCTAAAGAAATGTTCTCTCTACCGATCTCTAGGTCCTCTAGTGCAATTCTATGGTCAAAATTTGGCAAGGTTCAACTTTTGGCAGGGAACTAGAGATTCCTAGAGATAACATATTAACCAAATCCGCAAAAGTTTGAAAATGGGAAACTGGAGCTAATCCTGTAGACCGACCATTGTAACCTGGCACCAAAACTTTATTTCTTGAGCCCTCCTTCTTCATTCTCCCAGTGCTGATGCAAGATAAATTTCAGCTAGACAGAGGATGATAGTATCGGGTATAAACTAGAAAAAGAATCAGAGTTGGAAGAGACCTCAAGGGTAATCAAGTCCAGCCCTCACCTTTCCTGACAATGAGCACTAATCAAGCAGACACTAATCCTCTTTTGCATACCCTCCCACCCTGCGGCCTGCCATTAGCAACAGAACAATCCATATGCAAATCACTCCTGCCTTCCCAGGTTCACACAGTATATATATATACCCAACTCCTTTCCAGGCAAGCATTCTCTGAAGATGCCAGCCACAGATGCTGGCGAAACGTCAGGAATAACATGGCCAAGTAGCCTGGAAAACCCACAAAAACCAAAAATGGACAAACTACAGTTGTCCATTCTTATCCATGGGGGATCCATTCCAGAACTCCCCCCCCCTCGCTTCGTGGATGACAAAAAAACACAGGACCTCAAGTCCTGTTGTTTGCTATGGTGAGTCCACATGCACAAACTTCCATTATTATGGCGTATGGATCTATTTTTCAACTAAAGGTACTAGGCTACAAAAATAAGTGGGGAATAAATGGCAGTATTGGTGTCAAATACAAGGAATTATTAAAAACTTCCAAGTATTAAGAATAAACATTAAAGAAGAAACTACATTACTTGAGGGTATAATAAAAAGAAAATTAAACTGGGGAAAGGTCTAATTAGTAGAATATATAGGGCTATGCTGAAGACAAAATTTAGCATTAAAGAAGGGTTGAAAGCTTGTTGGGATAAAGATTTAATAATTACAAGAGAGGAGACTAACAGATGGATTCAAGAAACAGTAAAGAATAAAAATATGAAAGTAAAAGAACAACAAATGAAATTGATGGGTCAGTGGTATAGAGCATCTTATCAAATGTTCTAACTGCTGGCATGGTTGTGATATTAAAGGATATGATCCTTTAATCTATATGTGGGACTGTCCCTTCTCTCAGAAATTTTGGAGTATATCAGGTCAGGAAGAATATAGAAAAATAATAAATTCTAAAATTCCAACTTGGGTTTCAACACATGAAGCCTTATTCAGAACAGACCCACAAAAAAATAAAAAATAAAAAATTGATAATATATAAAGACATATTAAAGGTGACAAAAATGAATCTGAAATGAAAATGTTTGAACAATTAAGATCAGAAGTAGGGAAATGTACTGGTTTTTATATCACTAATTAAAATCTCTATTCAAAGTAGATAACAAAACAATTGGGATAACACTAGAAAAAACAAAGCTAGAAGAAAATATATAGTTGGAAAAACCAGTTTTATGATCAAGATTGTATAAAAATGTACTGGAAATTTATACCGAAGAGGATTTAATAAAAGAGCACATGAATAAATGGGCTCAAAGTTGTGGACATGCAACTGAACTAAGTTAGTGGGGAAAGTCTTGGGCAATAAGAATTAAATATTCAGCCAGTCAGGAGGTTAGAGAAAACTATTATAAAATCATATATAGATGGCATATTTCCCTGGATAAAATTAGCAGAATATACAAGACCAGAAACGGCAAATGTTGGAAATGTGAGAAGGAAAAAGATACCTTCTTTCATTTACGGTGGTCGTGTACAAAGGCTAGAAGATTTTAGAAACAAATTCAAAAGTGTGTAATTGAAATGTTAGAAACTAAATTAGAATTTCAACCTGAGGTTTGGCTATTATGTATGATAGATAATGACACAGAAAAAATACATGAAAAATTATTTTCCATATGCTGACAGCAGCTAGATTAGTGTATGCCCAATATTGGAAATTGAATAAGGAAGTAAAGATAGAAGAGTAGTTGATAAAACTTTAGGAAATGATAGAACTAGATTTACTTTCTATGAAACCAAAGGAGGAAACAAGAGAAGATATGATAAAAGATTGGGGGAAAGTTCTTATTTATTTAAAGGGAATATGGGCTAAAATAGTAAGATAATAACATAAAATAAAGGATGAATAGAGAAATTAATCAAAGGTAAGGCCAAATCAATTTAATAAGGGTTAAATGTAAAACAAAGAAAGAAAAAAAAATAAAAAATATTAAGGAAAAGGTAAGATCAAACAGATAAGACAAAGACAAAGATACTGTTCACAAGAACAGGGAAACAGGAGAGAAAGGATTTTATAATATGAAAATTATTGTGAAATAATACAAGGACAAAGATACTGTTCACAAGAACAGGAAAACAAGAGAGAAAGGATTTAATAATATGAAAATTATTATGAAATTATATTATGAAAATGATTATGAAATAGGAGAAAGTAGCAAAAGGGCAGATAAATGCCACTCCTGTTTCCCCTGGGTTGGTGCTGCAGCAGCACCTCGTGCCCCCCAAAAAGCTGTTTTGAGCAGCTTCCCCAAAGGGGTGCATATGGACAGGCATGCACCATGATGGTGGTGGGGTGGCAGAACTAGGGCTTGGAGCATGTGAATGCTCCACCCTAGTTCAGCCCTAGTACGCAATTAGGCGGCACCAAGTGCCAATCTGTACTGCCTCATAGTAAATGAAGAAAGAAGGATATTTATAAATAATAATAATATAATAAAATTTTTATTTCTATCCCACTTTCTGCCAAGCAATCAAAGCGGCATACAAGTTAAAATACAACCATATATACACAGTACCCCCTTAAAACAAGATTAAACAGTATAAGATTAAAAACCAACTAATCCACACAAAAAAATAAAATAAAAAAAAAAAAAAAAAATTAAAAAATAAAAAAAATCATCATGGGCAGAGTTCACTAGATGGGAAGTCCTATTTGTGGCTGAGCATGTTATTCCGGGAAGGCCTGCTGGAAGAGATCCATCTTAATGGCTTTTTAAAAAGCTCTCTAGATTGTTAATTTGACAGATCTCATCTGGCAGGCCATTCCATAAATTGGGAGCGGTTGCAGAAAATGTCCTCTGGGAGGTCGCCATCAGCCTGGTCTTTAAAGGTTTAGTAAATTCTTCCCAGAGGACCTGAGGGTACGGGGCAGATTGTATGGAAGCAGGCGAACCCTTAGATAGGTTGGGCCCAAGCCATGTAAGGCTTTAAAGGTGATAACCAACACCTTGTACTGTGCCCGGAAACTGATAGGCAGCCAGTGGAGTGACTTCAGTGTTGGTGTTATATGGACACTCCTTGCTGTTCCTGTGAGCAACCTGGCTGCCATATTCTATACTAACTGGAGTTTCCGGACTAGGCACAAGGGTAGCCCCATGTAGAGCGCATTGCAAAAATCAAGTCTTGAGGTTACCAGCACATGTACTACAGTTTCGAGGTCACCCCGTTCCAGGAAAGAGTGCAGCTTTATTTAAAGGTTAAAGAAAGAAAAGCAATTAAAGAAGTGAAAGATAAAGAAGAGGTGTTGGGTGTTCTTTTGGAAGTAAAGAGCTTGTTTAGAAAATATGTAATACGAAGATATGCTTTATTAATCTGAAATTCCTATTTTGATTATAATAATGGAATTAATGTTGACAGAGTATACATAAATTACTGTATTCTTTTTTTTTTTAATAAAATTAATTTGAGAAAAGAAATTTTGGAGCATAAGTAGTGAAGAAATAAATGAGAATATAAGGTAACATAAACAGCTTAGTAAATAAAATAGCAAAATAAAAGCAATCATTATGTAAATGTTTATAAAATATTCCTTGTTTTTAAAAGATAAATTTCAGATAGGGGGAAATGGGAATGCTGGGAAGATATTAAAAGCCTTTGTAAAAAGGAGTTTTACTGTCAGAAGCTTTTTGTCAGCTGGAGTATGCCTGTAGTTTTCTAAGAAATAGTCCATAGATAGTTTTTTGTGGGTTTTTCGGGCTATGTGGCCATGTTCTAGAAAATTTTCTTCTTGGCATTTCGCCAGTATCTGTGGCTGGCATCTTCAGAGAATGCTTTGACTAGAAAACGTTCGGCATACTGTATATATATACTGTGTGAGCCTGGGAATGCAGGATTGAGTTGCATGTGTATTGTTCTGTGCTGATGGCCGGCCTCAGGTTGGGAGGCTAATGCAAAAGAGGATTAGTGTCTGCTAATTGGTGATCATTATCTGCTGGGAAAGCCCCTGACTCTGAATGGTTTCCCATTTGCATTTGCTGAGTCCTTATTGTGCTATTCCTCAGAACTGGTAGCCAAATTTTCTTCACTTTAAGGGTTTCTTCTTTCTGGTTGAAATTATCCAGATGTTTGCGGATTTCAATGGCTTCCCTGTGCATCCTGACATGGTAGTGGTTGGCATGGTCCAGAATTTCAGTGTTTTCAAACAATATTTTATGCCCAGGATGGTTTGTGGCATGTTCTGCTACTGCTGATTTTTCTGGCTAGCCCAGTCTACAGTGTCTCTTGTGTTCCTTGATTCTTGTTTGCACACTGCGTTTGGTGTGTAGACCTGTCCGCAGCTGCATGGTATGCGGTAAACTCCTGCGGCTGTGAGAGGATCTCTCTGGTCCTTGGCTGAGTGAAGCATTTGCTGGATTTTCTTTGTCAATTTGTAAACCATTTGCAGGTTATGCTTCCTCACCACTTTGCCTATTCTATCTGTGGTTCCTTTGATGTATGGTAAAAATACCTTCCCTTTGGGTGGCTGCTTGTCTTCTCTGGGTTTTCCTGGGCCTAGCAGCCCTTCTGATGTCTGAGCTGGGCCCAGGAAAACCCAGAGAAGTGAAGACCATGGATGCCGGCCATGAAAGCCTTCGACTTCACAGTCCATAGATAAATTAGACATGTAACATATACAACTACAGTAAGTGGAATACTTTCCCCCCCAAATATATATATATATATATATCTAAAGTTTGGAGCAGGTTGAATAGGAATGGTGATGTCTGTGTGTCTGCGCATGCGTGTGTGTGTTGGGGTGATGAATAGACAGTCCCATCTACAAAACCAACTCTGCACTGGGGAGACCCTGGTTTAAACTCTATTACTAGCATACTAGCACACTAGCTGAAGCCCAAATGCCAATAGCAGCATAAGGAAACCAAACAGCGTTTTTGGGGAGGAAATGCAGTCAGTAATATTCCCCCTACAATGTACTAAGTCAAGGCATTTTAAAGTAATTGTTGTACGTCTAAATGGACACCCAGTCCTGGCTTTAGGACATCCAATGAAGACAAATGAACACATACAATTTAATCAGTGAACTGGATGATCTGAAGTGCCTTCTTGAAGATACTGCAATCCAAAAATAGATAATCCCCAAATACATAACTCTTGCAATCTCTGACCACTTGCACTTTTAAACTAACTTTTCTAAGGTTTGCTAAGGGCTTTAGGGAAATTTCCTATTTTTAATGAAATATATTTGCAATTCTGTTTTAACTTTTTCCTGTTTTTTTAATACTCTCAACACACACTGAATGTCAGCAGAGACTTCTTCATATAAACATTTAGAATGGGAGAACAGACACCCAGTAACAATTCCTTTAAAAATGCCCTGTATTACTGGGAAAAATTAATTTTGGGGAAAATTTTATAAAATGGATTAAACTGATGTATGACACTCTACAAAGTTGGTTTTTGTTAAATAGTGATTTAGAATTATAGAATCATAGAGTTGGAAGAGACCACAAGGCCATCCAGTCCAACCACCTGCCATGCAGGAACTCTCAGTCAAAGCATCCAGCCAGCCTCTGTTTAAAGACTTCCAAGGAGGGAGACTCCACCACTCTCTGAGAAAGTGTGTTCCACTGTTGATTTAAATGGTTCAGAGAAGAACCAGAAAAGGTTTTCTTTATCTATTTACTATTTCTGTTAGTGTTGGAGATCCTTAACAGAGTAATAAGAGAAGAAAAAGCAATGAGATGCAAAGGTTAAAGATCAATAATATAAGTTAAAGATTTTTTGTCAATGATTTTGTGTGTTTCCTTAAAGAATGCACTAGAGTGTATTTAAATGTTAAATTCAGCTCAAAAGGAATATGATAAACTGACTGGATTTAAAATTAATACAGGCAAAACAGTTATTTTGACCAAGAATAGAGTCACAGAATAGAATCACAGAGTTGCAAGAGACTACAAGGGCCATCCAGTCCAAACCCCTGCTGTGCAGGAATTCTCAACTAAAGCATACCTGACAGATCTCCATCCAGCCTCTGTTTAAAAACCTTCAAAGAAGGAGATTCCACCACTCTCCGAGGAAGTGTGTTCCACTATCAAACAGCTCTTACTGCAAGGAAGTTGCTCCTAATGTTTAGGTGGTATCTCTTTTCCTGTAGCATGCATCCATTGTTCCAGGTCCTATTAGCTGGAGCAGCAGAAAACAAACTTTCTTCATCCTCAATATGATACTCCTTCAAATATGTAAACAAGGTTATCATATCACCTCTTAACTGTCTCTTCTCCAGGCTAAACATCCCCAGCTCCTTAGGTCTCTCCTCATAAGACATACCTTTCCCCATTTTGGTTGCCCCCATTTTGGTTGCCCTTCTTTGGACATGGTCCAGCTTGTCAACATCTTTTTAAAATTGTGGTGCCCAGAACTGGACACAGTGTTCCATGGAAGGCCTGACCAAAGCAAAATAGAGTGGCGCTATTACTTCTTTTGATAGGATGTAGTTGGAAGAAATATAGATATAAGAGAAATGTAGATAAAAGACTTACAACATGTTAAATATTTGGGAGTAATTACATGAAATAAATATTCTAATTCATTTCAAGATAATTATGTTGAAATTAAGAAATTAAGTGTGACCTACAGAGCTGGACAAAATTGAAACTAAAATTGGTGTGTGGAATTTCAGTGCTTAAAATGAATGTCTCACCTAAAATGTTGTTTCTGTTTCAAATTTTCCCTGTTTTGATAAATGATGTCCTATTCAAACAATAATTAAAATAAATAAATAAATAAATAAATAAATAAATAATAATAATTGTAAGCTGCTCTGAGAGCCTTTAGGTCTGAAGGGTGGGGTATAAATACCGGCAATAAATAAGTAAATAAATTGCAGAAAGATGGCATGGCAAAAAAGAAAGAGTTATATTTAAAATATTGCAAGATTTCAAAGACAAGGTTTAGGCTTGCCAGATTTATGGTCATATTGGCGGTTTACAGACCACCCCTTTGGGCAGCCCTGAGGCCTCGATCCGCCACTTTTCCAGGCCGCGGGGAAGCGGCCTTGGGACAACCCCACAGTGGCCCCTTTCTCCTTTGTGTCGCTGGTGCAGCCGTGTAAAGGCTGCGCCGGTGACACAAAACCCAGAAGGAGCTCCAAAATGGAACTCCTTCTGGCGCTGCAGAAAGGGCACCAGAAGCGCCCTTCCACGGCACCAGGACATGACGTCCGTGCCGCTCTGTTTGGAGGTGGCGCAGCCGTGACGTCGTAATGGCGGTGCCCATGTAGAATGGGCACTGCCATTTTGTACCTACTCTGTACATACTAGGGTCGGGGGCATCTGAAAGAGATGCCCCTGGGCAACCCTATTACGTACAGAGTACGTACTAGGGTGCCCGTTTGTAAAGGGCCATTATTATGGTTGCTATTTTGTAAGACTGAAAGACTGGATTACCGCACATTGAAAAATGAAAAAAATTGCTGCAAACGAAGGGTTTCTTTTTCAGATTCAGCGGGCATGCCTTTCTCTGGTAGCTAAATACTGTATATACTCATGTAAAAGTCTAGAAATTTTAGTCAAAAATTGACCCCCAAAAGCTGAGTCAATTTATCCATGGTTAAAGTATAGTACTTTAACAATTTTTAAAAACCTTTCTCTAGCAGAGTGGAAAAAAAGCAAGAGCTTAGTCTACCCCTGGAGCAGCCGAAGGGAATACTGACCTCCTCTACTCTTGGTGCTGTAGTGGCCCTTCTGGCTCTTACTCTCAAAGGAGCACCAAGAGGAATCTGGCTTTCAGTAAGACTCATTGCTCAGCATCTTTATCAGTGACTTGGATGACAAAATTGGGGGAATAATTATCAAATTTATAGATAACACCAAATTAGGAGGAGTAGCTAATACCCCAGAGGAGGATGAAATTCAGAAGGGAATGCTGTGGATATAGCATATCTTGATTTCAGTAATGCCTTTGACAAGGTACCCCATGATATTCTTGCAAACAAGCTTGTAAAATGTGGGCTAGACAAGGCAACTGTTACATGGATTTGTAATTGGTTGACCGGCCGAACCCAAAGGGTGCTAAAAAATGGTTGCGTTTCATCCTGGAGAGAAGTGGCCAATGGGGTTCCACAGGGTTCTGTCCTGGGCCCTGTGCTATTCAACATTTTTATCAATGACTTGGATGACAGAATTAGGGGCTTACTTACCAAATTTGTAGATGAGACTAAATTAGGAGAAGTAGCTAACACCCCATAGGACAGGATCAAAATTCAAAATGACCTGAATAGACTAGAAAGCTGGGCCAAAGCTAACAAAATGAAATTGAGCATGGAGAAATGTAAGGTACTGCACTTAGAGCAGAAAAATGAAATGCATAGATATAGGATGGGGGATACCTGGCTTAAGGAGACAACATGTGAAAGGGATCTAGGAGTCAAAGTAGACCACAAGTTGAATATGAGTCAACAGTGTGATGCGGCAGCTAAAAAGGCTAATGCAATTTTAGGCTGCATCAATAAAAGTATAGTGTCTAGATCAGTGATGGCAAACCTTTTTAAGGTTGCGTGCCGGACGCGGGGCTTCTACCCCCAGGATGGGGGCTGAGTGCCGGGGCGGGGCTTCTGCCGTCCAGAGGGTGGGGCTTCCATCCTCCAGGGGTGGGGCTTCTGCCCCCTTTTCAGAGGGAGGGAGCCCCTGGCTCCTCCCCCAGCCTTTGCCGGCCCCTGAGGGTCCCTCCTGGGGCCATCAGAGGCCGGCAAAAGGGCCGGAGGATGGCGCGCTGTCCTCTGGCCTTTGCGGCCCCTGAGGGTCCCTCCTGGGGCCGTCAAGGCTTGCAAAAGGGCCATGGAAAATGGCGAGCGTCTTCTGGCTTTGCCGGCCCCGAGGGTCCTCCTGGGGCCATCAGAGGCCGGCAAAAGGGCCATGGAGGACGGCGCGCTGTCTCCGGCATTTGTCGGCCCCTGATGGTCCCTTCTGGGGCCGTCAGAGGCTGCAAAGGGCCGTGGAGGACGGCGCGCTGTCCTCCGGCCTTTGCTGGCCCCTGAGGGTCCTACTGGGGCCGTCTGAGGCCGGCAAACGGGCCCTCGCCTTCCTTCGCTCGCTGTGAAAGGGCTCCATGGAGCCCTTTCCCGGCGAGCAAAGGCAAGCCGGGAGGAGGAGGAGGCGGCTGGGCACATGTCCCAGCCCCCTCCTCCTTGGCCTTCGTTCGCTGGTAAAGGGCTCCGTGGAGTCCTTTCCCGGCGAGCAAAGGAAACTGGAGAGAAGAGGGCTGGAGGAGGAGACAGACGTGCATGCGCCTCTGTCTCCTCCTCCCAGGTGCATTTTCTGGCTTCCCGCTGTCTCAGAGAGAAAGCAGGAGGCCTGAAAATGGTAGGGAGGAGGCGGAAGGGCACGCGCCGTTCCGCCTTCTCCCTCGCCCCCCGTGCCTGGCGAAATCACGCCGCATGCCACCCGTGCTACAGGTTTGCCATCACGGGTCTAGATCAAGAGAAGTAATAGTCCACTGTATTCCGCTTGATCAGGCCTAACCTGGAATATGTGTCCAGTTCTGGGCACCACAATTCAAAATGGACATTGAGAAACTGGAGCGTGTCCAAGGGAGGCGACTAAAATGGTGAAGGGTCTGGAAACCATGCCCAATGAGGAACAACTTAGGGAGCTGGGGATGTTTAGCCTGAGAAAAGAAGATTAAGAGGTGATATGATAGCCCTGTTTTAAAATTTGAAGGTGTGCACATCGAGGAGGGAACAAGCTTGTTTTCTGCTGCTCCAGAGAACAGGACCAGGAACAATGGATCCAAGTTGCAGGAAAAGAGATTCCACCTAAACATTAGGAGGAACTTCCTGACAGTAAGGGCTGTTCAACAGTAGAACAAACTCCCTTGGAGGTGGTGGAGTCTCCTCTTTGGAAGTCTTTAAGCAGAGGTTGGATGGCCATCTGTCGGGGATTTTTGATGTGGATTTTCCGCATGGCAGGGGGTTGGACTGGATGGCCCTTGTGGTTTCTTCCAACTCTACGATTCTACGATTCTATGAAAGGACATTGAGAAACTGGGAGCATGTCTAAAGGAAGGCAACTAAAAGGGTGAAGGTCTGGAAACCATGTCACTTCTCGGGGGATGTTTAGCTTGGAGAAGAGGTTAAGAGGTGATATGATAGCCCTGTTTAAATATTGAAGGGATGTCATACTGAGGATGGAGCAAGCTTGTTCTGCTGCTCCAGAGAACAGGACCAGGTACATGGATGCAAGCTACAGGAAGAGATTCCACCTCGACATTAGGAGGAGCTCCTGACAGTAAGGGCTTTTCGTCAGTGGAACATACTTCCTCAGAGTGTAGTGGAGTCTCCTTCCTGGAGATCTTAAACAGAGGCTGGATGGCCATCTGTCGGAGATACTTGATTGTTATTCCGGCATGGCAGGGGGTTGGACTGGATGCCTTGAGGTCTCTTCCAACTCTATGGTTCTATGATTCAGATGAGGATCATTTAACTGCAAAAATGTATAAAAATAGAAGTGGAAGATGAACAAATCAAAGTATTGAAACATACAAGCTAACTCCACTCCAGCATACAACCTTTAGCAGATTCAGAAAAGGTCATTCAGTAAGCAAAATTAATTGCAGTACATACTTGTTGTCAGGACTGAAAGGCTTTTCCAGTTACACAATATACTTGGAGTCCAAAAATTCACCCATTACAAAAGCCTCCATCCTATTTGTCAGAAATTTAATGTATACTGCCTTTCCCAGGGCGTACCCCTCCTTTGTTTTCCCTGCACCAAGCTGCAGCTTCCCACCAGAACAACCTTGGTAATTTGCAGCTCATATTCCCCCCCCCCCACACACTTCTGCTCATTATCCCAGGCTGTGAATGATACCAGGGACGTAGCTAGGATTTTAGGAAGGGGGGGGGGGTCCAGACTAAGTGCCACCATTATAATGGGGCTTGAGTGCAGCGGCGCAGCAGCACACACCATTCATTTTTCTAATGGAAGGGGGGGATCTGGGGGTCCGGACCCCCAGATTCCCCCCCCTGGCTACATCCCTGATGATACACAATATTTTCTTTTCCCAGCAATATGACAGTATATCCCATCATCCCTCAATACCACACATATGCTTAGGCAAGGCAATTAAACATGGCAGGACTGTATGTTGACTAGGGTTTTGACAAGAATATATGATAAAATGGGCACAACATTGTTAGGAAAGGACATGTATGTGACCACAAGATAGAGCTGTAGCGGAACCTATTACAGTTCTAGTGGCAGTTGACAGTTGACACTTGAATTATGGAATGTTGATGCTGTCAGTCCTTCTGAGAGTGTCAGTTATGACAGTTGGTGTTAGAGTAACTGCCTCTGTTTTGTTGTTATGGTTGCTTGGCTGGCAAAGTAATTTATTTATTAAAGCCCTCGTGTAAAGTGAAGGCTTGAAGTGCTCTTGTCGTTATTTCTCAAGCTGGGAGCTTAAGGCAGTTTGCAGTGGTGAAGGAATATTTTCCTTCTTGGCCTGAGTACCTTTGCAGACATCTCTTCAGATTCCTTCTCCCTGGTGTCCTGTTGATGTGGTTCAACTCTGTAGGTGGTCGTGGTGGACACAGCGCATCTTTCCACGCCCTAACAAACATATCATACTTGAATACATTTAGAATAGTGGGAAAAGATTTCAACAAAATTCTTAAAATGTACTATGAGTTATGATTTGAAATAATTCTTTTTACAAAATGATGTACAGGTGATATCTAACACTTACAAAAATGTTACTAACCAGTGTTGTCAGTGTCATCAAAAGGTTGGGATATTTTACCATATGTGGTCTTGCAATAAAGCTAAGAATTTTTAACTTAAGATTCATATAATGTTGAGAACATTTTAAAAATAAAGTTCCAGAAGACCCCAGAATTTTACTTACTGGAAGAATATGGAGGAATTCTACAATATATGAATAGAGCAATATGATTTGTGTATATGTCCAGAGATGGAAAATCTGTTATTCCAATATAGTAAGATAAATGAGCTTGTTAAAATGGACAAATTAACAATGCCGCCATCAATTCTAGGGTTAGAGAGCGTGCACCAACAACACACGCTCCTCAGAATGGCCAGAAGCTGCGCGGAGTGCACGCCTGGCTGGGAAAAGTTGGTCGCAAAAGGTGCCAGTGTTTTGTTTGGGACCATGGCGGTGGTCTGGATTGAGGGCAGGCACATGTGGACACCAATCAGAGCGGGAGCGGCCTCTGGCTGCTACTTTTGCACCATCTGTTTGAAGCCTATGTAAATATTATAGAAAACAGGATTTTTGACCAAGCTAAGCCGCAGTTGTTTTGAATTCAGAAGAGCTCTTATGTTCTTGTATCTGAGAGAAATAATTGATCCTATTTAGAATCCACTTTCTTCCCAAATTCTCCACAAGAGTAAACAGAACCGGATCAAGATCCCAAGATTTGCCAGGCTTCATTTTTTCAATTAAATACTCTGTGCTGTATATCTGAAATCATGGTGACAGCCAGTGCAAAAGTTTTCCTAGAATCATAGAGTTAGAAGAGACCACAAAAGCCATCATATCTAACCACTGATATGGAGGAATACACAATCAAAGTACCCCTAATGGGAATGGTCATCAGGCCTTTGTTTAAAAACCTCCAAAGAAGGAGACTTATATTTCACTTTCAAACAGCTCTTACTGTCAGAATGTTCTTCCTAATGTTGGTGTGGAATCTATGTTCCTGTAGTTTGAATCCATTGCTCCAAGTTCTGTTATCTGGAACTGCAGAAAACAAACTTGTTCCATCCTCAGTATGACATCCTTTCAAATATTTAATCAGGACTATTATATCACCTCTTAAACTTTTCTTCTCTAGGCGAAGTCCCTCCTCATAGGGCATGGTTTCCAGACCCTTCACCATTTTGTTCATCCTCATTTGGGCACACTCTAGTTCTGTGGTGGTGAACCTATGGCATGCGTGCCCTCTCTGGCAAACGAAAGTGTCTCTGAGGGCACGCAGAGACAGTCGAAGGCACAGGAGTGCGGGGAAAGAGGATGAACAGGTGTGCGCCTGTTCCTCCTCTTCCCCCCTCCTGTGCCTTTAACTGTCTCTGGGGAAGTCCCGCCCCCAGAAGTATCTGTTGCAGTGGAAGTCCCACCCCCAGAAGTTCCACCCCCAGAAGTCCCCTCCCCCTGGCACAGGGTAACACCCAGTGTGGGAACGCCATTGATTTGGGCACTTGGTCTCTAAAGGTTTCGCCATCACTGCTCTAGTTTTTCAACATACTTTTTGAATTGTGGTGCACAGAACTGGATTCAGTATTCTAGGTAAGGCCTGACCAATGTGTGGCTGACATTGGAAGATACTGGATCAGGCAGAGACCCAAGCATTATCAGGGCCTTCTTTTTTCAATGCTTTCTAAGAATGCCTGGATGCAGTCACTTGCCTATAACATCCCCATCCCTGCTAGTTCCACCTGCTATATTCTCCTGTTAAACAAAAAGATTATACAAGAATGTGGTTGTTCTTTCCTAAAAGGAGATTAAAGGTTTGGCACACAAACAGTGAATTTCTCCAAGACTGGCACCCAGTATCTTAACCTTTGTATCAGCAAGAGTACATTCCCACAAAGCAAACAGACTGCTCCTCCTACCACTTATCCTACCACTCAGCTTCACTCCAAGGGAGTTAGGGATTTAGATAAAATACTGTGAGTAAACAGCTATGTCTTTGTCCAGGCTGCTACAGCCAGCAAGATATAAATTTACTTAGCACAAATCTAGCAAAATGTGACAGACCCACTGTTTCATTACTATGCATCTGTGAAAATTTACTGATCAAAGCAAATCCAATGTATCTAAGTAATCCACAGAGGACAGAGCTAAATAGACTGTAAAACCACCAGCTCACACTCTCTCTCTAAAAACCTCACTTTTTAAATTAACAACACATTTTTAAATGTTGCTTAAACTGTTTTTATCTTGGTGTATTTTTTTATCTAAATTCTGTATGCCGCTTTGATCAAAGTTGGAAAAGCGGGATAAAAATAAACTTTTTATTATTATATTATTAATGGTTTTCCTGATGCAAATGCATGGAGGCTTCCTGAGAAATTCAGTGTTCTCTCCTGACTAAAGGGGCTTGTTGCATCACAAAGGATGGTGACTGGAACTCAAAGGCAGTATCTTATTGTCTTGCTAATGAAATTTAAATTTTCTTTCTTAGACTTTAAGAATCTCACAGTATCCACATGGCCAGAAGAAGGAGGGGCCTGTTTGCATCAATACCCCTCCATACCACCTGTTCTGACGACAAGAGCCATGACATGGTTCAGCACATGGTTTGGAGTGGGGCTTCTGAATTACGGGGCAGAGCTAGGAGCCTAGCTTAATATAACTGCTGCCAGAGGTGTGCATCTAATGCTGTGCAAAGTTTCACTACTCATACTCCAATAGTTGAGGAAGACAATTGGAGCTTGCAACATAGGCAAGGCAAATAGGGGAGTTACATGATTATATAGCAAGGAAGTCTGAATGAGAGCAACAGAGTTCTTTTCTTTTTCTGTTTTTAACTGACTGACCAAAATGTGAAGGATAGATAGTAATGGAGTTTTTGCAGTCACTTGCAACAGTTGTGCCATCTTGCTGGAGGATGTGGCTGGCAACACATGCGGCAAGTGCAAGTTGGTGGCCCTGCTGAAAGACAAGGTCCAGCAGCTGGAGGCCCATGTTTCTAATCTTCAGATCATTAGAGACCATGAGGTTTTCTTGGATGGGACTGTTAGGACTGTCAGTTCCCAAACACAGGAGACAGATGCTTGGAGGAATGTCTCCCTTACTAATAAGGAAATGGAACAGCTATAAGAGTAACAGTGTCAATCTGCAGAGAATAGCCAGATGACTCGGGAAAAATCTGCACTTCGGATATCCCCTGTCAAACCTAAGATGAGATGAGTTGTGGTGGTTGAGGACTCCTTGCTCAGAGGAACAGAAGCAACAATCTGCAGGCCTGGCAAGATGAATCATGTAATGTGCTGTCTCCCTTGAGCCAAAATTTGTGATGTAACAGAAGGCTGAAAATACTGGTCAAACCCACTGACTGTTATCCCTTCCTTTTGGTTCATGTGGGAACCAATTACACTGTGATGCACAGCTTTCAGAACATCACAAAGGATAGTGAGAATATGGGTGGGAAGCTGAAGGAACTTGGTTCACAGGTGGTAATTTCATTTCTCCTCCCTGTTGAAGGACATGGCCCATGAAGGGATGGAAGAGTAGCAGAGGTGAACAACTGGCTCAACAAATGGTGCCGCCAATGGCTTCTTGGACCACAGTCTGCTTTTTCACAAAATGATCTTTTGGCTAGGAATGGGGTGGCCTTCACAGCGTTGGCAAAAATGTTTTTGCGAAGAGTTTCGCAAATCTGATCAGAAGAGCTTTAAATTGAGTTCTGATGGGGAGGGAGACAGTATTTTAAAGTACAAAATTCAGCAATTGCTGGGGGAGGAAAAAACCAAGTGTAAGAAAATGATCAAGGCAGGTAGTAAAAGAGAACAACTGGGGGACACATACACATGGGTTTATATGTCTGTACATTAATGCACACAGCATGGGAAATAAACAAGATGAACTGGAACTCTTAATACAGCAAAATAAATATGATATATAGGTATCACTGTAACCTGGTGGGATGAATCAGGGCTAGGCTGAAGAAAGAGGCTCCTCCCTCCTTAACTGTCATCTTTCGGCCTGTGAGGGAGAGAATTAGTCTGGCCCAGCTCCATCAGGGCTAGGCTGAAGAAAGAGGCTCCTCCCTCCATAACTGACATCTTTCAGCCTGTGAGGGAGAGAATTAGTCTGGCCCAGCTCCATCAGGGCTAGGCTGAAGAAAGAGGCTCCTCCCTCCATAACTGTCATCTTTCGGCCGGTGAGGGAGAGAATAGGCTGGTTCAGCTCCATCAGGGCTAGGCTGAAGAAAGAGGCTCCTCCCTCCATAACTGTCATCTTTCGGCCTGTGAGGGAGAGAATTAGGCTGGCCCATCTCCATCAGGGCTAGCCTGAAGAAGAAGAGCCCTCCCTCCAGTCCATCTGCCTTGGTCCAGGCCTCAGAGGGAGAGAAGAACTGCTGGACCTGAGCCCCTCCCCACCTCACCATTCCCTTCTCCTTTTGTGTCGTGTCTTTTTAGATTGTAAGCCTGAGGGCAGGGAACCATCTATTATCCCCTCTGTTGTAAGCCGCCCGGATTCCCAGTGATTGGGCGGCAGATAAATAAATCATATTATTATTATTATTATTATTATTATTATTATTATTATTATTAGTTTTAGGACTGGAATGTAGTAATTGTAGAGTATAACCCATTTCAGAGAGACAGACCTAGCAAGAAAGGAGGGGGAGTAGTTTTATATGTTAAGGATGTTTATCCATGACTTAAGTCCAGAAAGCCAGGTTGAGAGCATCTGAGTAAGAATTAAGGGGGAGGGAAAAAAAGGACGTCACACTGGGGGGGGGGGGTCTACTACAGACTCCCCAAGCCAGACTGAGGGTATGGATGATGCCTTTCTGGAGAAGATGAGCACATATCCAAAAAGGAGAGAGTTGGTAGTAATGGGAGATTTCAACTATCCTGATATATGTTGGCAGTCAATGTCTGCCAAGAGCATCAGGTCCAGTGAAGGTGGAAGAGGTAACAAGGGGATCAGCTATTTTAGATCTGATCCTAATCAACAGGGATGGACTTGTTAATGGGGTGGAAATGGTGGGATCCTTAGGTGGGAGTGACCATGCTCTCTTGGAATTTGTCATACAGTGAAAAGAGGAAGCCAATTATAGCCAGATGCACATTCTAGACTTTAAGACAGCTGATTTACTGGCTGTAATTCTGTGGACAAGGATACTGAAAGAGAAGAGAGTTCAGGATGGATGGGGTGTTTCTTAATAGTGAATACTAAAGGTACAAACTAAAACTGTTCCAATAAGAAGGAAAAATGGGAGGTGTCTAAAAAAAACCAGGATGATTAACCAAAGAACTTTCAATTGAGCTAAGTGGTATGGCCAAGTACTAATCAGGGATAGAGAAAAGGCAGAACTACTTAACAACTCAGTTTTCTCTAAAACTGTTTGCTCAGTTTTCTCTAAAAAGAAAAATAGTACACAACCTGAGGAGCAAGGATATAGTGGAATAGGGAGGGGAATGTAGCACAGAATAAATAAAGAGGTAGTACAGGATAACCTGGTTAATCTGAATAAACTCCAAGTCTCCAGGCCCAGATGAACTACATCCAAGAGTATTAAAAGAACTGGCAGAAGTAATATCAGAGCCACTGGCAATAATCTTTGAGAATTCTTGGAGAACAGGAGAAAATTGCACAGACTGGAGGAGGGCAGATGTTGTTGCCGTCTTCAAAAAGGGAAAAAAGAGGACCCAAATAAGTATTGCCCAGTCAGCCTGACATCAATACTAGGAAAGATTCTAGACCAGATCATTAAACATGGGAGTTATTGTGGGAGTCTACTACAGTCTCTCAAGTCAGTTGGAGGAATTCAATGATGTCTTTCTAAAACAGATGACCATACACTCAGAAAGGAGAGATGCAGTAGTGATGGATGACTTCAACTATCCTGATATTTGCTGCAAGTCAAATTTAGCCAAAAATTTAAGGCCTAGTGAATTCCTCACTTGCCTCGAAGACAATTTCATTGTCCAATAGGTGGAAGAAGCAACAAGAGGATCAGCTATTTTAGATCTGATCTTTACTAACAGGGATGACCTGGTGGGATCCTTAGGTGCTGTTGATCATGTTCTCCTGGTTTGTTATAGAGTAGCATTCCCAGTGTCCTCAGAAGATGGTGTTGGAAATAAGAGTGGTATTGTCCTCTAAAATTAATGCCATACAAAGTCAAGCTGTCAAATGTGTAGAACTAGAAATTATTTCTTTTTTCAAGGATGGCTATATCAGGTGTTTTTTATACTGTAAATAGAGCCATATTGGAAAGGCTGAGTCCCTTACATGAGGTATGACTATTATTTTTACAAGGATCTGTAGTCAGGTACCTTTAAAGATATGGCCAAGTCTGCATGTAGCAAATTGTCAAAAACAATCAAATAATCAATTAGGTCATGAAGATTCAAAATAATCCCTACAAATATTGTTAACAGATAGAAAAATGATAGAAACTTAATGTGAACTGACACTGCTAGATTATGTATTATAATATCAAATACAAGATACAAACATTTCTGATGTGAAAATTGCAAATACAATTCTCCCTCCATTCTCACTGTTTTGAAACTCACGCCTCGCTTATGCCCGAGGGACAAATGGAGGGGGAAACAATGGGCATGTGCTCACATGCTCCCATGACCACGCACCTATATTTAAGCCAATGGGGCTTGAATATAAGCGAAACTCCATTTTCACAAGGGATCCAGAATAGATCCCCCGCGAAAAAAGAGGGGTGACTGTATACACCTACAAAAACGGCTTTTGTAACTTCAAAAAAGGGATCTATCTTTGTTCAGACAGCAGTCCTAACTGCAGTCTCTGGCGCAACGTGAAGTAATAGTATTCTACTGATGAAGTTTCTCAAAAGAGAGATACTGAATGCACAATTTCAAACTGTTCCAATGAAGAGTAAAAATGGGAGGTGTCTCAAGGAATCAGGATGCATAACTAAAAATGTTCAACTGAGCTAAGTTTTAAACAGGACATGTATAAGAAATGGAAGAGAGGGTAAATCAACAAAGAGGACTTCAAACTAATAGTGAGCATGTGTAGGGGTAAAGTTAGAAAAGCAAAAGCACAGAATGAGCTTGCTAGACAGGTTAAAAACAATAACAAGGGCTTTTGGGGATATGTCCATTGCAAAAGGAAGATGGAGGAAATGGTAGGGCCACAGTGTGGAGAAGATAACAAAATGCTAACAGGGAACAGAGAAAAGGCAGAAGTACTCAACACCTTCTTTGCTTCAGTCTTCTCACATAAGAAAAATGGTGCTCAAACTGAGCAAAATGGAGCAGAGGAATAGGGGAAATTCAGCACAGAATAAGTAAAGAGGTAGTACAGGAATACTTGGTTAATCTAAATGAATTCAAGTCTGTACGGACAGATGAGCTTCATCTAAGGGTGTTTTTTGCTGCTCCAGAGAATAGGACCTGGAACAATGGATGCAAGCTACAGAAAAAGAGATTCCACCTCAACATTTGGAGGAATGTCCTGTCAGTAAGGACTGTTCAAAAGTGGAACACACTCTCTCAGAGGCTGGTAAAGTCCTCCTCCTTAAACAAAGGTTGGATGGTCATCTGTCAAGTATGCTTTGCTTGAGAGTTCCTGCATGGTACGGGGTTGGACTTAATGGCCCTTGTGGTCTCTTCCAACTCTATGATTCTATGATTCTAAGGCCTTTGACAAGGTCCCCAATGATATCCTTCAAAACAAGCTAGTAAAATGTAAGCTAGACAATGCAATTTTTAAGTGGATTTGTAATTGGTTGACTGGCTGAACCCAAAGGGTGCTCAGTAATGGCTCCTCTTCATCCTGAAGAGAAGTGACCTATTCAACATCTTTATCAATGACTTGGATGAAGGAACAGAAGGCATGCTGATTAAATTTGCAGATGATACCAAACAGAGAAGGGTTGCTAATTTCCCAGAGGACAGGACTGAAATTCAAAATGACCTTGACAGATTAGGGTTAGGCTAAAGTTAACAAGATGAATTTCAACAGGGAGGAATGTAAGGTCCTACACCCAGGCAGAAAAGTTGGACAGATATAGGATGGGAGAGGCCTGGCTAGAAAACAGTTCATGTGAAAGGGATCTAGGACTTCTAGTAGAACAGAAGCTGAACATGAATCAGCGGTGTGATGTGGCAGCCAAGAAAGCCAACACGATTCTTGGTTAGAGTAACAGGAGTATAGTGTCTAGATCAAGGGAAGTAATAGTACCACTCTATTCTGCTTTGGTCAGGAATACTGTGTCCAGTTCTGGGCACCACAGTTCAGAAAGGATGTTGACAAGGTGGAGTGTATCCAGAGGAGGGTGACCAAAATGGTGAAAGATCTGGAAGACAATGTTTAGCCTGATAAAAAGCAGGTTAAGAGAGAATATGATAGTCACATGCTGCATGGAAGAGGGAACAGGTTGTTTTCCACAGCTCCAGAGACTAGGATAAGGAGCAATGGATTCAAACTACAGGAAAAGAGATTACACACAAACATTAGGAAGAATGTCTTGACAATAAGAGCTGTTCAACATTAGAACTCACTTCCACAGAGGGTGGAGGACTCTCCTTCTCTGGAGGTATTTAAACAGAGGCTGGTTGACCATTTGTTGGGGGTGATTTGACTGATGTTCCTGAATGGCAGGGTGTTGGACTAGATGGCCCATGATGTCTCTTCTGACTCTTATAATTCTATGACAGCTTGACAAAATGCAGGCCTATGACTAATCTAACCATTTAAAAAAATTCTCCTATATGATTTTTAACATCTTTGTCTGATGAGGAAGCCAGTAGTGCTTGAAAAACTTTCATTATATGTATCATGAATTTTGGTTGGCATAATAAAGGTATCACTGTTCATTTAGCATGAAATACAAATGCAGTGTGTCTGGTAATACAGGGTGATTTTTGAGAAGAGGGTAGTAACACAAGATAAATCCCAGTACTATCCCACTCCAGAAAACAACTGTTCATTAACCTCAGAATCTCACTAGCCTGAAGAAAGAGAGCCCTCCCTCCATGATAACTGTCATCCTTTGGCCTGTGAACAGGCAGGCCCAGCTCCATCAGGGCTAGCCTGAAGAAGAGGAGCTCTCCCTCCAGTCTATCTGCCTTGGTCCAGGCCTTAGAGGGAGAGAATAACCATCGGACCCCATCCCTTTTCCCATCACCATTCCCTTCTCCTTTTGTGTCGTGTCTTTTAGATTGTAAGCCTGATGGCAGGGAACTGTCTAATTAAAAATAATAATTGTAACCCGCTCTGATAGCCTTTAGGGCTGAAGGGTGGGGTATAAATACCATAAATAAATAAATAAATAAATAAATAAATAAAGTCTGAACTATGTGATTTAATAATTATCCTTCCCAATTTTTAAAGATTGTCTTTAACAATGAGTTTAACAAAGGTTTAATATAAAACTACCATAATTAAAATAAGAAACCTAAACAACATCCCACCATCAAAAATACAGAAGAGCAGAATCATAAAATATAAAAGGTAAGAGTATAAACAGGAGTTGTTTTTTTTAAAGGATAACAAATGGATTGTGGTCTATGGAATTGTGTGCTATAAAATATGTGCTAGTCTCTGAAGTGCCATGACACTCTTATCTGTTTTGTTCAAAAAGGGTAGTGTAACACATTTGCAAAAGGATTACATTCTAGAGGGAATCCATCTGGCCCAGGAGATTTACCAGATGGTACAGATGAAAAATAGGGATTCAGAATTAATCTCTTCATTGTAAATGGTTTCAAATATCCAGAATTTATGCTACTTATGCAGTACAGGGATATATGAGCTTTATTAAAGCAAGTAATAAGTAATCAGACTATGGAGAAACTGCTGTTTAAGGAGCACATTTTTAAAATACATATTTAACTGTGACTGTGTATGTTTATAAGCTTCACTGGCATAAATAAATAAATAAATAAATAAATAAATAAGAGGGATTTCGATGAAAATAGAGGTTATTCAACATCTTTATTAATCATCTGGATGATGGAATAGAGGGCATGCTTATTAAATTTGTAGATGATATTGAATTAGGCGAGATAGCTAATACCCTAGAGGACAGGATCAAAATTTAATAGATTAGAAATCTGAGCCAAAACTAACAGAATGAATTTGTACAGGAATAAATATAAGGTACTACAAGTAGAAAGAAAAAATGAAATGCAAAGATATCGGGCACACTTGGCTTGACAACAGTACATGTGAAAAAGATCTAGGAGTCCTAGTAGACCACAAATTGAACATGAGTCAACAGTGTGATGCAGCTAAAAAACCAATGCGATTCTAGGGTGCATTGATAGAAGTATAGATTCTAGATCAAGGGAAGTAATAGTACCACTCTATTCTGCTTTGGTAGACCTCACTGGAATACTGTGTCCAGTTCTGGTCACCAAAATTCCAAAAAGATGTGGACAAGCTTGATTAAGACCAGAGAAAGGCGACAAGAATGGTGAAAGGTCTGAAAACCATGCCCAAGAGGAGAGATGTAGGGAGCGGGATACGTTTATCCTGGAGAAGAGAAGGCTACAATATGATAGCCCTGCTTAAATATTTGAAAGGATGTCACAGGCCCGTTCTGCACGGGCACCCTAGTACGTGCCGAGCTTGTACTAGGGTTAGAAAGGGGCGTCTTTTCCAGATGCCCCTAACCCTAGTACATGCTTGGTGCTTACAAAATGGCAGCGCCTGTTCTACACGGGCGCTGCCATTTTGACGTCACGGACGCCTAACGTCTGCACGTCACACAGCGCTAATGATGCTGCAAGTGCACCATTGGCGCCTTGCAGCATCATTAGCACGCTGCAAGAAGAAGCTGCATTTTGCAGCTTTTTGCTGTGTGTAGGAGCCGTGCGGTTTGACCGCTGAGGCTCCTCCACACAGCAAATGAAGGCGCTTTTCAGACCGCCCTTTTGGGCTGTCTGTAAACTGCCATTGTGAAGATGGAGCAAGTTTGTTTTTTGCTGCTCCAGAGAATAGGACCTGGACAAATGGATACAAACTACAGGAAAAGAAACCTTAACATTCAGAATAATTTACTGACAGTAAGAGCTATTCAACAGTGGAATATGCTGCCTCAGAGTGTGGTGGAGTCTCCATCATTGGAGGTTTTTAAACAGAGGCTGTCAGGGTGCTTTGATTGTGTATTCCTGCATAGCAGGGTGTTGGACTTGATGGCCCTTGTGGTCTCTTTCAACTCTAGGATTCTATGTCTCCTTTTCTTGGGAGATTATCGCATCCACAATTCCTGCCAGGGTAGACACAGGTT
Source organism: Sceloporus undulatus (assembly GCF_019175285.1). Lineage (NCBI taxonomy): Eukaryota > Metazoa > Chordata > Lepidosauria > Squamata > Phrynosomatidae > Sceloporus > Sceloporus undulatus. The sequence continues at coordinate 100,202,089 of NC_056526.1, forward strand.
GTAACTCTAACAGATGGTTCTCATCAGACAGCCCCATGACCGGCAGTAGGCAGGCCATATCCAATCCGGGCTTCTCCAGTAATTTTTTAAGAACAAGTTTCCCATTCTTGAAAAACTGCGGGAGAAACTTGGATTTGATATGGGTTGCCTACTGCCTGGCCACAGGGCTGTCTGATAAGATCCATCTGTTACAACCCAGTGTCATCAGGGGCTGGCCTGAAGACTGAGCGCCCTCCCTCCATAACTGTCATCGGCCGTTGAGGGAGAGAGCAGGCCGGCCCAGCGTCATCAAGGGCTGGCCTGAAGACTGAGCGCCCTCCCTCTATAACTGTCATCTTTCGGCCGTTGAGGGAGAGAGCAGGCCGGCCCATCGTCATCAGGGGCTGGCCTGAAGACTGAGCGCC
>NC_056526.1:100202502-100299266 GCF_019175285.1 Sceloporus undulatus
CTCCCTCCATAACTGTCATCTTTCGGCCGTTGAGGGAGAGAGCAGGCCGGCCCAGCGTCATCAGGGGCTGGCCTGAAGACTGAGCGCCCTCCCTACCTAACTGTCATCTTTCGGCCATTGAGGGAGAGAGCAGGCCGCCCCAGCGTCATCAGGGGCTGGCCTGAAGATACAGTGTATCTTAATTGTAGATTTTTCTTGTATTGTTATATAATTTTCTTGTACACCGCTATGATCTATTTGGAATAGCGGTTTATAAATAAAACATATTATTATTATTATTATTATTATTATTATTATTATTATTATTATTATGTCTATTCTGGCAGGAAACTGGTGTGCAATAATCTCTTTGGCTATGTGAGGACCAGGGACAAAGAGCAATAAAGGACAGGACATAAAATTTATCCATCTATTTCAGTAATGTTTCCTTTCACTTGAGACTATCAATTTTAATAAATAATACAGTATAAGCATTCACATATCTTCAGATGAATGGAGTGTTACTTAGAATTTTCTGAAGTTTTACAGTAAACAGTATTCACATTTGGAAGCATGTTTATTGATAGTAAGGCAGCTTTGGGGGGTATAGCATTTACATGATGTACATCCCAAGGTGGCCTGCAGCTGCTCTGACGCTGTGCTTCAGTCCTTTGGACCGGAACAAAAAGGAGCCAGCATAATCCAGCTCCTGGCGACATGGATTTGTTCCAGCCCACTTCAGGAGTGGGCCATGAAGTCACCACGGTCTTGGGCCACTCCTTCCTGCCCATCTCCTCCAGACCAGAAATTGAATGCAGAAAGTAATGATGGTTTATATTATTAATACTGTCCATTCACAAAACTATTGCTGACACTATAAACATTCCTGGCATTAGGACTGGGATATTCAGCCCTTTTCTGCTGAACAATCTTAGAATACTGGAAGGAAATATGGGGAATAAAAAAAGGTCTGATTATTCACAGCTCTTTGAAAAAATGACAGTGGTCAGCATGCCAAGGTAAGGTGTTGGGTAGTAGGATTTCACAACAGGTGTTTCAAGGACATCTCCCTGGCGGGCTCAAAAGGTGGAATAGTCAATGCTTTAAGCACCATGTGCAGATCACAAGAGGGAAAGTGATATACTAGGTGGTGGTAGATTTGTCAAGCATCTGAGGAATCTATGGAGATGTGAATGGGAAGAGATTAGTGATGTTTGTTCATGTGGCAGTATGGACATGATGGTGCCAAATAGTCTCTTCATCATGTTAGCCCTAGGGTTGTGCTTTCCTGATGAAACTCTAGCCAAACTGGCATAGGGACCTGAAGAAAGTCTAATTGCTAGTACCTACACCACCTGTGGAACACTCTCATGGTGTATTAATATATCTATTGGTAGATGGCAATCTGTGGTTGGCCCAGTGACTCTGATCAGGCAGAAAACCTTGTGTCCTTGATCAGTGTCTGTCCAGCTCAGCCAGCGTACTTTCAAACTGACCTTTTCCTGAAAGTTTTTGTGAGAGTAGATTAGAGTAGATGAAAGTAGATTCTTCTCTGCCCAAGTCAGGAGCATAAGGATCACTATCATCATCAGTGAATGAGACCTGGTTTCACCCTCACAGTTCAGCTGGGCCTTTGTTGTGATGTTGTCTGTTCTTAAAAGAACAGCCTTGCCCCCAGTTTACAAAAGCTAGAAGTGCTACCCTGACTGCCTGGAGTTCCAGTCCATTTATGCTGTGCTCCAGTTCATTTGGGTCCTACTTGCCCTGGGCTAAGTAGAGACCACAGTGGTCTCTCCACCCCTTCTAGCTGGCATCTATGGTGATATGGATCTTCTCTGGTTTCCAGATAGGGTGCCCTCTGCAGACAGCTAACAGGGTCCACTACTTGAAAGGTCTAATAACATGTTACGGTCAATAGACCATCCAGGTAGAAGTAGATGTGAAGATACATCTTTCTCCAGTGTGCCATCAATGCCACCATGACCTTAGTGAACACCCTGGTAGCTGAGGAGTGCCTTGTACTGGAAGTGGTGATTGTCATAGGCAAAATGCTGGAACTGCTGATGCACTGCGTGTACCGAGTTGGGCAGTTACACATTCTGTGGATCCAGAGAAGACAGGAAGATGACTGGCTGCTGGTCTTGGGTACATTCTTCAGTGCCTCCATCTGGAACCTGTTTCTTGATGAAAGAGTTCATTCCTCTCAAGTTCAGGATAGCTCTCCCTCTTCCATTCTTCTTGAGTACAAGGAAAAATATGGGGTAGCAGTCCCTTCGACTTTTGCTTGCCTTCCTCTATTGCTTGCATGTGGAGCAGATGACTGATAACTTCCCATAGTATACGGTGTTTCTCTGCTTTGTTAGGAGATGGGATGAATGTTTTGCAGGATGTACAGAAGAACTCTATTTGGTATCCATGTCTCAGCATGTCTAGCACCCAGTGGTTGTTGTTGGTGTTCTCTCATACAATAGAATACTATGAAAAACACAATGAAAAAAATAAGTATGATCTTCCTGGATGTGGAGAAAGCTTTTGATAAAGTGAACTGAGAATTTATGATTGCAGGACTTGGAAAAATGGATCTACTAAACAATTTCATAAATTGTATTCAGAGCAGAGAGCACAAATTATAATAAATTGGGAGTGCCACATAAGTGTGCCCCTTCTACCACTGCTTTTTTTATTGTGTTGGAAATTTTGGCTAGGAAAATAAGAAAAGAAAGATTAATCCAATGTCCATCAATACAAGGCCATGAACACAAAGTATGTACCTTTGCAGATGATCTAGTAATATTCCTAAGAAGACCCTAAGACCAAGACTGAAAGATTAATACAGTGCGCCTGCATATGCTGAAGCTGCAGCGGAAGAGCCCGACGCGCACCCTGGAAGAAGTAATGCACCATTACTTCCAATGGGGCTCCAGCATGTGCAGAATTCCCTTTACATGAAGGGATCCAGAACGGATCCCCGCGTAAGGGGAGGGTGCACTGTACAAATACTGGATGAATTCAGAGAACTGGCAGAGAGTGAACCAAGAAAAACTAATAATTATAACAAAAAATATAACAAAAATATAAAAAAAATCATAACAGCAGAAAACATAAGGAGCAGATAGAACTGGGAAAAGGTCCAAATATAAAATTCAAAAGAAAGTAAATTATTTGGTAATTACAATAACAAATAAGAACTCAGAATTGTTTGTAAATAATTATTGAAAACTGAAGCAAATAAAAGAAGATTGAATGAATGAAACAAACTAGGATTATATCTTTTAGGTGGAATATCTACAATAAAATAGAATTTTTTGCCAAAATGTTTTGCCAAAATTACTATTCTTATTTTAAAACAATGCCCAGCAATAATTAATGATTTAGCCTTTAAAGACTATTGTCAAGAATTGTCTGAATTCATATGGCTGGAGAGAAAACCAAGAATTCAACAGAAATATATGCAGGATTGTAAAGAAAGAGGAGGTCTAAGACTACCAAATTTGAAATTTTACTTAGAAGCATTTTACTTGGATGACTGATTGGATAGCATTAAAAAAAACCCTAAAAATTCTTGCAACTAGAAGAATTTAACAATTCATTTGGGTGGCATGTGTACTTGTGGTACAATAAAAGTGCAATACACAAAGATTTCATGGATAATTACGTAGGAAACCATAGTTGAAAATGTGACTAAAATATAAAAGCAAACTAACACTTTCAGTGACTCAGTATGGTCAGCATTTCAAAAAAACTTCTTGACCATGGTAGCATGGCTAAACTGTGTCTTCAGATAAGGAATGAATTTTCTCACCACAGTTTGAAAAAAAATTCATAGACTCATTTGTCTTGATAATTTTTTTACTATGACATCCAGCAGCATTACATCCAGTGTTTCAGGCTCATAGGAACGTGGTGGCTCAGTGGTTAAGATGCTGACTCTGATGATCGCGAGGTCAGCAGATAGGCAGTTCAAGACCCAAGCACTATGTGACAGAGTGAGCTCCCACCACTAGTCTCAGATTCTGCCAACCTAGCAGTTTGAAAGCATGCAAATGCAAGTAGATAAATAGGTACCACTTTGTATCTGGGAAGGTTACAGTGTGTCCATACAGTCATGCTAGCCATATGATCAAAGAGTCACCTTTAATGACACTAGTTCCCTCGGCTAAGTAACAGAGATGAGAACAGCTCTCTCCAGTCAGGCACAACTAGTTAGCCATGTCAAAGGGGAAACCTTTACCTTTACTTTGGCTTACACATTTTAAACTGCTTAGGGGAGTGCTAGTTCACTGATAAGTGGTATACGTAGAAATGTACTTGCTATTGCTGTTGCTACCTTTATGACTCTGAAGTAATTTCAGCAGTTGCTCAGTACAGCCTGTGATTTTACTTTTGTTGAGCAGGTGGAGTCATGGTTCTTATGTCAGAAAATGTGATTAAGATGACTACCTTGAATCTCACACTTAGTATGCAGATAAATAAGTAGATGGTACAAAATGTACATACATATTTTTGTGTAATCATGTGGACAGTATATCAGCAATGAGAGTTGAAGTGGTTGCAAATGCTATTCTGTTCAAACTTCTAGTCTCATGTTCATTTACTATGGGTTGATAGAAGGTGAGATACATCAACACACGGAGGACCACAGTTGCTGGGCCCTGTATTAGCATGTTCTTGGATTTGGAAAGGCTCTCAAAGTGGCCGTCAGCTCTCCATTGTATAAAGGTATTGTACAGGATTCCTGTTCAAAGTAACTAGCTACCACTGGTTCCCATATCAACCATTTTTTTGAAAGATTTAAAAAACAATTTGAAACTAAAGGGATTTGAAACTGAGAAAACAGAATTTGATAAATTATTGCAGTCCAGAAACAAGCATACTAAGTTCTAAAGGCATCTACATAGCAAAAAACATACTGGAGGTATGGCACATAAAGAGAAATGGATAGTAAAACCCAGTCCTCGTGATCAAAGACTATCTAAAACTATATCCTATGCAAAAAAAAAAAAAAAAAAAAAAAAAAGGTAGTGCTGCAATGGAGGTATAAAACAAGAGACCTCTGAGTGTGAACATCTTGATACTGAGGATGTGGAACTAGCCAACTCAGGTGGGGAAAGCTTTAGAGTAAGTATTACCATATATACACGACTATACGTCGACTTCATACTTAAATCGAGGGCAGGTTTGAGGGCCAGAATTATGGATTTTGATATGCCCCATGGATAAGTCAAGAGTAAACACTTTGGGACATGTAACAAAGCAACGTTTCCATGAGAGAAAAACAAAGGAAAACAATACCAATGAACTTAACAACATTTCAGCAAGTCCAACTCCTTGTGCTTATACAAAAGGCAGGATGGATGAGAAAACAGAGAGGGAGTCAGCAGTATATTTTTATGGGAGACTGGAATGGTGTTTTAGAGCCCAAAATTGAAGAAACAAACAGAGAATAAAATGACAGAGGAAACAAGTAAAAAATTAAAATTTATTAGACAAAAACTATTTGAATGGGGCAATAAAGCGAGGAAATTATTACTTATAAAGTTAGAAAGAAAAAGGGGAAATGTCTAATAAAGGAAATAAGAGAAGGAGAAATATTGTACACAGAACAGAAGGATATCATGAAAACATTCTTTAAATATTATCAAGAATTATACAGAGAAACAAATGATGAAGATCAACACAAAACTAAGGTAATGGAGTATTTAAAAGATGTAAAAAAATTTGAAGATAAGGAAGAAATAACAGAAATGCTGAACAAAGAAATATCTATAGAGGAAATAAGTGAAACAATTGACAAAGTTCAAAAGCTCCGGGACCAGATGGATTTTCAATGAGCTATTATAAAAATTTTAAAGAAGAATTAATAGGCCCATTACAAAAAACCTTCAATGAAATATATGAGAATGGAATATCAGATACTTGGAGAGAAATAAATACAGTAGTAATCCCTTAAGAAGATAAAGACTCATCATTTCCCAAAAATTATTGACTGATTTCCCTACTCAACTCAGATTACAAAATACAGTGCGCCTGCGTTATATGCGGGTGCGCTATACGTGGTCTTGAGCTTACGTGCTCAAGCCGCGCGGGAGTGCACGGGGTGTAGTGTCCCATTCGGCTGAATGAGGTGTGCGCCCACCGCTGCGCCACCACGCCGCTGCGTGCACAAGCCCCATTCACTTGAATGGGGCTCCAGCATAGGCGGAATTCATCTTACGTGGGGAGGGGGTCCGGAACGGCAAGGTTCAAGTGTATTGACCAGTATAATAGCTAATAGAATAAAAAAGGTCTTAATGGATTGGATAAATGACGATCAAAGTGGATTGCTCCCTCAGAGACATATAAAACAAAGTATGAGAACAATTATAAATTTGATAGAATATTACGATAAAAATTCAGGGAAAGAAGCGGTGATGTTGTTTTTAGATGATGAAAAGGCATCCAACAGCATTAATTGGCAATTCATGATTCAGTTATTAGAAAAATTAGATTTTGGAAGTAATATTATAAGATGGATAAAAAGAATAAATGAAAAACAAGAAGCAAAGATAATTATAAGTGGCAACAAAACGGAAGCCTTCCAAATCACCAAAGGAACAAGACAGGGATGTCCCTTGTCCTCACTTTTGTTTATAATGTGCTTAGAAATTTTATGTAACCAAATAAGAGAGAATACCCAAATAAAAGGAGCTAAAATAAAAAGGAAAGAATTCAAAATTCGAGCATATGTCGATGACATAGTATTAATTATTGAGGAACCATTGAAGGGAATACCTAAGATATTGGAAATTATTAAGGATTTTGGACAATATGCAGGTTTTAAAATCAATAAAACTAAGTCAGCATTATTACCGTTTAATATGACTAAAACAAAACAGGAACAACTTCAAAAAGCAACGGGAATTCAAACCCAGAAAAAAGTAAAATATTTAGGGGTAAATCTAACAAAAAAAAAACCTTGCTCATTTATTTAATAATAATTATAAACCAATTTGGCAAGAAGTAAAGAGAAAATAAAAAATGGTCAAAATTATATATCTCGTTTATGGGGAAAAATCGCACTCTTGAAAATTAGCATATTACCTAATTATTTGTCTTTCAAAATCTTCCTATAATCCTTAATGGTGTGATATTTACAAAGTGGAAACAGGAATTAGCTAAATTTATATGGGGAGGAAGGAAAGCAAGGATAAAATGGAATTCATTGATTGATGTAAAAGAAAGAGGAGGAATGTCTGTTCCAGATTTGAAAACCTATTATCACGCATGTTGTCTAGAGTGGATAAGTGAATGGATTGATTTGAAGAATGAATATTTGTTAAATTTAGAAGGATTTGATATTACGCGCATCTTTGATGGCACGCGTATCTTTGGTACGGTAAATTGGAATCAAACAATTTAATGAACATATAATCAGAAGGTCCCTGTGGAGAGTCTGGAAATTATATAAAGGTAAAATGTATAGACAGATCCTATGCTGGGTATCCCCCCAAGAAGCTTTTAAAATAAGAAAACCTACAGACAAAAAGTGGTTAAAATACAAAGATATTTTGTATGTTAAAAAAGGGGTGCCCTTTTTTGAAAACAAGGTTTCTAATAGATAATAAACAAGAGGGAATAACTATGACTAAGACAGAATTGGATGAGATTTGGGAACAAGGAAAAATAAAATTGATATCAAAATTATATAAAATCTGCCTGAAATTACAATTAGAAACATCAGAAACAATTAAAACAAATATGGTTGAATGGGCAAAAAATATGATGCATAATATACCTCTTGCAAATTGGGAAAAGATCTCAAATTTACACTCTGCGCAGGCATTAAGAAAATTTTTATAAAATGCTCTACAGGTGGCATTTAACACCTGTAAAATTAGCTAAAATATATAAAGATAAAGAGAATACATGTTGGAAATGCAAAAAACATCCCGGAACTTATTATCATATGTGGTGGACCTGTCCACAAATTAAAAAATACTGGATAGAGGTACACAAAATTATACAAGAAATACTCCAAATTAGATTCGAGTTGAAACCAGAAATATTTTTTATAAATATGATAGAGGATGCGAAGGTAAGGGAAAATTTAAAACAAATTCTATATTTGATAACCGCAGCAAGGATAACTGTGGCAAAGAGTTGGAAAGATAGTAATATTCCAGAAATTGATGAATGGTTAAATAAGGCGCTAGAGGTCACAGAAATGGATAATTTGATGATTCTATTAAAAGAAGATGTAAATCAGGAGGAGGAAACACGATGGGATTTAGTTATAGATTATTGTAATAAAAGATAGGCAAAAATGAATCCATAATATGAGAAAAGTAATATACAACTTTGGGAATGCCAACATTAAGAGACTGGTCAGATAAAATACATAGACTCAAACATGCAATCCGGAAAAGGGAAATTGAGGAAATATGTACAAAAGTGACAAACAACGCCTAATATAAGATGTAATATAAAGGGCCCATTCCCACTGAAGGAATAACCCGCGTCCTGACTCGGGTCTGCCCTGCTATTTTAATTGATTCCAAAAGGCCCCGCATTCCCACTATGAAAATGGGGCCTCTTTTGAATCGATTCTTTGGGAGGGCGCACTTGTCGTTCCCATTGGAGCTGGGGAAGACAAGCGGCTCTCCACTGCACCCTTTCTCTCCATTTCTCTCTTCTTTCCCTCCCCTCCTCCCCTCTCCCCTCGTCTCCCTCCTTCCTTCCTTCCTTCCTTCCTTCCTTCCTTCCTTCCTTCCTTCGTGTCTTCCCCATTCCTCCCTCTTCCTCCTTCTTCTCATGTAGAGCGCATTACAGGAATCTAAACGAGAGGTTACCAGTGCATGTACTACTGTTTCAAGGTCCCCCTGAGCCAGGTTGGAACGCAGTTGGCGTATCAGCCGAAGCTGATACCATGCACTCCTGGCTATCACCTCTACCTGAGATGTCAACTGTAGAGATTAGTCCAGGAGCACTCCCAAACTGCGGACTTCATTCTTCAGGGGGAGTATGACCCCATCAAGGATGGATTGGCAAATCTCCCCTGCTGGACCAGAGGCACCTATCATGAGTACCTCCATTTTCTCTGGATTCAGCTTGAGTTTGTTTTCCCTCATCCAGCCCATTACAGACTCAAGGCAGGCATTCAGAGGAGAGATCCTTAGTTACTGCAGGAGTCGGAGACATAGAGAAGTGAATTTGGGTGTCATCAGCATATTGATAACACCGCGCTCCACGTCTCCGGATGATCTCTCCCAGCAGCTTCATGTAAATGTTAAAAAGCATGGGGGACAGAATAGCGCCCTGAGCGACACCAGATGTCAGTTCCCTTTTACGAGAACAATTGTCCCCCAGCATCACCATTTGGAATCTGCCCGAGAGATAGGAACGGAACCACTGGAGTGCAATGCCCTACCTAGCTCCCTCAGGTGCTCCAGAAGGATACCATGGTCAATGGTATCGAATGCAGCTGAGATGTCTAAGAGCACCAACAGGGCCACAATTAGGATGACTATGGCAGTTTCAACTCCGTATCCCGCCCTAAAGCCAGTTTGAAATGGGTCCAGATAATCGGCTTCATCCAAGACAGTCTGGAGTTGGAAGGAGACTGCCCTCTCAATCACTTTGCCCAAAAATGGTAGTAAAGAGACTGGCCTATCGTTGTTCCTTATCAGGGGATCTAGAGAGGGTTTCTTTAAGAGTGGCTTAACCACTGCATGTTTTAAGTGCTGATGGAAATTTCCCCTCTTTAAGGGATGCATTTATTATAGTCTGAAGCAGTGATGTTACAGCATCTCCTCCCTGAATGGTCTGCCAAGAGGGGCAAGGGATCGAGGGAGCAAGTCGTCCTCCTTACACATCCAAGGAGCTTGTCCACTTCATCGGTACTCACAAGCTCAAAACGATCCAGTCTAACGCAGTCCGTGGAGTCACTGGATACCTCTCTCATAGTCTCTGTTTTAATGCCGGCATCCAGATTGACCCTTATCTGAGAGATCTTATCGACAAAGAAGTCATTGAATGTGTCACAGCAGGCCGTTGTTGGTTCTCGTAATACATTCGGGGTGGGAGGCAGTTGGATTAGCTCTCTGACCACTCTGAATAGCTCTGCTGGACAAGACTCTGTGGATGCAATACGTGCAGCATAGAACAAGTTCTTTGCTGCATCGATTGCCACTCTGTAGGAAACTAAAAGGTTTCCTAGGAGCGTCTTGTCAGATAAACATCGGTGCTTCCGCCAGTGGCACTCTAGTCTTCGCACGGCTCGCTTCATTTCCCAAAGATCTTGTGTACCATGGTTTTTTATTTGAAGCAAGCCAGAGAGGACGCTTGGGAGTAATGCTGTCTATTGCCCTGGTTAGGTCTTTATTCCAGGTATCAACCAGGGTGTCGACAGAATCGCCATTTCCAACCATAAAACCCTCTAGGGCTTCCTAGAACCTTTTGCGTTCCATCAACCTTCGAGGGCGCATCAGTTTAATGGATCCTCCACCCCTGAGGGGGGTGTGGGTAGTGGCTTTTAGGCGAACCTTGACCAGGAAATGGTCCGTCCATGACAGGGCAGTGGTGTTGATAACTTCTGCCCACGGGCTTTCCTGTTCCATACAGAAGACCACATTGAGTGTGTTACCCACACAATGTGTCGGACCCGAGACTAATTGGGACAGGCCAATGGCTGTCATGGAAGTAATGAACTCCCGAGCCGCCCCTGCAAGATCTGATGAGCCAGCCCCGAAGGGGATGTTGAGATCTTCCAAGACAAGAAGTCTGGGAGACTCCAAGACCAGCTCCAAGACTAGCTGTGACAGCTCGGCTAGGGAGTCTGCTAGATTACGGGGTGGACGATAAACCAACAGAATCCCCAGACTGTCCCTAGCCTTCAGGGTCAGGTAAACACACTCAATGTAATCTGTCTTCCAGACAGGTCTCCTGGTCAAAGTGATGGTATTCTTGTAGACAAAGGCCATCCCCCCCCCCACACACACACACTTTCCCTAACCTGCTCCTGAACAGCATACCCGGCAGGGAGGGTCTTAGCCCAGGTTACACTGCTGTCCTCTCCCAGCCAAGTTTCAGTAAAGCAGGCCAGGTCGGTATTTTCTTCTAACAAATCATGGATGACATGGGATTTGTTCTTTACCGACCTGGCATTGTATAGGAACAAGGTAAAGGTCTGTGGTATGGTTGGAATGACCCTTGGATCTTTCGGGCTAACAGGGTGGGTAGAAGATGGGATAGATTTCAGACCTCGATCTCGTCTTCTTTCATGTTTCATTTCCACTGTGTTAACGCTATATCTCCCATTGCCCCACACTACTCGAATTGTTCTCCCTCTGTCAGAGTCTGCGTCGTTACAATGTAATCTAGTCTCATTGTTACCCCTTTCTATATTCATGTGATTTTCTATAAGTGAATTATAACAGTAACGATGTTCTCAAAGAATTGACTATTATCAAAGAACTAATTAAGATAGTTAACAATTAAGCTAAACTATCTATATCATGAATAGAGAGGTGTAGGATTAATGTGTTATTCTCCTCTCTTTCTACTTCAATATAGACTCAGGACTCCAAAAACATAGGGGTCAATTCCATAGAGATGTTACATTTAGTGGTACCCCCTTTCATGATCTTCTAACATTCAGCAGTTCTGTAACAAGATGTTCTCTTCTAGTGCAGATGCATGAGCAGGGGACAGTCCGGGAGGCCAGCCTTTTTCAGGATGCCACTCTCACCGGCGTCCTTCCCCTTAAAGTCCTCCTCCGCGGCGCAAAGATGAGGCAGGTGTTCTCCTCCAGCGTGAGTGTGTGGCAGAGGGAAGTCTGGCAAACCGGCCTTTTTCAGTTATGGAGGGAGGAGCCTTTTCCTTCAGCTAGACCTGATGGAGCTGGGCCTGCCTGGTCAATTCCCGTGCAGGCTGGTGGATGACAGTTATGGAGGGAGGGCGCTCCATCTTCAGGCGAGCCTTGATGGAGCTGGGCCTGCCTGGTGAACTCCCTCACAGGCCAGAGAATGGCAGGTATGGAGGGAAGAGCCTCTTCCTTTGGCTAGCCCTGATGGAGCTGGGCTTGCCTGGTGAACTCCCTCGCAGGCCAGATAATGGCAGTTATGGAGGGAGGAGCCTCTTCCTTCGGCTAGCCCTGATGGTACTGGGTCTGCCTGGTCAACGCCCTCGCAGGCCAGAGGATGGCAGTTATGGAGGGAGGAATCTCTTCCTTCGGCTAGCCCTGATGGAGCTGGGCCTGTCTGGACAACTCCCTCGCAGGCTAGAGGATGGCAGTTATGGAGGGAGAAGCCTCTTCTTTTGGCTAGCCCTGATGGTGCTGGGTCTGCTTGGTCAACTCCCTCGCAGGCCAGATCATGACAGTTATGGAGGGAGGAGTCTCTTCCTTCGGCTAGCCCTGATGGAGCTGGGCCTGCCTGGACAACTCCCTCGCAGGCCAGAGGATGGCAGTTATGGAAGGAGGAGCCTCTTCCTTTGGCTAGCCCTGATGGTGCTGGGTCTGCCTGGTCAACTCTCTCGCAGGCCAGAGGAATGATACATGAATGATACAGCAATGAGATTAATTTTGGTATGTGGAACATAAGTGTGCTCCTCTTTCATGTATGTTCTGGTGTTGTATCACAACTAGGAAACTCTGTGGAAATTTGGGTTCATTACAGACCTCCCGTTTGGGGTGGCCTGTAAGTGGCCCTTTCCCTGCCGGATCGGGGCCTCAGCTGCCACAACGGCAGCCTCTGAGGCCCCGATCCACCGCTTTCCTGGCTGTGGGGAAGTGGCAAAAGGCCGCTTCACCCGCGGCCTGGAAAGGGGTGTCCTTGGGGTTTCAAGCCCCAAGGACACCCTGTGGCGGCGGGAAGGAGGAGAAAAGGGCCGCTTAGCCCCTTTCTGCTCTGTGTCGCTGGCGCAGCCATGTAAAGGCAGTGCCCAGCGACGCAAAAGTGGAAGGAGTTCCGAAATGGAGCTCCTTCCGGGGCCGTGGAAAGGGCGCCCCAGGCGCCCTCGTGTGGCCCCAGTATGTCACTTCCGTGCCGCCCCATTTGGAGGTGGTGCAGTCATGATGCCTATGTGTATAGGGTGCCACCATTTTGTACGGGCCTTATGATGCTCCTGTTCATCTCCAACAGCATGACTGTTAGGGAATTGGCCCTAATGTGATAATTTCCTTAAATGAAGTCTAGATGGTACTTAATGCCGGACAGATGACACTGGACAGAGATTTTTCTGCTTGGAATGTTGACTGATCCAATTGAGAAGAAACATGAAAAGACACTACAATATATGATTGAAGCAGCTAGAATAATACACACTCAGGCGGGATACAAACCACCGCTTTGCGGCGCTCCCCCGCCGGTGCCATTTGCTCTGTGCGGGAGCTGCAGCAGCCAAACCGCGCGGCTCCCGCGTGGAGCAAAAAAGAAGCTCCATTTCGGAGCTTCTTTCCGCGGTGCACTGATGATGTCGCGAAGCGCCAAGGGCGCATTCGCGACGTCATTAGGGCCGTGCGACGTTCAGATGCTCAGTGTCCGATACGTCAATATGGCGCCGGCCATGTAGAAGGGCCGGCGCCGTATTGTACAGACACAGTCCGTACTAGACTCAGGGGCGTCTAGAAGAGACGCCCCCTTTTTAAAATGGGACGTCCTCCGGACGTCCCAACTGCCGGTATGTAACCGGCCTCAGAGATGAAAGGACACCAAGATGGAAATGCAAGAAAATTGGCTGATAAAGACGAATGGACTTGCCAAAATGGACACACTGACAACGCTGGTGAAAGAGAAATCTTGAAAATTTTGAAGAAATATTGGGAATTGTTTATTATATATTTGCAGTGTAATGGGAACATGAATCAATGTCAGATTTGGTAACATAAACAAAATTAGTATGTTGTCAAGGTATACATATGTAACTATATATAAGGAAGTAGAGATATAGTGGTGTATATTCATCTGTTGAGGGGGAGTCAGTAGTGTATGTTTATTTTTGTTTAATAGTTTAGTCTTTTTTAATCATGGTTTGTATTTTAGACATATTCATAAAATGTGTTTGTAACTCTATGTTTAACAAAATGATTTTTAAAAATTAAATGTAAAAGCCCTCCCTGGACCCCCTACACTTAAACAATTATAAACAAGAATCAACTCTCCATTTTCTGAGAAAGTTGTTTTCCAACTCCAGGCAGTCTTAGATCTAGAACCATTTCAAAGGTTCACAGCAGGATACAGAGTTGAGGCCACTATGGATGATCTTCACCTGATTATTGATAGAGGGAGTATGTCCCTGCTGGTGCTTTTTGGACCTCTCAGTGGCATTCGATACCACTGATGCCACATGGTATCCTAATTCCTGGGGAATTTGGGAATCAAAGCACCTCGCTTCAGTGGTTCTGGTCTTCTCTCTTAGGCAGGTTTCAGATGGTGGTGCTCAGGGATAGCTACTCCTCCAAAAAGAAGCTGTTATATGGTATATCACAAGGTGCCATCCTCTCCCCAATACTGTTCAACATTTACATGAAACTGCTGGGAGAGACCATCCAGGGGCATGGAGTGGAGTCCGATTAGTATGCTGATGATACCCAAATATGTTTCCCCAAGCCTTTTAAAATAGCCTCACCTAAGGATACCATCTCTCCTCTGAATGAATGCCTGGGGAAGATAATGGGCTGGATGAGGAAAAATAAACTGAAGCTGAATCAGACAGAGGTGCTAACTGTCAAGGGTCCTAACCTGGGTTTGGAGGTGTGTCAACCAGTCCACCTGAAAGACTGTGCTTACAGCCTGGAAGTGCTTCTTCACACCAAATGATAGCTCAGATAGATGCAACAGCCAGGAGTACTTATTATCAGCACCAGCTGTGTGTCTTCCTTGAGCTGGAGGATCTAAAGATGGTACTGCATGTACTAGTAACCTCAAGGCTGGACTTTTGCAATGCACTGTAAATTGGCCTACCTCTGTATCAAATTCAGAGATTTCAACTAATTCAAAACATGGCAGCCACATCCAGGTGTGATCACATTACACCAATATTAAAATCACTCCATTGGCTGCCAATTAGTTTTCAGGCAAGGTACTAAGTATTGGTTATTACATTTAAAGCCCTACATGGTTTGGATCCAAGCTATCTATCGGTTCGTCTCCTCTCATATAATGCATCCTGTACACTCAGGTCCTCTGGGGGACATTTACTCCAGTCATCCAGAACTACTGTAGGTTGGCAGTCGTCACCCAGAAGTCTTTTTCTTCAGCCACCTCTAGACTATGAAATGTCCTGATAGAGGAGATTTGACAACTGAATATGCTGTCCATATTTAAAACAATATGAAAAGACCAGCATCTTCCAGAAAGCCTATCCAAATGATTTTTAAAATATGAATTTTAAATTATGAATGTTTCAATATGGATTGGTTGTATTACTATGTATTTGTTCTTTTAAATTCATGTCGTGTGTTTTTAACTCAAGTTGTATGCTGTGTATTAATCTGTTTTTATTCCTTGCCTCAATTCATAGGGAGAGTTAGGTAAGGAATAACAACAACAACAGCCTTCAAACCATGTAAAATATTATATTTTGGTTATTTATTTAATATTTATTTTGAAGTATGCATACCATCTTCCCCCATCAAAAAATGCTCCGAGAGAAGCAAAATGGGCCTTGGACATAAATTTACAATCTAAAAAGACCCAACACAAACAGAGAAAGGATGAGGAGGGAAGAGGAAAAAGTAAGTAGTCTTTTGTAAGGTTTGGTAGAATGTCCCATGTGTTTACCATGTCTCCCTCTGCTACAGACTTTTGGAATGGCTGTTCTTCACTACATAAGAAATGTAGTCCAAAAAGGAACTCTTACAAGCTCTGCTTGTTCTTATTGTTATATGTACACCAGAGACTTTATAATAAACATGCAAAATGAAAGACACTACTTTCCTGGCATTGCCTCAAACAATTATCAGGCACAAATTCAATAGTTGCATTGGCAGAGATGAGATTTAGGATAATAAATATGATGAAACAAGTAAAAAAAAATGCATTCGGTCAGATAGGAAATCATGCTGCATGACCATTTTCTGCACACATATTGTATCACAAAATCCAGGCTGCTGGCAGAGATAGAAGCACTTCTGTTAGTACAGGTCACCTAGCAAAAATGTGCATACAACATTCTCTTTAGAGCAAAGAGGTTCTTTGGGCACTAATGGGAAATGTGGTATTTGGGGAGATTATGGAACAGCAACAGCTGCAGGAAGAAAAAGCAAGGAATAGCTGGAGCCATTGTAACAGCTGGAGCTAAAGCAGAGGGAAGTTTTACCAAGGTTCCCATGAGTAAGCCCCTCTGGCACTTCCCCCTTCCATTCCCACCTCAACTTCAAGTGCCTATAAGTGAGCATACAAAACTATAGACTGGCTGCTTAGCATGACCCATTGGTTTCAATAATAGAATACATACTTGTTTTAAAGTCAGCACACATACCTAATACTAGGATTCTAGGCTGTTTCAGCAATTAGTTATTAAGAAATATAAATCAGGCAGACCAAATACTGAGCAGGTGATTTTAATCAAGACTGTATTGAAAAGAAAAGAAAAAGGAATGTGAAAACATTCCACATCTATGAAATGGGTACAGCCTTTTACAGCCAGAAGTCTTACTGGTTGTTTTTTTCCAAACCTTTCTCCAAACCCATTTATTCCATAAATGAACAAATTCATTTGAAATTATTTGCCTTACCAGTACCCTTGCATCTCACCTCTGCTGAAATTTAAATGTAGGATCTTTGTGGACATATGCCTATCTTGTTTGCTTATGACAAGTGCCATAGTATAGCAATGCAGAAGGTAGCTGTGATATGAAATTATCTATGGATGGATGAAAGACCTCTGAGAGTGCCTTGTAATCTTTCTAGACCAGTGGTTCCCAACCTGTGGGTCGGGACCCCTTTGGGGGTTAAACAACCCTTTCACAGGGGTCGCCTAAGACCATCGGAAAACACATATTTGCATGTAGCAATGAAAATAATTGTATGGTTGGGGGTCACTACAACATGAAGAACTGTATTAAAGGGTCCTGGCATTAGGAAGGTTGAGAACCACTGTTCTAGATGAAGAGTAGGAAATAATCATCCATCATCATGTCCTTTTCACATATATAAACTAGATGGTACATGGCAACAATAGCTTCATAGAGGACCTCCAAAATCTCACAATTTGATATAGATTTGGAGTTTGGTGTGGCATTACAAGAGTTGTTTGAGGATCCCAAATACCCATCCCTAAACTGCAAATCCCAGGATTGCATTGAATGTTGCCAGGGCATTTAAAAGTGTAATCACGGTTACATATAACTATGTTGTCTGTAAGGGACCTAGGTGTCTGCTGCATTGTCTAAACAGAATTGTACCTGTGGGATTATCTTAATCCAGTGCTTAATCCATTTAGGAGAATATAATGAAATTAACAAGGCCCAATTACCTCCAAATTATAACAAAATGTCATCATCCATCTCCCCCCCTCTTTTTTTTTTTTTTTTACCTTCCCTCTGACCCTCACATAGAGAGAGATGGACCTTTTATATCCAGACTGTTGAACAAAAAAGCATTTTGCCATCTGAATTGGCCATCTGTTAGAGGTTTTCAGACAGGGTGTCATGCTAAGAAGCTTTTATAATATGTCGGAGACAATATGTGGGAGACATTTTGGTACGAAGAAAATCTGCCATTCTTGTTTGAATGTTGCATAAACTATGACCAAATTACAGAACCTAACAATATCTGTCCATGCAGCATAAAAATTCAAATCTTTTCTTCTCTGGTGTTTGTTTGTTTAATTTGAAAGGCATGTTAGTAGGAATTTGCATAACCTTGTCACTTCTGTATTTCCAGAATCTATCACTAAATTACATTAGGATTTACATACTGTTCTTGACTTTAACAACAAAGTTAATCAGTACAGATCTATTCAAAGATCTGCTTAAATCATCTTGGAGCTGTAACAGTTGTTAATATTTCCCCTTTGTTTCTTTATTCTTTGTTTGACTTCCCCCCCCCCAAGAAAGATCTTAAATAACAACGAAAAAAGTTTTAAAGTATTTTATGTAAGAAAAAGCCAAGATCTATGCAATCTTTCGATATATTCTTTTATATTTTAGTGTGTGATTTAGAATAGCGTTATAAGTTTTCACCTTAAGCTAAAAAATACATGCTAGAAAGTGCTTAAGGCAAAAACCCCACTGAAATTTGTAAAAGCAATTTAAAGTCCATCTCCCCAAGAATAGTGGAAAGATCCGGGGGGGGGGGGGATGAGGGAAAAGGGGGCAGCAGGAAAAAAGGGGCATAGTCAAAGTTAGTCAAAGTACTGACATGCAAGAAAGACAAATCTGTTTTTCTCTTGTGGGCAACCATCAGCGTTTAGGACCATGATGGAGATGAGGCATTAGAACATGTGGTAGTGGGAGAGCACTGCATCCTCTAGAGAAGAGCTGCACAATTTGGCAGTAGGTAGATGTTAAAGTTACTGCTGGTTTTACTTCCTGCAGCAGTAAACTTTATAGTCTCGCCCCATCTATTCCTTTGTAAGAAATAATATCCAGGAAGACAGAGGTTCACAAAAGAACTTTCTTTACTGTAAACAGCAGAAAACATAACAGCATTTAGCAGTCTTTCACCAAGCAGAGTCTAGCAGAGACTGTCAGAATCTGCCAGCATACCTTAAAACCATAGAAACAGCATTAGGGTGTGGTTCAAAGCCTATTAGTCTGTTCACTAACAAGTAACATAAATGTTACAGAAGAGGACATTTGAGTCTTATCACTCACTTGAAAGTAAGACACAGAATGCTTACAAGTCAAATTCCTAACAGTAGGGGCCAAAATTAAAATAAGTGAACTTCTTATTAAAATAAGTAAACTATTAATAGTAATTCAGTTCTCCTCCTCCTCTCCGTGGGAGAAAACTGAGTGGTGGACGAGCCTTGCAGGGCAAATGTTCATCTTCTCCTTGGAGGAAAGCCCAGTGGTGGCAAAGCCTTAAGCATTCGGCCCTCTTCCACCACCTGGCCTTCTTTTGGGGAAAAAGCCCAGTGGTGGAGGAGCCTTAAGGAGTGAGCGTTCACCCTTCAGGGACGTAGCTAGGATTTTAGGAAGGGGGGGGGTCCAGACTAAGTACCACCATTATAATGGGGCTTGAGTGCGGCGGCGCAGCAGCACACACCATTCATTTTTCTAATGGAAGGGGGGGGTCCGGACCCCCAGAACCCCCCCTGGCTACGTCCCTGCACCCTTCCTCCTCCTCCAGCCAGTCCCCATCTCAGATGAAGGCTGAGTGGAAGAGGAGCCTTGAAGTTGTTCCACATCCTAGTGGGCCACCCCCATGATGTATGTTGTGCAGGCCTGCTCTAGAGAGCTACAGCATTCTGTAAGAGGGACGTTTTGGATGTCATATCACTCCCAGTCACCTTGAGAAGCATTTTGAGTGGTTTTTTTCCCTTCCTATTTGTGGAGTTTCCACCACTAAACACCATAGAATCATACAGATGGAAGAGACCACAAGGGCCAACCCTCTTTGGCCATGCAGGAATACACAATCAAAGCACCCCTGACAGATAGTCATCCAGCCTCTATTTAAAAACCTCCAAAGAAGGAGACTCAACCACTCTCCAAGGGAGTGTGTTCCACTGTCGAACAGCTCTTACTGTCAGAAAGTTTTTCTTAATGTTGAGGTGGAATCTCTTTTCTTGTACTTTGAATCCATTGCTCTAGAGTCTATTCTCTGGAGCAGCAGAAGACAAACTTGCTTCATCGTCAATATGACACTCCTACAAATATTTAAACAAGGTGATCATATAACCTCTTAACCTTATCTTCTCCAGACTAAATATACCAGCTCCCTAAGTCTTTCCTCATTGGGCATGGTTTCCAGACTCTTCACCATTTTGGTTGCTTTTCTCTAGACACACTCCAGCTTCTTGACATCCTTTTTGAATAGTGGTATCCAGAACTAGACATAGTATTCCAGGGGAGAACTCAACCAAGCATAACAGAGTGATACTATTATTTTCCTTCAGTTAGACACTAATATTCTATTGATGCAGTCTAGATTTGCATTGTTTTTTTAGCTACCACATCACACTGTTGACTCATGTTCAACTTGTGGTCTACTAGGACTCCTAGATCTCTTTCATATGTACTGTTGTCAAGATAGGTGTCTCCCATCCTATATCTGTGCATTTTAATTTTTTGATAAAAAATTCCACATTCTTCCCAGCATTTCCAGCACTTACTGTCTTTTGTTAAATAAATTATTGATAATTTGTTCAAGTTCAAATGTCAATGAAAATACATTTTATGATACAAATACAGGGGGAATTTCAGGCACTTCCAGCTTTGGTGGTGCTGGAGCTTGTGGTGGATGTTGCTGGGTCTCCATCAGGGGTAGGAATGGCACCAACGTTGTTGGCTGCCCTATAGTTGCTGCTTGTGGGAGACTGATCTCCTCAAGTAGTTTATCAGCCCCTGTTTTTGGCCAGCAGCCTCTCTTTCCAGAAGTAGCACCTCCATCATGCCCCAAAGAACCACCACTTGCTCCCAAAGTTGTACTTTCCTCTCACAGGGTTTCTGCAGCTGAGCAAGCACTCAGCAGTGCCATCACAGCAGTTCTTCTGCCAATGGGGAGGACATTGCCAATGGCAATTCTTGAGGGCCTGTTCTGGGTAAGGCCCTCAGGCCACAAGTCTCTGCTGTGGCCCCATTCCCTAATTCCATTCCTGGAACTGTCAGACTAATGGTTGTGGTGTCACCACCAACCGCCAGTTCTAAGGTCAGAGTGTCATTTTCTGACTACAGAATTTTGCTTTCTTCTAGCAACTGCATTATGCATCGACTAACAGCATAAAGGGGGTTCTGCCAATTTGTTATGTCCAGCAGGAATGATACCAAATGCATTGTGCATCAATAATAGCGAGAGAGAGAGAGAGAGAGAGAGAGAGAGAGAGAGAGAATTCTGGCAATCTGTTCACTCCAGCAGAATACCAAAGATCCGAAACTCAGGATACATACTAATAACTCAGAGACTTTTATTAAGAAAACTATAGATCCAATCCAGAATTGCCAGAACTGACTAGCAAACATTACAACCACATAATTAAACTGCACATAATTTATACATCAGGCAGTTTTAATTCTTATTCATTAAAATTAATAAGCATGTTTCACCTGTTTTTCACTCACCACTTCTTTTCTTTGTTGTTGCAGCAGACACTTTCTCTCAAATGACCTTGGACATGCTCACCTCCTTTCTTGGTTTATCTCAATACCTGCACTGGGCTCCAAATTCTTCCACTGCTGGAAAACTAGATAATGTTACTGAAGGTGGGGTGACAGTGCATGCTGTAACACCCCAAAACTGCCAATTGGTTGTTTAAGACTATTGCAGAGTGGCTGGTAGTTATCCAGTACAGAGGTGTTCAGGAAGGCTGTTTTCATCAGAAGTTTTACCATTGTCTCTTTTGGCTATGTTGGAATACTGCCTTGCAAATTAGTAGGAAGACATGGCAGCTCCCACAACTTCAGTTTGTACAGACTGAAATATATGCATTATCATTGGACAAGCAGGGGCCAGAATTATATCCAGTTAGCGTATATTAAACTGCAGTGTTCAACTCAAACAGGAACTGAGCAACCTTATTTGCAAAGTGTCATAGTCTGTGTAATAGTGTAATAAGTAATCTACATTCTCTCCTTGTGTGCCAGAATGTAACAAACCACTGACCACTCCAACGTCACCACTGAACTTCTCTGTGGAGAGGCAATGATGCCAAAGGACAGGTTGCTTACCTGTAACGGTATTTCTTCGAGTGGTCATCTGCGAATACATACAAATACATACATACAAATGTGTTGTACTGCGCCTGCGCAGTGTGACTCGGAAAACATCTAGAATCACTGGGCAAAGTTAACTTTGCAACTTTTTGACGGTAGCTCTGCCCATCTCTTATAAGCCCCCTGCATTCCCGCTCTTTCTCCAGTTCTGAAAGCGACATGAGAATGAGCCAATGTAGAGCAGGACACTGAGGGGAGGATGGGCGGGATTTGTATGTAATCGCAGATGACCACTCGAAGAACTACAGTTACAGGTAAGTAACCTGTCCTCCTCCTTCGTGGTCTCTGAGAATCATACAAATGGGGTAGACTGACAAGCTTAGGCAAGTGGCGGAGGGAGTGTCATGACACCAAAGTAAGGTTCAAATAAAACTGTGTTTATTAACCACAATAAAGTAATTGAACCAAAACAGTGCCTGTTGAATTCAGTACTTCAAAACAGTACTTTGACCTGTTCAAGTCATAAGGCACATATACAACACAGTAGATCATGAAGTACCTATGTAAACCATGTCAATGCTGTAAACAATGCCAATCCTGTCAATAAAGACATTCGTTTCAACAACATGTAAACAAATGGAAATGCAGTGCAATCAATGTAAACCTGAAACCAACTCTGCCCTCCCAAAAGCTACATCCCATTTGGCCCTGGTGTCCATCCTGTAGTGTTTGATGAAAGTCAAGGGCTGGGACCAAACAGCAGCTTTGCAGACATCCTCCAAGGGGACCACAGTCAGAAAAGCAGAGGATGTCGCTACCGCCCTAGTTGCATGGGACCAAACCCTGGCCGAGAGAGGTCTGCCCGACAGTTCATATCAGAAGTGGATGGTACCAGCCACCCATTTGGAAAGCCTCTGTGCAGTCACAAGCAGTCCTTTTTTCGGTTCCAAGTAGCATTGGAAAAGTCTCTCAGATCGGGTTCGAGGCCAGGGTCAGTAAAACAATGTCCTGACACATGTGGAAAGATGACAAGACCTTAGGCAGAATGGTAATCGGTACGGAGGACAACCTTATCCTTATGGAACCTAAGGAAAAGCTGATCCCTCCGCAAGCCACAGAGGGCAGAGCTAATGGCCACAAGGAAGGCTGTCTTCCAAGTCAGCAGTGGTCATAGGTTCAAAGGGCTTGGATTGCAGAGAAGACAGCACAGCATCCAAACTCCAAGCAGATGTTGGTACTGAGACCGGAGGATGGAGGTTGTTGCAACCCTTCAGGAAACTCTTCTCCAGAGGGTCCCTAAAAAAAGGTTTGCCATCAAATTGGAAATGGGAACAGATGGCAGAAAGATAGCACTTAATGGAAGTGAGGCACAGCCCCGAATCCAAAAGTGACATCAGGAACTCCAGCACAACCGGTGTCAACACTCGGGATGAAGAGAGGCCTCTCGTAGAGAGGAAATCTACAAACTTCTTCCATTTGGAAGTGTAGGACTTCTTGGTGGCCGGTTTCTGGGCAGCCAAAATCACCGTCGGTACCGAGGCATGTAGCAAGTCTAGGGCCGGTAGGTTCTCGATGTCTGGATGCTGAACCCAGCCATCCTGGAGAGTGACGAAATCCGTATAGAACTCGAGACAGAGAAAGTCCTCCTGTGTGAGGTGGAGCAGAAACCACGGTTGTCTCGGCCACCAAGGGGTGATCAGGATGGCATCCGAGGGGTTCCTTGTCATCTTGGACACCACTCTGGTCATCAACGGGAATGGAGGGAAGACGTAAAGCATCTCTCCTGGCCAAGCGAAGGCGAATGCGTCTCTGAGGGAGTCCTCGTTGTGTGCTTGGGAGCAGAACTGGGGACAGTGGCTGTTGAGAGCGGTCGCAAAGAGGTCAATCTGAGGGGTTCCCCACCGACTGAAGAGGTCGCCTCTTCTTGGAGGATTTGTAGCTCAAATCCTTTAGGGAGCTCATATCCTTTGCATGGGCTGAAATCTTTTTGGAGCCCGAGTCCTTGTGTTTAGCCTTGTCCTTCTTAGAGGACTTAGACTTGGACTTTTCGAGTGCTCCTTCAGACCCAGCATCCCCTCTCGGGACAATGGCACTTGGCTCGGTGGAAGAGCTCTGGGCCACAGCGGCTGATGCTGCAGATACCAACTCTGATGCAGCCGGAGCAGAAATGGAGTGGGAGGCAGACAGAGGCAGGAGAGCCTGTTGGTACAGGGCAGCCTTAAGGCGGGAGTCCTGATTCTTCCTCGCCTGCAGAGTCAGAGACTTGCAGAGAGTGCAGGTCTTGGGGTTGTGGCCCTCCCTGAGGCAGAGAAGGCAAAAAGAGTGCGAGTCCTGCCCAGGAATCTTACCTCCGCAGACGTCGCACTTCTTAAAAGGAGCCGGAGATATCGTAGCCAAATCACAGTCCAAATCGTAGTCGTTCAAGCATGCAGAGAATGGTCAACAAAACACGAGGGAGGTCAAATCGAGAATGGTCAAACAGTCCGAGTTGAAAAATTTCTAGTGAGACAAGCAGAAGTTACAGAAGCAAAGTTTCTAAGCAGCTAACGCAGTGGAAAGAAGGAACTGGGGAAAGAGCGGGGACACAGGGGACTTATAAGGGATGGGCAGAGCTACCACCAAAAAGTTGCAAAGTTAACTTTGCCCAGTGATTCTAGAAGTTTTCCAAGCAGCATTGCGTAGGCGTAGTACAACCCATTTGTATGATTCACAGAGACCACAAAGAAGAACAATCATTTCTTTGCCAATAGAGTAGGCTTTCAAATAGTCTCCAGCTAGTCTGTCAGACTCATTTCAAGTTAACCAGCAACATCACTCTATCCACAGTCTCATTCGTTACCAACAGGTCCACAGAAAACTAAAGAATTGGTCTGGTTACTACTCTGTGAAAGAGTGATTATGCCCATTTATCTGAACATCTTCCAGTTTAAGGTCAACCAGGCTTTCACAGAATCAGCAACAGGAAACCCTTTCAGCCAAAGAGGAACTACCCAGCTCCTTCCACCTCCTGGGGTAAATAATTTCAATTTTAATCTAACTTCTACAATGGCTCCAAATGCTAGTAAATCTAAATCCCACTAGGTGGTGATTTAATCATGGCAACAGAACTAAAAAGATTTTCTTCGTACCAAAATCACCATTATTCCATTCAGCCCAGAATCACAGATCCAGAATGTGACTTGCCAATTAATTGAGGCCAGACACCATACATGGTTGTAACTGAGGCCATGACAGGGTGACAGAGTATCTTCAGCACAGATGTTGAATTCCCCCATACAGAATGCTAAATCGCAATCCCCCAAGGCCATCTCAGTTACTAAGGGAGACTGTCTCTTCAGGTACATTCCTTCAGACTCATCAGATTGTCAGACAGGATGTCTAGTGAAAGGAATTGAATCACAATAGAATACTGCAACTCTGCCCCTCCTCACTTCCTTAGATTGTACTTACTACTGTAAAAGAGAACCCAGACAGACAAAATTGTGAAAGACCAGTCCTCTTGCCTGCCCCCTGCCAACTTCGTCCAGCCAGCTTGGCATGCTCACCTACGATCAAACCCTGAATAGGAGTTGTTACCCCATTCACTAATCTGATACCAAAGAGCAGCATTTTAGCTGACACATCTTGAAGTCAAGGCAAACCAGGATCTGAACACCTTGCACAGATCTGTAATTTGACAAACTACAGGATGACTCCTTTAAAAATATTACACTCCTTTCTGGAGCTTTTAAGGGTCATGATGATGAGTAAGGATGGGAAATCCAGCACTTTGAGGCATCTCCCATCTAGTTTGAATCAGGGGGAGGGGCATAATCATAATAAAGCAACACTGACAACAAGTGTCTTCAGATGAAACATCAAAGAACCCACCAGCTGTACACAAAGTTCTCTCCCTTGTGTGCATACTGCTTTTATAGATTACAGCCACAAATAAGGTGACAAAGGGGCTTTCCAGACCGGCACTTTGCGCAGGCCTGGACACATGCTAGGGTTGCCCAAGGGTGGCGCCACCGCATGCCTCGCAATCCTAGCACGGCGCGGCGACATGATAATGGCAGCGCCCTGTACAGTGGTACCCCGGGATACGAATGCGCCGGGTTACGAATTTTTCGGGATACGAAAAAATCCCATAGGGATTTATTGCTTCGGCTTACGAAGGTTTCTTCGGGTTACGAAAAAACCGCGGCGCTATTTTCCGCCACCGGAGGGCAGCAGAGAGCTATTTTTCCATTAGCGCCTATGGGAATTCGGCTTACGAAGGTATTTCGGGTTACGAAATTAACCGCGGAACGAATTAATTTCGTAACCCGGGGTACCACTGTATACACGGGAGCCGCCATTATAACGCAGTGTGGGCGTGATGTCCCCGTGAAGCTGCAGGGCGCTTGGGGCGCCCTATCATCATTGCGGGAAGGAGCTCTGAAATGGAGCTCCTTTTTGCTGCATGCATCACTGGCGCAGCTTTTACACGCCCTGCAGCATGAAGCCCCCAGGACACCCCTTTCCAGGCTGCGGGGATGTGGTGTTTTGCTGCTTCCTCGAGACCTGGAGAAGAGGCAGATTGGGGCCTCTGGGGATGCTGCTGCGGATGCCCAGACCCCAATCTGGAAGGGGAAAGGGCGGGTGCAGGCCGCCTCAAAGGGGCGGTCTGTATCCCGCCGAAGTCTTGATTTTGAAACATCTCAAACACCCTTTCATACAGTAGTTGGGCACTGTGGAATGAAAAGCATATGCAAACTAGGGTAGAGTCAGTAGTTTTAAAAACTAATATCCTTGGAATACTAGTATTCTGATTTACCATCTGCGATTGACTCAGGCTGATATGCATATTTTAGTTTTCTTTTCAGTTCAACCAAATAAGCTTCCTTTGAATGTATGAACAACTTTTCCATAGAACACCACCCACAAGCTATCACATGACACTTCAGATGGTAGTTGTGTCTGCTGAGTGAGTAGAGGGAGCATTTAAAATAAAACTATGCATAGTACAGCTTTGTTTTATAAAATGAGAAAAGTGTTCCAGTTTATTAAATGTCATTCAAGCTGAACAATAGGGGCTACACAGCTGTCAGTACCCATCATTTTTGAGACTCATAGCAGTGTCAACATCCAGCATGCTGAAATTTGTCTCGCCATGGTATTTTCCTGGTAATCTTCCAAATCCTTGGCAGGATGTTGAATGATATTCTAAGAAAGAGATCACCTTACACTAACAATGAAAACCAGGAGTTCCCTATAACTGTACAGGCCAACAGATAATAATTTGTTCAGAATTACAACTGCCACATGGTGGCAGGGATAATGATGGTAGGAGTGATCACTGTGAGGCTCCTGCCCTTTGTTGTTGTTAACTGACCTTGAGTCAATCTTAACTCATGGAGGCACTATGGATGAGACATCTCCAAGGCTCCCTGTCCTCCACTATTCTGCTTAGTTTCTGTAAACTCACATCTGTGACCTCCTTAATAGAAGTCATCCATCTAGCATGCAACCTCCCTCTCTTTCTATTTCCCTCCATCTTTCCTAACCATTATTGTTTTTTCCAGTGAATAATTCCTTCTCATGATGTGACCAAAGTACAACGAACTCAACTTTATCATCTTGGCTTCCAGGGAGGTTTCTAGCTTGATCTGGTCTAAGACCCATTTTTGTTTCTTTCTTTCTTTGGCGGGTTACAGACCGCCAAATAGTACGTATACAATACGTACTAGGGTTAGGAAGGGGCGGTGCTTCCGCACCCCCCTAACCCTAGTACGTATTGAATACGTACAAGATGGCAGCGCCCTGTTCATACGGGCGCCGCCATCTTTACGTATCGGACGCTGAGCGTCCGTACGTGTCGCAGCCTTTATGACGTAGCGAGTGCGCCCCTGGCGCCTCGCTACGTCACAAACGCGACTCTAAAAGAAGCTCCATTTTGGAGCTTCTTTTTCGGTCCGCGCGGGAGCCGCGCCGTCTGAAGGCTCCGGCTCCCCCGCAGACCTACCGGTGGTGGTCTGTACCCCGCCTTTGTTTTGGCTGTCCATGGAATCCTCAGCACTCTTCTCCAGCATCACATCTCAAATGAATTCATTTTCTTCCTATCTTCTTTCTTAACTGTCCAGCTCTCACATACATATGTAGTTTAAGGACTACAATGGTTTGTATGATACTAACATTTGTACTCAGTTGTATATCTCTGAATTTTAGGATCTTTTCTAAAAAATTTTCATAGTTGTCCTCCCCATTCTTAATCTTCTGATTTCCTCGCTGCAGTCCGCATTCCTATCAATGTTTGATCTCAGGTATGAGAACTCTTTTACTATTTTTATTTCTTCATTGTCTAGATTGAATTTGTGTAAATTCTCTGTAGTCGTTATTTTTGTTTTCTTTATGTTCAACAGTAAATCTGCCTTTGAACTTTCTTCCTTGATTTTCATTTGTAGTTGTTCCAGGTCTGTAAAGTTTTCTACTGGTGGTATGGTGTTGTCTGCATGTCTTAAGACTGTCGATATTCCTTTCTCCTATTTTCACTCCTCCTTCTTCTGTGCCCAAGCCTGCTTTTGTTAGATTATGCTCTGCATATAAGTTGAACAGGTGGGTGATAAGATGCAACCTTGTCTGACTCCTTTGCCAGTTGAGAACCATTCTTTTTCTCCTTGTTCTCTTCTGACAGTAGCCTTTTGTCCTGAGTACATATTTCTCACCATGATTATCAGATGTGTCGGCACTCTCATGTCTTTAAAGGCATTTCATACCCTTTCTTGATCTATGCAGTCAAAAGCTTTGCTATAATTTCTAGAGCACATGCTGATTTTCTTTTGAAATTCCTTGGTGTGCTCCATTAGCCACTATATGTTTACAATGTGGTCCCTAATGCTTCTTCCTTTCCTGAACCCTGCTGGGACCTCTGGGATTTCTCTCTGTGTGTATGGTTGGAGTCTATGTGTACTGATAACAGTCTCCAAAGAAAAGAGAATGCAGCCAACTTTTGTAAACATCTATGGAAATAGCTAATTCATTCAAACAATATGGCAATCTGACTTGAACACTGAGATCTCAGATTCTAATTGGTACCATATCTGGACATCTTCTTAAACATCTAAGTCAGCAGCCAACAAAGAGAGAGTCCTGAAAACTGTTTATAAGTGGTACCAAACACCTATACAACTCTCCCAAATGACTAATAATGTTGCTCCGGGTTGTTAGAAGAGGATGTAAAGATTGTGGTTCATATGCCCACATGTGGTTTGAATGTCCCAAAATCACATTTTTGGACCACAATTCTGAACCAGATATCATTTATTACAAGACAAACTACATTTCTACCCAGCCCCTATATTACTATCTCTTTATGCTGGACAGAATTCTAGATTGAAAAATAAAAATTCTATTATTATTATTATTATTGAGCAGAGGTGCCTAAGAAATGGAACACAGGAGGTCTTAATCTGACCATTTGGTGGACTAGATTATGGAACACCTGTCTACTGGAAAAACTTTCACATAACTTGAGTTTCTCATGCACACAAAGGACACAGCACATTCCAAGAGGACTGGTTTTTTAAGATACATTGTTAACAGACATGACTTTATGACAAAAGGACCTGTGTGACTGAACCAACATGATGTTATACCTTCATTTCATTCTTCTTATGACATCTTCTAAACACGCAGCAGACAAGAGAACCATATTAGGTAGAGAACTGTTTTATGCCTTTGTTTAATTGTTGAAAGATGTTTGAAATTTGATTGTTAAAATTCTATACTAATCATTTTACTTTATCTTCCTTTTCCTCTTTTTTAAAAAAGGTTTTTAAAAAAGAAAAAAAGGAAATTGCTGAGTTGTGGGTCACATTTATTACTACTTCTCAGTTGTTTCTTTCTCATCTCCATCTGTGCTTAATAAAACTGAATGAGCTATAATCTCTGTAACCTACACCTTTCTGTGTATATCAGCTGAGAGATCCATAGCTAGGGTTTTCACTAATGCTGAATGTGTAAGCTAACGATAGAACTAAATGGGTAATTAAATATGGAACACCTTCACCATGGAGATATGACTGGTGCCAGCAAGACAAAGATATAGGATGAAAGACAAAGATATAGGATGGATGGGGGACACCTGGCTTAAGTAGACCAAAAGTTGAACATGAGTCAACAGTATGGTGCAGTAGCTAAAAATGGCCAATACGATTTTAGATTGTATCAATAGAAGTGTAGTGTCTAGATCAGTGGTCCCCAAAATGTGATGTTCTTTAAGGGATTTTGGACTTTGGGCAACATCTAAGGTTTCTGGGAGCTGATGTCGAAAATCTCTTAAAGGGCATAGTTTGGGAATCACTGGTCTAGATAAAGGGAAGTAATAGTGCCACTCTATTCTTCTTTGGTCAGGCCTCATCTGGAATACTTTGTCCAGTCCTGGGCACCACAATTCAAAAAGAATGTTGACAAATTGGAGCGTATCCAGAGGAGCCCAAAATGGTGAAGGGTCTGGAAACCATGCCTTATGAGGAAAGACTTAGGTACCTGTGTATGCTTAGCCTGGAGAAGAGATGGTTAAGAGGTGATATGATAGCCCTGTTTAAGTAGTTGAAGGGGTGTCACACTGAGGATATAAGAAGCTTGTTTTCTGCTGCTCCAGAGACTAGAACATGGAACAATGGATACAAGCTACAGGAAAAGAGATTCCATCTCAACATTAGGAGGAGCTTCCTGACAGTAAGGGCTGTTCGACAGTGGAACACACTGCCTCAGAATGTGGTAGAGTCTCCTTCTTTGGAGGTCTTTAAAAAGGCTGGATGGCCATCTGTCGGGGCAGAGGATTGAATTGGGTGGCCCTTGTGGTCTCTTCCAACTCTATGATTCTATTACAATTGTTTAAATGTCAGCTTAAAATCTTTTTTTTTCCTGGGAAATTATTTTTTTTAGCTGATTGAATCAGTTTAATTGTTTTTATTGCCTTTCTTGTTTTGATCACATATTTTGGAGGCGTTCTTGTTTAAATTATTTTTTGCTGTTTTAATTGTATTTGTTTTCTATGAGGAAAAGCTAATGATGTAGCTAGTGGTGCTTGATTTTAAAAGAAAACACTGAAGAGTGTTGACTGTAAGATAAAACCCTGTGGCAATCCACTTGAGACCTCTCTCCAATATGAAGTGCAACTATTGATGATGATTTGTTGTACAGTTTCCAACCAGTTATGCATCTGTCTGATGATATTGCCATCTATTCCACATTTAATCAGTTTGCTAATCAGAGTATCATGGGAGGCTTTGTCAAATACTTTGCGGAAATCCAGATAAATGACAACTACAGGATTACTACCATCTACAACTAGTAATCCACTAAAAACAAAGCTACATTATTAGTTTGGCAGGATTTGTTCTTGATAAACTCATGCTGCACCATCATCTAGATACTTGTAAACAGACTTTTTATAATCTGGTAATAATTTTCCTCAAGCTGACTGGTGTGTTGTTCCCCAAATCTTCTTTTCCCTCATTTTTTGAAGAGAGGATAATTTTTGTTCTTATCCAGTCCCCTGACACCTAACCTGTTCTCCAATATTTCTTTTTAAATGATCGCAAGTGGTTCACATGTAAAGGGACACAACTGTAACTGTAGCTCTTCGAGTGGCCATATGTGAACTCACACAAATGGGTTATCTGTGCCTGCACAGTGCATTGTTTGGACCCTTCTAGAGCTATTATGCAAGTGTCTTGGTAGTGGCCCCACCTACTCCCTGCACACCTGACTAATACACTTTCCATCTAAATGGACACTGAAGCAGTAGCCAAGGAGCTAAGGAGAGACATGACACAATGAGAAGAGTAAATATGGCTTCTGTGGATGATCAACTGTCTCTCCTTCAAAGGTGGTAATGCTCTGGATTGCCTGTTGAGTCTTCTCAGACCAGCTCACTCATTGTAAATTCCTGCTCCTGAATCCGTTCCATCAGAATAGGTTGCAGGACAAAGGCTGAACCTAAGCCACTCTGATAGCCTTTAGGGCTGAAGGGTGGGGTATAAGTACTTTAATAATAATAATATGACAAAGGCTGAACCGAAGGACAGGTTCCTTCAACACTCTTTGGCCTCTTCCTCTCCACCCGGTGCAATGAAAACAAATTGGAAGTCTCCACATCAATAGATCTAACTAGTATCAAGGGCACTCTGGATTGGGAGTAGAATGTGAGGCAGGACAGACAGTGGCATCCTTGGCCTTTTCAAAGCAGGGTGGATGCTTCTGAAAAGAATTCTTCATTGCCACCCAGATGCAGTAGAATCAAAAAGTTGGAAGAAACTACAAGGGCCATCCAGTCCAGAGTAACCAGAGGTGATCAGAGCCAAGGAGGCCTCAGGTGATATTGAGGAATGGCCAAATAGAAGCCTGACAGAGGCTGTATGGAGTGGCCTTTTTTCTGCTATTTCATTGGCTGCCTTCAAAGCTTTCTCCCATAGGTTGGTTCCTGTTCGCTTATGGGGTAAATGCCTTGCACTTAGAACAGATCTCCATGTTGTGACTTTTCCCAAGGCCTAACAGACAACCGTCTAATTAAAAATAATAATTGTAAGCCGCTCTGATAGCCTTTAGGGCTGAAGGGCGGGATATAAGTACTCTAATAATATTATTATTAATAATAATTATTATAATGTGAACTACCAGATACCTTTTTCAGGTATTTTGATCACACAAGATGTATAATTCTTAAAAGGCTATTCTGAGCAAAGCAACCCATATGTCAAACCAGAAGTCAAAGTCCAAAGCAAAGTCAAGCTACAATCCAGTTTCCAGAAAGAAGACAGAAATCCAAGCCAAAAAGTATAGCCATAGAAATCAGAGTCCAAAGCTATGCCAAATCATAATCCAAAGGGGAGTTAGAAATCTAAGACATAAGTTATAATCTATCTTTATTATAACTGAAGTTTGTTTGATGTTGCTGTTGCCACAGAAGATGAAAGAGAACTGAGGGTTTAGTCAGGAAGTGAACCAGTCAGGATTATGCGGAGTTGAGGCTAACAATAAAACGCTGACATAATAGCTCTAGAACAGTAATTCCCAAAGTGGGTGGTAGTGCTCCTGGGGGTGTTGGAAAGCTCAAGGGGGTGCTAAGGGGGGGGGGGGCAGGGGGGGGGGGGAAAAAAAAAGGGGGGGGGCAGGGAATTATGAGGATGATGATTGCGTGAAACTTCTTTTGTGCACCATTCTGGGTCCATCCATCCAGGCTGTGAGGCGAGAGACCCAGTATGTCTCGTTTGGCTTTGCTTCACCCTGGAGCAGAGCAAACAGACCCTGTCTTTCCCCTTTCCTCACTCCCTCTTCTTTCTGGGTACCAAACAGTTGCCACAGCCACCTTTTTGCAGAAACTGCTTGACTTCTCCCTTCAAGGAGCCCAAGGAGAACAGCATCTGCAGGTAAAAAAGACACAAGCTGGTTCCAAGGCAAAAGGGAAGGGAGGGGGCAGGCACATGCAGGCTATCCTCCTTTCCCCTTTGTCTTGGCTAGCTAGCATGGAGAGGTGCTTGGGTTGTCTCCTAAGCCGAAAGGGGCCAGTTGCCTGAAAAAGTTTGGGACCACTGCTCTATAAGTTTCTGAACAATGCACTGTGCAGAAACAGATAACCCATTTGTGTGAGTCACAGAAGCCACAAAGAAGAACTGTGAGACACAAGCATTTGTGCAAGTCTCTGTCACATCCTAAAGCAAGGCTCATATCAACAAAAAGACAAGCCATTTGTATAACAATATACACAGAACTGACCTTTATGCAAAATTTCCATTGTTTTTAAAAATGTTAAACCTCTAGACCCCACAAGCAGATAGCTGTTAGTTCTGATCATACTTGAATAACTTTGCTGGTTGTGCCCAAGAGTTAAAGATAAGCTTTTCTAAAATCTACTTTTTTAAAAAAATAGATGATAGGAAGAGACTATATAAAGAAAAATAAGAAATAAGGAACAAGAATAAGCTATAAGAGCAAGAAAAAAACACGCTACTGAGAGCAAGGCAAGGCAACCAATTCTTTCAGCAGACAGAAAAAAACTGAAGTGGAGGTAGTTTGGCGGGCTTGAGCATGTGCAATAGGCAGTGGAGGAGGGGTTATTTCTGCCAAGCTACTCAGCTTTGAAGAATTCGTTAGTGATCTCTGTGCAGGCACCGATATGTAAGGCACAGATACCATGATGAAGAAGAACTATGGGACACAAGCATTTGTGCAAGTCTGTGTCACATTCTGAAGCAAGGCTTATATCAACAAAAAAGAAGGCAAGTCATTTGTATAACAATATGCACAGAACTGAACTTTATGCCAAATTGCTATTGTTCTTAAAAATGTTAAGCCTCTAGAACTCACAAACAGATTAAGATGATAGTTCTCATCATACTTGAATAACTTTGCTTGTTATGCCCAAGAGTTAAAGATAAACTTTTCTAAAATCTGACTATCAAAATTAAAGAGTTTATGAAACTCTCATAATAAATTTGCACACAATAGGCCACAGCTTTCAGAGGGAGAGGACTAGTAGTCTTCTTTCAAATAATAAATGGATCACAAATGGATGAAACCAATTAATTCTATTCATTCACTAATAAAACTACCATGAAACATTTCAGAAATAAAGTTTGCCCAACAATTCTAAATTGATTTCTGATGTTTTTTACATAGGTGGTCTTGCAATTTCATCTTTGTGTGGAAGTACGGGAAGACCATTTCATAGGTTATTTCACAGATCAAGACCC
Organism: Sceloporus undulatus; assembly: GCF_019175285.1. Taxonomy (NCBI): domain Eukaryota; kingdom Metazoa; phylum Chordata; class Lepidosauria; order Squamata; family Phrynosomatidae; genus Sceloporus; species Sceloporus undulatus. Next base: position 100,236,997 of record NC_056526.1, read on the forward strand.
AATGTCATTAATATTCCAAAGGATTCATGCAAGCATACGTGAACATACCCTGCAAACCGGCAAATAAATGAAAAGTTGACGGACAAGAAAACATATGAGGATCCTGATAGTAACCTCTGTATAAACACTTCAATAGCATGGCTCAAACTGGAATAACAGAATAATTTTACATTCATTCCTCTTCCCAAACATATTAATTTTTTTTCCAATCAACCCAGATACTGAAGTACAGTTGTGTAATGTGCACCAATCCCCCAAATTTTCTAATATATTTCAGTCATCAAGGGCAGGTTCCACTAAGCACAGACTTAAGAAAAGGGTCTGGAATCTGTGATACTCCTGATATTGAATTCCAGCTCACCACCTGCCCCAGACAGCATTGCCAATGGCCAATGTGAGGAGTTGAAGTCCAACAAAAGCTGTAAGATTTGGATGAAAGTAAGCAGTTTCTGAGCGAGCACTAACAAAGGATTCAATGTGTATTCTGACTAATGTCAACTGCATAAAATTAGCACACATAACCATAATATCACTTAATATTAATTTGGTTATTTGTTGTTAACTGCCTCTAAGTTGGCCTTGACTCATGGCAACCCTGGATAAAAAATTGTTGGGCAAAGGAGCTCATCTTACAATGCTAGTGAATACTGTAAGCTAGGGGAAATGATAGTTTCAAGACATTATTTTTAAACATATTCATTTCTACATAATATATGTTCACCATTTTGGAAGTCTAGATAGGTACCTTTTAATTATTTTTAATGCATGAGTGAATGTGTATGAGTCTTGCATTTTTTTCTGGGCTGGATGCAAGTAGGAAGGAAATCTAAGAATCCTCTTGGGTTTCGAGAAGGAAATTTTATATAAATTTATTGGATTCAAACACTTGACAAACATAGCCTGGTCACACCTGTCAAGACTTATTAGGAGAAGAAATGCACCATACCTCCAGAACTCATACATCTGCATGCTATGTTTGTTTTAGAGAAATAAAGAGCATACTGTATATTAAAATGAAAAAGATAAAATGCAAAAAGATAAAAGACACAGCAGAAAAATTATAGTTGAACATATTTTAGTCAATTGAAGAAATGTGTAAATGATGTAAAACACAAACGAATAAGTACATTAAGGGCTCTTCCAGACTGGTCTAAAGAAGAATAAGTTCTCATAATATGGCTCCTTGAGTTTTGCCTGCTGATGTCACCTCCATGTCTACTGTTCCATTCTTTTTATTTAAAGCTGGGGAAGGTTTGGCAAGACTGTCCTGTTGTTTGAAGGGCAAATTTTCTCCTGTATGGTTTTTTTCTTTTAGAGTTACAGAATTCTTAAAGCAAAAGTGTCATTTCACTGATATACTATAGTACTATAACTCTAAAGGATGAAAAGAGAATGGAACATACTGTTTAAAAAGAATTTGAAAGAAACCCACTTGAGGGTAGGAATAAAAAGTTGCAGCTAGCGCCAGGAACAGCCAGAAGCCCAGGACAGTAGAAACATCATTTGGATATTTTTAGAAAACCTTGAGAATTATAGCAACAAGTACCACAACCTAGATAAATATTTGCACCATCTGGATGAACCCTTTGGATAACGCATACAAATGTGCACAAATTCCCACGCAGCTCCCAGTTCTTCCATGCAATGTCCCTAGGATCTTTGGTTACAAAACAAGGATGGAAAGAAAATGCAGGCAGGATTTGGAGAAACACAATAAAGTCAAGACTGAATAATAGAGTTGGAAGAGACCACAAAGGCCATCCAGTCCAACCCCCACCCATGCAGGAACTTTAACTCACAGCAACCCCGACAGATGGCCATCCAGCCTCTGTTTAAAGACTTCCAAGGAAGGAGACTCCACTACACTCTGAGGGAGTGTGTTCCACTGTCAAACAGCCCTTGTGGGCTTTTCCTGTAACTTGCATCCATTGTTCCATGTTCTAGTCTCTGGAGCAGCAGAAAACAAGCTTGCTCCTGCCTCAATATGATATCCCTTCAAATATTTAAAGAGGGCTATCATATCACCTCTTAGCCTTCTCTTCTCCAGGCTAAACATACTTAGCTCCCTACGTCGTTCCTCATACGACATGATTTCCAGACCTTTCACCATTTTAGTTGCCCTTCTTTGGATACACTCCAGTTTCTCAACATCCTTTTTGAATTGTGGTGCCCAGAATTGGACATAATATTTCAGGTGGGGCCTGACCAAAGCAGAATAGAGTGGCACTATTACTTCCCTTGATCTACACAATATACCTTTATTGATGCAGCCTAAAATTGCATTGGCCTTTTTAGCTGCTGCATCGCACTGTGGACTCATGTGCATTTCATTTTTCAACCCTAACTGTTGTACCTTACATTTCTCAATGCTGAATTTCATTTTGTTAGCTTTGGCCCAGCTTTCTAGTCTATTCAGGTCATTTTGAATTTTGATCCTGTCCTCTGCGGTATTAGCTACTCCTCCTAATTTGGTGTCATCTGCGATAGATTTTTTTTTTTTTTGGAAAATGTATTTCTTCTTCGTGGTCTCTGCACATCATACAAATGGGTTGTACTGTGCCTGTGCAGTGCTGCTCAGAAACGTCTGGAATCACTGAGCAAAGTTAACTTTGCAACTTTTTGGCAGTAGGTCCGCTCATCCCTTATAGGTCCCCTGCGTTCCCGCTCTTTCCCCAGTTCCTTTTTCTGCTGCGTTAGCTCCTTAGGAACATTGCTGCTGGAATCCGCTTGTTTTTCCTCAAAAATCTAACTTCAGCTTGCTTGACCATTCTTGATCTGACCCCCCAAATATTGTTGACCATTCAGTGCCTCTTACGACTTTGATTTTAGGGTTTTGATTCGGCTCACACTGTCTCTGGCTCCGTTCAAGAAGTGCGATGTATAAAATGGTATAAAAAATATTTACAAATCTCAAAAAACCCAAATAATAGTAAACGGTCAAAGAATTAATGACTGTTCAATTACCAAAGGAACACGGCAAGGATGCCCACTTTCTCCACTCCATTTTATAATGGCGATGGAAACTTTAATAAAAAAATCTAACTTGAAAAAGAGATCAAAGTACCTAAAGTACAGAATCATGAATATCATTTATGTGTCTATGCAGATGATGTAGTAATCTTTCTAGAAAATCCATTAGCAAGCATTAAAAAATTAGAAGAAATATTTGAAGAATTTGGCGAAATCACAGGTGTAAAATTAAATAAAACTAAAAGTGGAATAATAATCAAAAACCTATCCCCAGAAGAAATCAGGACACTCAAGGGGAGAACAGATTTTCGGATAATTACAAAAACTAATTATCTAGGAATTATAATTACTAACCAAAATGCAGATTTGTAGAAAAACAACTATGAAAGCACCTGGGAAAAGATTCAGTAAGATCTAAACAATTGGAATAATAAACAACTGTCACTTCTGGGTAGAGTGGCAACTATTCAAATGTGTGTACTTCCAAAAATGTTGTTTTTATTTCAAACACTGCCAATATTAACAAATAAATCACCATTTAAGAGCTGAAATAAGGACATAGCAAACTTTATATGGAAGGGGGGGATGGGGAGCCAGAATAAAAAAAAGCAGTCATGCAAGACAGAAAAGAAAAAGGAGGGCTTGGTCTCCCTAATTTAGAATTGTACTACAACGCATCAGCACTCTTATGGGTAAGAGATTGGATTTTACTAGACAATCTCAAAATGTTAGAGATAGAAGGTATTAACATGAAATCAGGATGGCACGCATATTTATGTCATGATCCCTTAAAAGAGATAGATATAAACAAACACTTCATCAGGAAAGCATTATTCAAAATATGGAAAAAATACAGGAATTTTTTAATGTAAAAATACCCAGATGGACCTCGCCACAAGAGGCTTTCCATAAAAATGAATTTGAGAAAGATCATAAGTGGATAAAATATGAAGATTGTACAACAACAATAAAACATGACATTAAAATATAGACTAGAGAACAATTAGAACAGGAAGGGATATCGATTAATTGGCTGCATTACATCCAACTTAAGGAAGAGTTTAACAAAGCTATGAAAAAGGAAGGAATTGAGACAGATAAAAGGGAGTTTGACAAAATCTTATTAGGAGGTGTGAAAGGATTTATAAAGAAAACTTATAAAATACTTCTGGATATTGAAACAAAAGAAGAAACTATTAAAGAAACTATGGCAGGTTACAGACCGCCCTCAAGCGGCCGTTCTCCCACCGCTGCCATTCGCTGCGGAGGGAAGCCCCAGCGGCCAGACTGCGAGGCTTCCCGGCGCAGCGAAATAGGAGAGCCGAAATGGCGCTCCTTTTCAAAACGTGGAAGTGCCACCGCAAGGGGTGAAGCGTGCCCTCGCGGCGTCACTTTGGCCGTGACACGTCTGGACGTTATGCGTCCAAGACGTCAAAATGGCGGCGCCCATGTGGATGGGCGCCGCCATTTATGACGCGCTCCGCGCGTGTTGGAACCAGGGCCAGTTAGGAAGGGGCGACTCTTCCTAACCCTAGCACGCACGGAGCGCGTTATAAGTGGCAGTTTGTAACCCGCCTCTGATAAAATGGATACAGAATATAGGGAGACCAATACCTTTAATAATGTGGGAGAACTCTTGGAAAAATAACCAAAAATATACTAAATGTAACACACTGAAAGAAAACTACCTAAAGATTGTGTATAGATGGTATTTAACTCCCTCAAGACTATGAAAGATGAAAAAACGACCCAATGCTAAGTGCTGGAAATGTAAAGAGAAAATCAGAACTATGTACCACGTATGGTGGCAATGTGAAGAAATCCAAAAATATTGGGAAAATATACACAAAATAATGCAAGAAAAATTAGAAATAAATATCCCTTTATTAACAGAACTATTTTTACTAAACAATGTGGATGTAATACAAGGCAAATTAACTAAAAATCAGATTAGTATAATATTATATTTGATGTAGCTTTTGGGAGGGCAGAGTTGGTTTCAGGTTTACATTGATTGCACTGCATTTCCATTTGTTTACATGTTGTTGAAACGAATGTCTTTATTGACAGGATTGGCATTGTTTACAGCACTGACATGGTTTACATAGGTACTTCATGATCTACTGTGTTGTATATGTGCCTTATGACTTGAACAGGTCAAAGTACTATTTTGAAGTACTGTACTGAATTCAACAGACACAGTTTTGGTTCAATGACTTTTTAGTGGATAATAAACAGTTTTATTTGAACCTTACTTTGGTGTCATGACACTACCACCACCATTGACCTAAGCTTGTCAGTCTAATCCATTTGTATGATTCGCAGAGACCACGAAGGAGGAGGACACATTACTTACCTGTAACTGTATTTCTTCAAGTGGTCATCTGCGAATACATACAAATCCCACCCATCCTCCCCTCAGTGTCCTGCTCTTCATTGGCTCATTCTCATGTCACTTACGCGGTGTAAATTTCAGAACTGGGAAAAGAGTGGGAATGAAGGGGGCTTATAAGGGGTGGGCATAGCTACCACCAAAAAGTTGCAAAGTTAACTTTGCCCAGTGATTCCAGAAGTTTCCAATCAGCACTGCGCAGTCACAGTACATCCCATTTGTATGTATTTGCAGATGACCACTCAAAGAAATACCGTTACAGGTGAGCAACCTGTCCATTTTTTACATAACTGAAAACATACCAACAGCAAATATGACAATCTACAGAAACATTGGCACCATCTGGATGGATCCTAGGGAGAATGTGTACAAATACGCACAAATTTCCATGCAGCCCCCTGTTCTTCCATGCAATGCTCCTAGCATTTTCGGTTACAAAACAAGGATGGGAAGAAAATGCAGGCAGGATTTGGAGAAACATAATAGAATCAAGACTGAAAGATCATCACATTCCTAATTAAAATAGAAATCTTTTTTGGAAAATATATTTTTATGTATTTTAAAACTTACCAATAGCATATTCTTCCATATCTGACAGAGAGAGAGGGAAAAAGAGAGAGAGAGAGAGAATGAAAGTGCCAAAGCAATCTTTTCATGCCTGAATTGCATGCACAAACATATATGTGATTCTTGTGGAGAAAACCCCTTTCTTATGCTTAGATCATTAATCACTGTAAATTAATAAAGAAATCTATTGCAGTTGCTTCCCTGGATATTCACAAAACAATTAAATTACTAGAATGCAGGTTCCTTATTCATGTCTTAATATAAAATAGATATAAGTGTTCTTTTTAACAATTTTATTAAAACCTTTATTTGGACTCCTAGATCAAGATTAAAATTCCCATGACACACAGGAAGGAACACAAAGCAGTTTGTCCTTTCTATTGACTAGAAGAACTTCTTGTCAAGAAGAGATTAAGAGGGTTAAAAAAACTCAATAAAGGGTACAATGATTAGAGATACAGAACTTATTAGTTGATGACATAGTATTATTCTTTATTGCTTCTGAGAATGATGCTGGTTTAAGTATTATGCAAATAAGCAGGTGTTCAAATAAAATTTAATAAACTAGAATCTTTGTTTTACCTTAGAAGTTCATAGGACACTACAATAAATAGCAGGCCTAATCACAGACAGAAAGTTCTTAAATACTCACTTACATATATATTCAAGTGGATAACCTCTTAAGAAGATAAACTATAAAAATTGTATGGTGAAAAATAATCTCCTTATAGGTCATATAAAGGTAAACATTTCCCCTTTGACAAGGTTGTCATGTCCAACTGTAGGGGGTGGTGCTCATCTCCGTTACTAAGCCAAAGAGCCAGCATTGTCAAAGCCAACTCTGTGATCATGTGGCCAGTACAACTGCAAGAGAAAGCTATTACCTCCCACCAAACTGGTACCTATTTATGTACTTGCATTTGCATGCTTTCAAACTGCTAGGTTGGCAGAAGCTGGGGATAGTGACAGGAGCTCACCACTTCATGCAGCACTCAGGGCTTGAACTGCCAACCTTCTGATCCTGAAGCTGTCAGTCAGCATCTTAACAACTGAGCTACCAAAAGGATAGCTATGGTAAAGTTCAATTTCCTTTTTAAAATCTTGCCAGGTACTCTCTCTAAATCCTATCTAAAAATATGGTAAAAGCTGTTTATTAATTTTATCTTTCAGGCAGAAAAACTATAAAAACTAAAAACACTGGCCAGTATTCTACATCAGCTACATAGTTAAGTAGACTTAACTATACATGCAGCAAACACCCCCCTTCCGAAAAACAAACAAACAAACAAACAAACAAACAAACCCCTTTCCTCTTTGCACATAATGTATCTGTGAATTCGGGGCCAGTCAAACTATTCAGGGAGATGAGAGGTTTAACTCAGGCACTCTCCCTGAATCCAGTTCGAGAACCTTCAACAGTTCACTAATGCCTTTAATGGTCACTTCACAGATAAAATCTCTTGGATAAGAGCTGATTTATATGATGTCATTACAGCAGAAGTTGACAATGGGCTATCCAGTGATTCTGTGATTATCATTGATATGGATAAACTGTTGGGGCAAGAAAGGAAGACAATATGTCCTCTTGATCCCTGTCCTTCTTGATTGGTTGTCCATGAAGGAGATACAATTAGATCCCAATTACAATATATTACTAATGTATCTTACAGAGAAGGAAATGTTCCATCCAGTTTAAAAGACATGGCAGTATGAACACTTTTTTAAAAAAAGCCCTTCCTGGACCCCCAGGTCTTAAACAACTGTAGACTAGCATGAAATCTCCCTTTTCTGGACAAGGTGATCGAGAGAACAGTTGACTCCCAACTTCAGGCAGTCTTGGATGATATAAGTTATCTAGACAAATCAAATCAAATTCAGACCAGGATTAGTTGATGAGACTCCTATGCTCACCTTAGTGGGTGATTTTTGCTTGACCATTCAAGCTGATCAACAGCTGCATCCCTTCCTAGAGCCGCAGGACTTAAAGTTTGTAGTGCATATGCTGGAGTATCAGCTGAAGCAGAGTGCACATTGCTGATAATCTCAAGGCTGGACTTTTGCAATGCACTGTAGATTGGGCTACCTCTGTACCAATTTTGGAAATGTCAACTAATTCAAAACACAGCAGCCAGATTGGTTAGTGGACATCCAGGAGTGATCACATCACACCAATATTAAAATCACTCAATGGGCAGCCAATTAATTTCCAGGCAAGGTACATAGTGTCGGTTATTACTTTTAAAGTCCTACATGATTTGAGTCCAAGTTACCTATGGGATCACCTTCTCCAATATAACCGGCCTCAGAACCTTTTGGGGACATTTACTTTAGTCAGACAGGATTAGGTTGACTGCTGTCACCCAGAGCTTTTCTTCAGCTGCCCCCAAACTGTGGAGGAACCTGCCAGAAGCGATTTGATAGCTGAATATGCTGTCTGAATTTAAAGCAACCCCTTGCAGCAGGCCTATTTAGATTCGTAAACTGTAAATTTTAAATGATGATTTTTCAAATGTGGATTGTTTTAATATGCATGTGTCTTATTTGTACTTTTAAGTGATGTGCATTTTGTTGGTCTGTTGTTCCCCACCTCAATCCATGCTGAGAGGCCCGTAATAAATAAATAAATAAATCTCATCAGGCAGGTTATACTGGAGAAGACGATTCATAGGTAACCTGGACCCAAATCATGTAGGACTTTAAAGGTCATAACTAATGCTTTGTACCTTGCCTAGAAACTACCATATATACTCGATTATAAGTAAAGAAATTTATGCCCTAAAATGGACTCCAAAATCATGGGTAGATTTATATAGGGGGCAATAAGTTAATACTGCTTATAAAGTTCCTATAAGAAGTGCCCACCTTCCTCTGTATCCATGGATCTTTAAACAGCTCCCAATTTGAGTCCCTGCATGCTCTCTCTCTCGCTCTCGCTCTCTCACTCTCTGACTTATCCCTCAGCCTTCCCTTGCAGCCAGAGCTAACAAACAGCTGCTGAGGCAAGCGACCCAGAGAGAGAGTATGCCCAGGCTTGTACCCTGTTTTGCAAGCCATGAGCCTTGGAAATCCTGGGTGTGAAGGGCAGAGGGAGGGAGGGAGGGAAGGAGGTCTGTATCCCCTTTTGCAAGCTATGAGCTTTGGAAATCCTGGAGATGAAGGGCAGAGAGAGAGAGAGAGAGAAAAGTCTGTATCCTGTTTTACAAACCATGAGCCTTGGAAATCCTGGGGGTGAAGGGCAGAGAGAGAGAGAGAGAGAGAGAGAGAGAGGTCCGTATCCTGTTTTGCAAGCCATGGGCCTTGGAAATCCTGGGGGTGAAGGGCAGAGAGATGTTAGGGATGATGGGAGTTGCAGCTCTTCTCCTGGCTTTCACTCTCACCACCCTGGTCAGCGGAAGAACAACCAGTTTGACCAGTAGCTCTGAGAATTGGCTGAAGATGTCTTCCAATCTTCTCTGCAGTCTGCTGGTTCTTGTTCTGCTCTCAAGACACCAGTCAACACAGTAGTCTTCTTATATAAAAGATCTACTTTTATTCTACTATATACACTATGCACAAAACAATTCACTACTCACAAAATCCACACTACTACACTCCTCAATACCCACACTACTATACTCCTCTATACCCACGAAAAGTATTGCCATACATTATTGCTTATATAGACATTTGTCTCTCTATTCATTATTCAGTTGCCACCTCCTGGGCGTGTACATACATAATGATTGACATACCATACTTGGCTCAATCTAGCCCTCACATTGCATCATACATTACTGTCCACTCAATGACTCTCAGGTGATATCAATTTGCATCTTTTCACTTTGTCATTGCCTCATATGTCCTTGGCTTTCAGGACCTTCTAATTACATTACTTAAAACACCTGTGTGACAATTCAATAACTTTTGCTGTGTCATGTTACTTTCAAATACATTCATATACATATTATATTTCTTTTGACTATATATCCCATGTGGCTTTTTCCTGACAAGAGAGAGGGGGGGGGTTTCTACCCCGTTTTGCTAGTCATGAGCCTTGGATATGCTTTTGGTAAAGTGAAGAGAAACAGAGACAGAAACAGAAAGCTAAGATTTGTCTCCCCATTTTCCATGGCGAGACTGTGACCCTTGGGAGAGGTCCAGAGAGGGAGGTGTAAGGAGGGAAGTGGTGCGTTGTTTCCCCCTTTAGATCTTTTGTAATATGCCCCAGTGCTTGACCCTCAACTTATCCACAGGTCATATCAAAATCCAAGATTTTGGCCCCTAAAAACTGACCTCAACTTATACTCTCTCTCTCTCTGGCTTTGCTTCGCGAATGAAGATTCAGGAAGGACTCATTCTGCACTTTGTACAAGTGCGCTGGTGACTAAAAAGGCCAATCCGGGACAAACATGTCCGGTTGCAGAAAGCACAGTGGAAAGTCTCCTTGGGTGATGTTTCCGGGTTGTGGTTCTTTCTGCATTGTTGTTTCTCTTCGAGACTCGTTCACCGTGAGCTTTTGGAAAAGGCTGCAGCATCATGGATAGTGCGTCTCCATGCCTCCTGATGCGAGGCCAGGGCAGACCATTGTTGGTGATCAATTTGGCCAAGCCTGAGATGTTGTTTCAGGGAGTCCTTGTATCTCTTCTTTGGGGCGCCCCTCTTACGCTGACCCGTGGTGAGTTCACCATAGAATACTATTTTTGGGAGGCGATGGTCCTTCATCCTAGAAACGTGTCCTGCCCAGCGCAGCTGCGTCCTCAATAGCATGGCCTCAATGCTGGTGATCCCTGCTTGTTCAAGGACAGCAACATTCGTCACATAGTCAGTCCAGTGTATATTTAGAATTGTGCGTAAACAGCGCTGATGAAAGCGTTCAAGGAGTCGTAGGTGTTGGCGATAGGTGACCCATGTTTCAGACCGATAGAGGAGAATAGACAGTACAATGGCTCTATACACACTGATTTTTGTGCTTCGCCTCAAGTGTTTGTTACTCCAGACTCTTTTGTGAAGCCTTCCGAATGCATTATATGCCTTTGCTAGTCTGTGATCGAGCTCTTTATCAATCTTGGCATCTGAGATTATGCTTCCCAGGTAGGTGAATTGCTGGACGGACTTAAGCACAGATGTGCCTACAGTGATGTGGGGATGGTAGTGTTCTTCTTGAGGTGCTGGCTGGTAGAGAACTTCCGTTTTCTTCAGACTGACTTCCAGTCCAAAGAGCTCTGCAGCTGTTGCAAAACTAGATGTTAGGCGCTGCAGAGCTGCTTCCGTATGGGCAACAAGGGCAGCATCGTCAGCAAAAAGCAGCTCATGGACTAGATAGTTTAGAGTATTAGTGCGAGCCCTCAGGCGGCTTAGGTTAAACAGGCTACCATCAGTACGGTATCGTATATAAATGCTGTCTTCTTCTTTGAGATCTGCCATAGCCCTTTGGAGCATCATGCTGAAGAAGATTGTAAATAGAGTTGGAGCGAGAACACAACCTTGTTTCACACCATTACTTATTAGAAAGGGCTCCAAGACAGCATCGCCATATCTGACTTGACCTTGCTGGCCTTTGTGTAGCAGGGTAATCATTTTGAGGAATTTTGCGGGGCATCCTAGTCATTCCAGGATCTGCCACAGACCTTTTCTACTCACAGTGTCGAAGGCTTTGGTGAGGTCAACAAATGTTACGTAGAGTCTTTTGTTCTGCTCTCTACATTTCTCTTGCAGTTGTCTAAGGGCAAATACCATGTCTATAGTGCTCCTATTAGCTCTAAAGCCACATTGGCTTTCAGGGAGAAGTTCTTCTGCAATAGCAGGGACTAATCTGTTCAGCAGTATCCTTGCAAGGATTTTTCCAGCAATGGAGAGCAGTGTTATACTTCGATAGTTTGAGCAATCCGATTTTGCTCCTTTTTTCTTGTACAGGGTGATGACGACTGCATCTCGGAGATCTGATGGCAATTCACCTTTTCCCCAGCAACTCACAAGAAGCTCGTGGAGTTTAGCATGGAGTACATGACCTCCATGTTTCCAAGCTTCAGGTGGAATTCCATCAATCCCGACTGCCTTGCCATTTTTCATCTGCTGTATGGCCTTAACGGTTTCTTCCAAAGTGGGAGCTATGTCCAATTCTTTCTTCATCGGTTGTTGTGTCATCTGTTGAATAAGTGAATCTTGGACTACTCGGTTGGCACTAAAGAGGCTTTGGAAATGTTCAGCCCATTGGTTCAGAATGGAAGCTTTATCTGTGATTAGTGTTTGACCATCTGTACTGTATAGGGAGCTTTGGATCTGATATGTAGGTCCAAACACTGCTTTAAGAGTTTCATAAAATCCTCTGGAGTCACCCAGATCTGCACAACATTGTGTCTTTTCTGCTAAATTGATCCACCACTTGTTCTGAATGTCTCAGAGTTTTTGTTGGAGTTGACTACATGCGAGGCGAAAGGCTGCTTTTTTGGCATGGCAGGATGGCTGGGCGAGGTGTGCCTAGTGAGCAGTTCTCTTCTTTGCCAACAGCTCCTGGATCTCTTGGTTGTTTTCATCAAACCAGTCTTGGTTTTTCTTGAGGGAGAACCCTAAGGATTCTTCCGCAGCTTGCAGGATGCTGTTTTTGATATGTTGCCAAAGCGCTGTGGGAGAAGAGTCTACAGGATGGTCTTCAAGTTTTGTTTGCAAATTTGCCTGGAAGTTGTCTCTTATGGCAGCTTGTTGAAGATTGTTGACTTGGAGTCTCCTCTTTAGAATGCCACCCCTCTTAGGTTTAAACTTAAAATGAAGATTTAGTTTGCATCTTACAAGGCGATGATCTGTTTGACACTCTGCACTGGGCATCACTCGAGTGTGACGGACATCGCAAATATTTCTCTGGCGCACAAGGATATAGTCAATGAGGTGCCAGTATTTGGATCGGGGATGCTTCCAGGTTGTCTTCAGGCTGTCTTTCTATTGAAAGATGGTGTTTGTAATAGTCAACTGCTGTTTTGCATAAAACTCTAGCAGGAGGCTTCCGCTATCATTACAGTTTCCAACACCATGCTTGCCTAAAACACCTTTCCAGGCTTCGACGTTCTTTCCTACTCTGGCATTGAAGTCACCAAGGATAATGATTTTGTCTTCTGCAGGAATTTTCTGAGGTGGCATAGGTCTGAGTAGAATTTGTCTTTCTCCGCAGGGTCGGCTTGCATAGTTGGGGCATATATACTGAAGAGAACAACATGTGGGAGGCGTAAGGAGATAATGCAATCAGAGTGTCCTGTTGGCAAGGTTTCGAGTTTGGAGGCAATGGAGGTTTTGATCATAAAGCCTACACTTGAAATATGTTTTTCAGTTTTGGGTTTGCCAGACTACTGTGTAGCCGGCACCGTGTTCTTTAAGGCTGCCTTCCTCATGGAGACGAACTTCACTAAGCGCAGTGATGTCAATGTCAAGTCGTGACAGTTCATGGACTATTAGGGCAGAACGACGCTCAGGACATCCACTATCTGCAGAATCTTGCATGGTTCTGATGTTCCAGCATGCAAGCATTAGTCTATTTGCACCTTTGGAGGCTGGTGTGTGCCTTTGTCTCTTTGTCTTTGTTTGACCGTATCAGAAGATGCCCATTGGCCGTGGCTAGCCAACCGGGTCGTTGGGGATGAGCTTTCTTTAGGCCACCTTTTCTAGGCCCCTCTCCATATGGAGCAAGCAGTGCTCTCCTTAAAAAAGGCTGCTTGGTCATCTGCAGTCAGTCTCAAGCGACCAAAGTCCTGAACCACCCGCATGCAGGGTTGGGTCTGCGGTTTCCAGTGCATCTTTACACCTGCCGTTTCGTCCCTCGCCTATCGCTACAGGGCTTTTTCAGAGATTGGATATATCCTTCGAGCCTGTGCAATGGATTTTTCTGGTGGAGGTCAGCATGCACAGAACTGGCCTCACCCTTTAAACCAGAGGTTCGTTTGCTGAGGCCTTGACAAGCATGGACGGTAGCAGCGAAGTCCTCGGGTCGTAGGTTTGATTAGAGTTTCCTTCTCTTAGATGGTTGACCTTACAGGGTTAGATGAGCACCATCTGCCCAGGTTTGGGATTAGAGTTTTCCTTCTCCTAGGATGGTTGCCATAAGGCTAGAGAGCCCATCCTACCCTTTGGTGCTCTTGGTCAGACCCTTCAGTTGTGACCTGTCTGGCATGGGAGGCCCTGCCGGTGGCTATTATACTACCGCCAGCATAGCTCATAACATCAATAGGGTGCGCAAGCCTCTCCCCTACGACAAGGGGGCGTCAATGGAGAGACCTCAACTTATACTAATACACAAGTATATACGGTATTTTGCTCCCTTGACAAGAAGTGTCTTTCTTCCTCTACTACTTTGCTGCTGTACTGTTGCATAACATACAAACACATACAGATAGCTTATTCAGAAATCATTGCTTTTTGGTTTGTTCTGGATGCAACTGAATACTGCTACTGCTTCTACTGCTCAGTTCTGCTCTCTCACATTCAAATCCCACTGCAATGTTATCTCCCTCAGGGAGAACTAAAGCAAGAAATGGCCAGTGATCCATCTGTTTCTTGTCTGTTTCTACTGATGCAGCCTAGAATCGCATTGGCTTTTTTAGTTGGTGCATCACACTGTTGACTCATGTTCAACTTGTGGTCTAATAGGACTCCTAGATTGCTTTCACATGTACTGTTGTCAAGCTAGTTATCCTCCATCTTGTATCTATGCATTTCATTTTTTTTCTGCTTAAGTGCAGTACCTTACATTTCTCATTGTTAAAATACATTTTGTTAGTTTTGGATCAGCCCTCTAATTTGTCAAGGCCATTTTGATTTTTGATCTTTTCCTCTGGGGTATTATTAACTAATCCTCATAATTTGGTGTCATCTGCAAATCTGATAAGCATACTTTCTATTACATCATCCATGTCACTGACAAAAATGATGATTAGCATGGTATCCAGGACAGAACCCTGTAGCATCCTGTTAGTCACTTCTCTCCAGGATTAAGATCAGGAGTACTAAAAGAGAAAGGAGTTCATAATGGATGGGATTTTCTAAAAAGTGATATATTGAAGACACAGTTTCAAATAATTCCATTGAGAAAGACAAATTGGAAGTGTATAATAAACTAGGAGGGATGTCCAAAATTTTTTCAACTGGGGTCCAAAACACATTGAAGAAATAATCCAGTTTGAGACCACTTTAACTGCCCTGGTTCAATGCTAGGGAATTCTGGGAACTGTAGTTTTGTGAAACATTTAGCCTTCTCTGTCAGACAATTGCCAGGATTCTGTAGCACTTAGCCAGGGCAGTTAAAGAGGTCTCAAACTGGATTATTTCTGCATGATGTTTTGGATCTGAAATTCAAGGCACACAACAAGAACAATTTAAAAGGGACATCACAATAAATGGAAAAAGAAAGTGGAAGGTTAGCACCACCACCACACATTGGCTGTATCCTGAGACATAGCCAAGGTGCGGAGGAGAATCAGAGAGCCAGGGCTGGCCCTCCACTCTCCCCCACACCTTTTCTGCCTCTCAGGATACAGCAAGGCGGAGGGAAGGTGGGGAAACACTGAGGGGAAGAAGATGATGCGGTTGCTTTAAACTGGATCCAGGCACCCTGTCATCACCTCCTATCCAGGTTTAAAGCAGTCCTGGAGGACAAGCACCCCTCTGTTCTCAAAGGGAACCTCCGCCCAAGAGACGGAGAAGCACCTATGACGGGGTGCTCTGGGCAACTGTTGGAGCAATTGGGACAGGGCTCATACATGGAGCATGCATGGGGGGCTTTCAGGGGAGGACTCTGCTGCATCAACCTGTCTCTTTTATTCCCTGTTGCTTACTCTTTTACCATACTGACCCATGTATAAGGTGACCCAGGTCAATTTTTTGGAGGAAATGTTTTGACTTCTACATGAATAAACATTAAGAACTTGCTAATAGTAAGAGCTTTCCAACAGTGGAACACACTCCCACCGAGTGTGGAGGAGTCTCCTTCTTTGGGGTTTTTAAAACAGAAGTTGGATGGCCATCCATCGAAGGTGTTTTGATTCTGTGTTCCTGAATGCCAGAAGGGGCTTGGACTGGATGGCCCTTGTGGTCTCTTCCAACTCTATGACTATATGAACCTATGTCTACTGAGAAGTACAGGTTTAGCATCCCTAATCCAGAGATAAGAAATCCAAAAAGCTCCAAAAACAGAAACTTTTTGAACACTGACATGACGCTCTGAGGCTTTTTTTGGAATATGTTGGAATATTTTAGAATATCTTTTGATATACACTAATTAGGTAGTGTAGTATGTACCAGTACTGTATTTGCAAAGCTTGAGAGAGATGTGAAAATCTGCAAAATGATGGTAGGTGTGGATTCACACCAAGCACTACATTTGGATTTCTGCCATTTCGCAGATCCTTTTATCTTTCTCCAGCCTCACAAATACAGTATGTACTACTTGTATTCCAAAATAAAAGTAATAAAAAATTGCAGCACCCAAACATCTCCGGGCATAAGCATTTTTATAAGGGATACTCAATTAGTTATGTATTTATGCATTTCTTTATATCCCACCCACCCCTCCCAATATTGGATCCAAAGCAAGTCACAATAATTACTATATTCAGTGAAATTTACTCACAGGAAAATGTGCACATGATTGTACTTTAATTATTTTGGGGAAGAGGACTGTACACTCTCTCGCAAAATAATTCCAAGGAGATTTTATTGGGAGTGGAATCGATATTGCCATTTGAGTAAAGGGGCTCGCTAATTCCTAAAGCCCTCCAAAACTTCCAGCCAGTCCACTATCCATAAAAGCTGGGCAAAGTGCTTCAAGTGGCTCCTAAATCCTACTTTTGCAGCCCCTGAAGCCCCCATTATTCCCCTAAAGCCCCCCCAAATAAAATGTGAAAAGCATGGTCAAAAACGTGCCATTGTTCAAAAGCAACCTAATGTGGAGACCCCTCCTGTGGTGATGGTGGCATGGCTGGTTGCACTCTCATAGGCTGCTGAAAGGCAACAATAAAGTTTTGGCTAAGGTGCCTTTTCCAGTAGTTTTTAAAAGGGAGCATTTTCGGGGAGGAGCTCGGCGGGGGCCAAATTTATCAGGGGCCAGTGTCCAGAGAAGAGAAATGAGCTTGGAAACATCATGGGACAAAGGACGCGGACATGAATGGCACTGAGGCGGTCGAAAGAATAACCCCAGCCATACCTTATCACGTGGAGGTGTACATGTTGCTACCACTTTTTAATTTAACAAAAGGAGAAACTAAGTTTAAATGGGTAAAAGAACAAAACCCAAGGATTACAGGGAACAGCAACACCCCAATATAAAAAGAAGAGTATTGTCGATGTGACAACCTAACCAGTGATGTTCCAAAGGTGCTCCAGCAGAGTATTCTGAACAGTAGATTAAGAACTCAATTCCCCCTCAGGGGTAATAACTAGAAGGAAAGGGATTTTAATAATAAAAATCAAAGACAATGACAGAAAATACACAAGAGGAAGGACTGCAATGAAAAAGAGACATTGTAACTAAAAGGGAAATTATAAGAGAGAGGGACAAAACTGAGGTAAAATCAAATGAAAAGAAGAGACATTTGTGTGAAGCTGACAAAACAGTGTAAGAGGCATTTAAAAAACTGCATCAGAAACAACAAAAATAACAATAGACTTGAGTATTGAGAACTAACTGTGGTCAATAAGTAATACATGACAAGGACAGTGTCAGGACAGGATGTGAGTGAGAGAAAGATCGGATGTGCAGAAGAAATGGCAGATGGGTGCATAAACAATGAAACAGTTTAAGACAGCAAGGGGGGATGGCAAGTGAAGAAGAAGGGAAGGAAGGAAGGAAGGAAGGAAGGAAGGAAGGAAGGAAAGAAAGAAAGAAAGAAAGGGGAGCTCTCTTCTATTTATTTGCCTATTTGCTTATTTTACTCAATTATTTCACCTATTTAATTTCACTAGTTCATTGTGGTGTGGTACAGACCGCCCCAAAGGGGCAGCTTGCAACCGTCTCTGTTCACATGGGATTGGGGCCAGGACAACCTCACCGGCAACCCCTGCAGCCCCAATCTGGCGTTTTTCCAAGCCAAAGAAAAGCAGCTGGAAAAGGGATGCCCTGACGCCTTAGGCGTCCAGTGCACCCCGGTGGGGATGATGCTACAGAGGAGAAAGGGACGGCCCCTTTCCCCTCTGCATTGTTGGCATGGCCATTTGGTTGTCACGCCAATGATGCGTGCACCAAAAAGAAGCTCCATATTGGAGGATTTTCTGCACTGCCACCAGGCCGCCACAAGCTTTTGACTCAGCGCATGCGTGACGTTATCATGGCATCGCCCATGTGGATGGGCCGCTGCCATGATGCCGCCACCAGCACATTCTAGAGTTAGGGACCATGCAGTTGGTGCACCATCCCTAATTCCAAAATAGCCGCGGTCATGCCGCTTTGGGGCATTCTCGGCCCTTATTTAACTTTACCTTTAAGACGATGAAGAATATTGAGAATATCATTATTACAGCTAACTTAAGTGTGTTTAATTAATATGATAAGGGATTAAATGTATAAATTGAATAGAGTACATTACTAGTGTGTCAAAAGTGAGACTGTGGTAACTGAAAAGATTTGAAAAGAAGTGTGCTAACTGAAAAGAACTATAATTGGATGGATATATGGAAAACTGTAGAAATTTTGTTATATTGTAAGTAAATACTTATAATAAGTAAAAATAAGTAAAATACTTATATTGTAAGTAAATATAGGTGAAGACAGAATAAGATGTTGAGAGAGGAAGAGGTATAGAAGTTAACTATACAGTTAAAGGAATAGGGAATAGACTATCTGTTCTGTACACGGGGTGAGTGGAATACACATAAACTGTTGATATAACCTTGAGGCTTATCTAATACAGAAGATTAGGAGTGTTCAAAAAGCTAAGAAAGTAAAGGAGAAGGAAGGGAAGGCTCAAACAGATTTTAAATAGATGGCAATAGTAGACACTCATTAGAGAACTGTGGACTTGGCTTTCTCTCTTTTTTCTATTGATGATATTCCTGCATTTATGATTGTTTGATTGTCCTAACAATAAGTACAACAAGGGGGGGATTTAAAATGGAAACAATAGACAAAGCAAAATAGGGGAATAAAAAGTAAAGAATAGATAAAATAAAATAGAAAAATAAAATAAAATAAAGGATAATAAAATAAAGGAATAATAAACAAGCTTCATTTATATACCGCTTCATACCACCTAAGCAGTGTCTAAGTGGTTTACAACTGTAAGCTAATAATAGTGGAAGTTAACTCAACTGACTAAATCATAAAGCAAACAACATATAAAGGGAAATATTAATAAATTTATGGAATAAAGAGAAACAAAGAGAAATTAGAAATAAAGAAAATAGAATAAAAAGAAAATAGAAATTAAGAAACAGGAAAGTAGAAATAAAGGAAGCAAAGAAGAAGCAAGGAGAGTAGGAAAAAGAAGAGGAAAGAAAAAGTAAATGGGAAAAGGGGAAAGGGGAAAGGGGGGAAATAGGAGAAAGTAGAAAAAGAAAGGGGAGGGCAAGTATGGGAAAGAGAAGGGAAAATAGAGAGAAAAGAGGAAAAGAAAGAAGGAAAGAGAGAGTCCAGGAGAAGAGGGGGGAAATAGAAGACAAGGAAAGGGAAGAGGGAGAAAGAAAGGAAGAAAAGAGAAAAAAGTAAAGAGGTAAAATAGAAAAGAAAGGAAAAGAGGAAATGAAGAGAGGAGAATGCAACAATAACAAAAATACTATATAGAAAATAAAAGAAATACAATATTGAAAAAAGAAGAAAAATGAAAACCCAGAAATAAAGCGAATTTAAGTATATACAAAGACAATCTGAAAGAACAGAAATGATAGAGAATATCACTTCATATAGGGGTATAAAAAGGGGAAATAATTGAAAGGGAAGGGAAGTAAAAACATGAGCATAAACAGCTAGATACAATAAAGCAGTAAGGCCAGGAGAATATAGTGAAGAAACTAGAATATAAAACAGAATTTTAAGAAAGAGTAATAAAAGAGGAAGGAAAGGGAAGAAAGGTAAGAAAAGAAAAAAGGGAGAAGAAGAAATAAAAGGCAAAAACAAGAAGAAACAATTATGGCTGCAGGAACAATGAGAGCAATAGCTCAAAATATGCATTACCAAAGTCAGAGAAGGAACCCTTCATAATTACAGCTCAGATATACAGACTTTAACTTAATGATACTGGAAGAAATGCAGAAATTATGTGGAGAAATAAGGGAGGAAATAAAAACAGAGATTAAAAAGCAGATGAAAGGAGTGAGTATAGATTTTTCATAAATCATAGAATAATAGAGTTGGAAGAGACTGCAAGGGCCATCCAGTCCAATCGGCTGCCATGCAGGAAATCCAAATCAAAGCATCCCTGACAGATGGTCATCCAACCTCCTTTTGAAGACCTCCAAGGAGGGAGACTCCACTACACTCCGAGGGAGTGTGTTCCACTGTCGAACAGCCCTTACTGTCAGAAAGTTCCTCCTAATGTTGAGGTGGAATCTCTTTTCCTGCAGCTTGCATCCATTGTTCCTGGTCTTAGTCTCTGGAGCAGCAGAAAACAAGCTTGCTTCCTCCTCAATATGATATCCCTTCAAATATTTAAACAGGGCTATCATATCACCTCTTAACCTTCCCTTCTCCAGGTTAAACATCCCCAGCTCCCTACGACATCCTCATAGGGCATGGTTTCCATACCCTTCACCATTTAATTGGACCTCCTTTGGACATGCTCCAGTTTCTCAATGTCCTTTTTGAATTGTGGTGCCCAGAACTAGACACAATATTCCAGGTGGGGCCTGATCAAAGCAGAATAGAGTGGCACTTGAACGAAACATTATACTTCTATTGATGCAGCCTAAAACCGCATTGGCCTTTTTAGCTGCCACATCACACTGTTGACTCATGTTCAACTTGTGGTCTACTTGGACTCCTAGAACCCTTTCACATGTAGTTTCAATCAGCCAGGTGTCCCCATCCTATATCTGTGCATTTCATTTTTCTGCCTAAGTGCAGTACTTTACATTTCTCCATGCTGAATTTCATTTTGTTAGCTTTGGCCCAGCTTTCTAGTCTATTCAGGTCATTTTGAATTTTAATCCTGTCCTATGGTATGTTAGCTACTCCTCCTAAATTGGTGTCATCTGCAAATTTTATAAGTATACCTCCAGTTCTGTCATCCAAGTCATTGATAAAGATGTTGAATAGCACTGGGCCCAGGACAGAGCCCTGTGGGACCCCACTGGTCACTTTTCCCCAGGATGAAAAGGAGCCATTGTTGAGCACTGCTTGGCTTCGGGCAATCAACCAATTACAAATCCATGTAACAGTTACCTTCTCTAGCCCACAAGATATAAGATATAAGCAAGTGAAGAGGGTAAGAGAGAAGATAAAAAGAAACAAAGGAGAATAAGAAGGGGAGGGGAGATAAGAGGAAGAAGATGGGAGAAGGAAAAGGAAGGGAGAAGGAAGGAAGAAAGAGATGGAAAGTTATTTAAGTAAGTATGAAGGATTAAGAAAGAAAAATGAATAACAAGGAAACTCAGGGAGAGAAAATGGGGGAGGGGGGAAGGAAAAAAGATGTGTGTGTGTGTGTGTGTGTATGTGTATGTATATATGTATGTGGGTTTTTCAGGCTATGTGACCATGTTCAAGAAGAATTTATTCCTGGTGTTTTGCTGTTTGGCTACCAGTCCTGAAAAACAGTAAGGACTCAGCAAATAAAAATGAAAAACCACCCAGTGTCAGGGGTTTTCCCATCAGATAATGATCACTAATTAAACAGATACTAATCCTCTTTGCATATCCTCCCACCCTGAGGCCTTGCCATCAGCAACAAAACAATAGACAGATTAACATGGAAATCCTTCGGCCTGCGAGGGAGTGAACAGGCAGGCCTAGGTCCATCAGGGCTAGCCTGAAGAAAGAGAGCCCTCCCTCCATGATAACTGTCATCCTTCAGCCTGCAAGGGAGTGAACAGGCAGGCCCAGCTCCACCAGGGCTAGCCTGAAAATAAGAGAGCCCTCCCTCCATGATAACTGTCATCCTTCGGCCTGTGGGGGAGTGAACAGGCAGGCCCAGCTCCACCAAGGGCTAGCCTGAAGAAAGAGAGCCCTTGCTCCATGAGCACTGTGATCCTTCGGCCTGCGAGGGAGTGAACAGGCAGGGCTAGCCTGAAGAAAGAGGGCCCTCCCTCCATGATAACTGTCATCCTTTGGCCTGTGAGGGAGTGAACAGGCAGGTCCAGCTCCATCAGGGCTAGCCTGAACATGAAGAGCCCTCCCTCCATGATAACTGTCATCCTTCGGCCTCTGAGGGAGTGAACATGCTGGCTCACCTCCATCAGGGCTAGCCTGAAGAAGAAGAGCCATCCTTCCATGATAACTCTCATCCATCAGCCAGCGAGGGAGTGAACAGGGAGGGCCAGCTCCACCAGGGCTAGCCTGAAGATAGAGAGCCCTCCTTCCATGATAACTGTCACCCTTCGGCCTGTGAGGGAATGAGCAGGCAGGCCCAGTTCTGTCAGGGCTAGCCTGAAGAAGAAGAGCCCTCCCTCCATGATAACTCTCATCCTTCGGCCTGTGATAGAGTGAATAGGCAGCCCCAGGTCCACCAAGGCTACGCTGAAGATAGAGAGCCCTCCCTCCATGATAACTGTCATCCTTTGGCCTGTGAGGGAGTGAACAGACAGGCCCAGCTCCACCAGGGCTAGCCTGAAGAAGAAGAGACCTCCCCCCATCTGCCTTGGTCCAGTCCTCAGAGAGAGAGAATAACCACTGGACCTCATCCCCTATCCCACCACCATTCTCTTCTCCTTTTGTGTTGTGTCTTTTAGATTGTAAGCCTGATGGCAGGGAACCGTCTAATTAAAAATAATAATTGTATAAATACCATAAATAATAATAATAACAACAACAACAACAACAATTCCCTACAAAGGGTCACACAGTATATACCGAACTCTCTTTCATGCCAGCATTCTCTGAAGATGCCATCCAGAGATGGTATCAAAATGTCAGGAATAAACTCTTTTAGAACATGGCCATATAGCCTGAAAACCCCCAATGCCAGCCACAAAAGCCTTTGACTTCACAGTATATATATCACATGAATGTTTGGGATAAAAGTAAGATAAGAAGCAAAATGGGGGGAAATAGAAAAAATAGTAATGGAAAAGGAATAAGAAAATTAAAATGCACAGTATTGGGGCATAAATAGAAAAAGATGATATAGAAAGAAGAAAAATGTATAGAGGCATATAAAATATGATATTGTGAGGTTGATGGAAAAAAATACTGGAAGATGATAATAACACATATGTTATAGATATGAAAAATGGCAATATGGTGGTTATATAAAAATAGATTGATGGAAAAGTTAAATATTAATCAGATAATGTAGTTTTTATCTGTTAAGATATCGAATTGCTGTAGATATAAAGGGAAAAATGTACTGATGTTGTTTTGTTATGATGTTTGGAAAATGAATAAAAATTATTTTTAAAAAAGCAACCTAATGTGAAATTGTACTTTGTTATTTTGTATACCTTCAAATCATTTCCAACTTCCAGCAACCCTAAGCCAAACATCTCCCAGGCTTTTCTTGGCAAGATTTGTTCAGAGAGGGGTATGCTTTTGCCTTTGCCTCCCTCTTAGGCTGAGAGAGTGTAAAGTCAACCAGTTAGTTCCCATGAATGAGTGGTGATTTGAACCCTGGTCTTCAGGGTCCTAATTCAGCACCTCAACTATGCTATCAAATAAATATGTTACTGCATTTTAGTTAAGTCTAGACTCTACACAGCACAAATCATTCTGAATTTTTAAGATGACATATTGAAAATTAAGTTATGAAAAACCTTAGAGAATATGTATATTCCAATATAACAGCCCTCTTGAACACCAGAAACAAATTTGCTAACCACAGTCTCCATGAAATACAAGTCATAAAGCAAGTCAAGCCAAGCTGCTGATCCAAACTGGATAGAATTCAAGATAAGATTTGGCTGTGAGTCATATTCATGACTGTTAATATTATGCAGAAAGAAATATTACACAGTTATTGTTCAAACTATAATATCACAAAAGAGCCCAGGCCATGTCCACACAGACCAAATAATACGTCCTCCCCCGCATTCTCACAGTGATCAGCACCAATCTCGGATTCTGGTGCAAACTGTCTTGACAATATATGGCCAGTTCAACACTGAACCTGCAGTAAAAGGTAAAGGTTTTCCCTTGACATGAATATCTAGTCATAACCAACTATAGAGGGCAGTGCTCATCTCTGTTAATAAGCCAAGGGAGCCAGCGTTGTCCAAAGAAGACTCTATGGTCATGTGGCCAGCATAACTACACAGAAAACTGTTACCTTCCCACTGAAGGGGTACCTATTTATCTACTTGCACTTTTACATGCTTTTGAACTGCTAGGTTGGCCGAAGCTGGGAATAGTGATAGGAGCTCACCCTGTCATGCTGCACTTGGGCCTCGGCCTGCCGATCTTGCAATCATCAGAGTCAGTGTCTTAAGCACTAAGCCACCATGTCCAGATGAACCTGCGGTGTTAAAAACTCACCTTTTGTTCTAGATATTCACATGAGTCAACAGTGCAATGCGGCAGCTAACAAGGCCAATGAAATTTTAGGCTGCATCAATAGAAGTATAGTGTCTAGATCAAGGGAAGTAATAGTGCCACTCTATTCTGCTCTGGTCAGACCCCACCTGGAATATTGTGTCCAGTTCTGGGCACCACAATTTAAAAAGGATGTTGAGAAACTGGAGCGTGTCCACTGTGCTGCCTGCCACTGCTGCCTCTAGCATGAGTCAATCCCTTTGTTTTGCCATTTTCCAAGGGGTGTTCCATGCCAGAGACTGGCTGGATGATCTCTGATTCCACTTTAACTGCCATGGCTGCATCCTGTGAGATCGAAGTGCCCAGATGTGTGATGGAGGCTGGGCACCTCTCATTTTCAGCCTCAGAGGGAGTGACTCATGCCAGCAGTGGGGGTGGCACAGCAGGATGCACATGTTAACAGCTATCAGACTTTGGGGCAACTTTGGGGCCAGAATACTCCAGGTTGCTCCCTGAGTATTCTGGCCCATGTAGATATGGCCCTACTATTCTATCTGGAAAAACCCTGGTGGCGCAGTGTTAAATGCCTGTACTGCAACCACTCACTCACCATAAGTTTGTGAGTTCAACACCAGCAAAAGGGCTAAGCTCAACTCAGGCTTGTATCCTTCCGAGGTCGCTAAAATGAGTACCCAGACTGTTGGAGGCAATTAACTTACACTTTGTAAACCACTTAGGGAGTGCTTTAGTGCTTTTCAAATATCTGGTTTCAGTCCAGAAATTCACCTGAAATTCTCAGCTCTCAGATGCAAATTAAGTAGTCACATAAGTAACCAGATATCCCCAGAAGATGTGATATATCAACTAATCTCAAAAGCTTGCATGGTAAATACAAAGGTAAAATAAGAAATTACTTGAAAGACACATGACAACTAACAATATAGTATAAAATTTCTAGCCTCCATTTCATTTAATAGTTGAGTTGCAAATATTTTTGCACTACATTTAACACATTCCCTCTTGACAGGTCCCCACTGCAAATAGGGGGTTATTTACATTGGCTGAGTTCCCTGAACCTGACCCCCCAACTACCGGTTATAGATGGCTGGTACCAGCCAACTCTGAGCTACTGTTACTGAACAAAAATCTATTTGTTAAAATAATGCAAGGCATTTAGTCAAGCCACTGTTCTCAGCGGATATCAAAGGAAACATTCATACAGAAATATAAAAGCAGGAAGCATAATTAAAAACAAATGCAGCTTTAGCATGAAAGGTCCACAGCCCAGAATCTTCTAGAAACTATACTTGTCAAAAGCAGTAGCAGTAATCTAATTCTAATTAATCATTTTTGTTGGTAATGACTTATATTAAAAACAGCCATTTTACACTTTTAAAAGTTGAGTTGCAACTATACAGAAATGTAATTTTGGATCTAGATATTCTGGATGGAACTCTGGATCTATAATTTTGGCAACCATGACAGGAAATTATCCTAACAAAGGAACGGCTTTCCTCCAGCCCCTGATCAAAGCCAGATTCTGGAAGCAAAACCCTCAGCAAAGTACAGCCCTCCAAATCTTGTTGGACTGGAAATCTGAGCACTCTTCACCATTAGCTATGCCAGTTAGAGATGTTGGGATGGGGAGGTGGGGCAGTGCAGTGCAGAAAAATCTGGAGGGCCACATTTTGCCCAGTCTTGCCTTGATGAACAGCAAAGGAAATTCAATTGGAGGGGAGGGGCTGATATGACCATGCAAAAGCAGGTGAAAAGACAGACTAAAAGAGAGATCCCAGCAGACTGACTACTCTCAAACCAGCAATTCATACTGTGCCCCCAAAACAGCTCTACCCTTCATAGTTTTCACTCCATTGTCGTAACTGAGGGAAGAGGGAGACGTTTAATGACTTTCAAAGGGTAGGTGAATTTCAACAATTTTCAGTCTTATATAAGGCCTTTCCACACTACAAAGTTGTACCATGTTGATTCCACTTTAGCTACCATGGTTACTAGCACCACCCCAAACTACAAACCAGAGAATCTCACAGGATGCAGCCATGGCAGTTAAAATGGAATCAAAGATCATCCAGCCAGTCTCTGGGATGGAACACCCCTTGGAAAATGGCAAAACAAAACAACACAAGATTGAACTAAAATTCTTAGGAACCTCATCATATTTAAAGGGTAACAAGAAAGACTCTTAATATTGTTTTTGTGGGTTTTTCAGGCTATGTGGCCATCATGTTCTAGAAGAGTTTCTTCCTGACATTTGGCCAGCTTCTGTGGCTGGCATCTTCAGAAAATGCTTGCCTGGAAAAAGTTGGTTATATATATATATATATATATATAATGTGGGAGCCTGGGAATGCAGGAGTGATTTGCATGTGTATTGTTCTGTTGCTGATGGCAGGCCTCAGGCTGGGAGCAACAGAACAATACACATGCAAATCACTCCTGCATTCCCAGACTCACACAGTATATATATACCCAACTTTTTCCAAGCAAGCATTCTCTGAAGATGCCAGCTACAGATGCTGGCGAAACGTCAGGAAGAAACTCTTCTAGAACATGGTGACACTGCCCGAAAAACCCACAAAAAACTATGGATGCCAACCATGAAAGCCTTTGACTTCACTCTTAATATCCCACTCAAAAAGCAATACAGTCTTTGGAGAATGTTTTCACCCCTCCCATCTGTGAATCTTGTTTGCTCCTCATGTAGGAGCTGGAGATGCTTTTCCTTTTTTCTGTTTATAGCATCCTTCTTTCAGGGCTCAGGGCCTGCACCCATGGGCTTCCTACCAGTTCTAGACATATAAGGCTGGCAGAAAGGAGAGTAAAAAACTATTGAGGGCATAAAATTTAACTATTTTTGTTCTGCTCCCTGTTTAGCTGTTACTGCCAGATGGCCTGCTTGTTCCATCTATGGCTCTTGGGAGAAGACTTCCTCATGGCCACCTGTAAACATCTTGACTGGATCTCACATCTAAAGGTGTTTTTCTCTCATGCTCAATATTCCTTTTAGGAATGATTGCTGGCTAGGACTGAATTTTGGACTGAGTGATGAATTTTCCAATTTACTGAGACTGGATCAGCTATAATTTCTTGTGGGGCCTCATGCAGAGTGCATTCTCCCACAATTTTTTCTGAATATGCACTGGCATACACACCTTCTGATTGATATACAAAATTCCAATTTTTCAGCTCAGGTTCAGTTAAAAATATGAGTCATTGTTCTGATATGAGCAAATGCTTTGACTATTAAGCTAAGATGCTTCTGTATTCTCTATCTCAATGGGTCCCAACCTCAAGGATATATAGCAGGACAAAAATGAGTACAGAATTTTTCCATAATGGCAGAATACTCAATGATGTGAAAGCCCACCTTCCCACTCGCTCTTCTGGCAATGTCTTTCCCCATCATAGCTGGAGTGGGGATGATGGTTCTGATTGGTGGAGTGAGGGGGAAAAGGAACAGAGGGAAACAAAATGAGAGTGAGGGAGGGTAATTCTCCATGGTGCTTGGTGCCAACTGGTCTGTGCCTGAGCTTGTCTTGCTTATTGAGGGTTAAGAAAGAGGCAATGAAGGATGAGAGGACAAAAGAGGCACCCAAAGTAAAGAGAGGGGGGTGATGAAGTGAAGGTGATGAACAAAAGTTGGGGGAGGGGGCAGAAAGAGGAGCCAAAGGCAAGCATTGTGTCTGACAGAGGGGTGGGGGGAGATTTACCTTTCTTCCTCTGAGGATTTTCAGAAAGAGCTGTTTTAGTTTATTTTACTATAAAGACGAATGTTGGTACTTACCCATGATAAGTTCATTTCCAGCAGAAACATTAGAAAACTAACCACAAACAAACAAACAAACAAACCACCATATGATTCAATTAAACCTAAGATAAAACCTAAAATAAACCAACGTTAAACATACAAACACATAGACATATATTTACATTAGATCACCAAGTTCTCATCGACTGCTTCAGGTTTTCAGTGGCTGACCTGCTACAGTCCATCCAAGATGGCATTAAAAAGGGACTTAGACCCAACACAGTCATAAGGCAGGTGTCTGCCATCACGTCGGTTCTGCTCCATAAGAGAGCGGCTAGAATGGCGGCCATCCTCACATTAAGAGGTTGTTGAGGGGAGTTTCCAACTGAGCCCAGCCCACCAGACATCGTTTTCCAACTTGATTTGCACATGGTCTTAAGGCTCTGACGGTTGGGTCATTCGAACCCCTTCGGGAGGCCTCCCTCAAACACCTCTCCCTCAAGGTCATCTTCCTCACGGCCATTACCTCCACCAGACGGGTGTCAGAGCTGGGGGCCCTGTCGGTTCGTAAAGACTTGTGTATTTTTAGGCCAGACTCACTGTGCCTTCGTCCAGACCATACCTTCATGCCTAAGGTCAACTCAGCCTTTCATGTGTCACAGGACATTCTCCTGCCTTTGCCTGTACCCACTCCAACTTGTCTATATCCTTCTTAAAATGAGGCACCCAAACTGAACACTGTACTGCAGACAAAGCGTCACTGGTGCAGAATATTGTGACACTATAACTTCCTTTACTGGGAAACTATGGTTCTATTAATACAGGTTAAAATAGTATTTGCTGTATCATCACTGCTGGCTCCTGTTCAACTTATGATCAACAACAATTCCAAGTTCTTTTTCACATGTATACTCTCAAACCAAGTATTCCACATTATGTAAGTGTGCTTTTGATTTTGGGGGCTTGAATGTAAATTTTTGCATTTATATCTGTTGAATTTCCCACTGAATTATTATTAATAATTAATTAATTAATTAATTTCCACCCAATTTTCTAGTTTATCAAAGTTCTTTTGAATTCTGCTCCTTTCTTTCACTTTGTTAGCTATCCCTCTGAGTGTTGCATCATCAGTTAACCTGATAAGGATTCCTTTGATCCCACCATGTAAGTCATTAATAAAATATTGGAGTGTGGCACTCCACTCAAGATCTCCTTTCAGTCTGAAGTGCAGCCACCAATGACAATACTTTTGAATGCAGTTTTCCAAGCAATTATGATTGGATCTGACAGTGTTCCCATCTATTCCACATTTAATCATTTTGCTTATCAAATTATTATAGACATGCTCAGCAAATGCCTTGCTGAAATCAAGATAAATGACATCCACAGCAATCCCAGCATTTACTAACCTAGTGACCTCTTTAAAAAAGGATATAATTAGCTTGCCAAGATTTATTCTTGACAAACCCTGGCTTCTACTAATCACTGAATTGTCTTCAAGATATTTGCAAACAGACTCCTGTACAATCATTTCTAATATTTTTCTTAGTAGTGAGTTCCCTAGATCTTCTTTTTCATCCTTTTTGAAGACAAAAACAATGTTTGCTTGTCTTCAGTTCTCTGGTACTTCATCTGTTTCTGAAGATATCTCAGAAATGATGGCCTGTGGTTCAGAGAGAAGAAACCAGAGCAGACAGGCATGAAAGAGCAGTCCAAGTCTGCTCCAGCCGCAGGTCGGGACCACAAACACATGGCCCGCTCTCAAAACAGGCAACAGCCACAGGAGTCAACCCATGCTGCCAGGAACCAGGTTACCCTGGCTCTTTTTTGTTCTGGTCCACAGGACCAGAGCATGGGTTCAGTATGGCTTCAGGTCGTGTTGCAGGCATGCATCGTTTGAATGCCATACCTCCAAAGCGGCCAGAAGCTGCTTCAATTGACCTGTCTGTTCTGGGCCAACATCAGCAAGTTCCTTCAATATTCTGCAATGCAATCTGGTCCTGCAGATTTAAATTTAGGGCCAGTACAGAGCAGAAAAAAGAGCCTGCTTCCCAGCAGCTTGAGGGCATAGCGTACACAAGGCCGGGTTAGGGGCATGGTGTGGGGTTGCCATGACCCCAACCCGGCGATGAAATGGGGCTGCAGCAAGCCACTCCTTTGGGGCCATCTGTTTCGCCCCTTACTTAGGTTAACTAAGGCCTCTAACAGACAGCCCAAAAGGGCCACTGTCGGGTCAATCCGGGGGTGGGGTGTGCACATGACACACACCCCAAGGTAGTGTGGAGGCCATGCCGAAGCTGCCTAATGCTGCCTAAACTGGCCACAAAAGGAGCCGTTTCTTACTGTTCCTTTTTGTGACCCATTTGGGACCATGGCAGCAGCCGCTCAGGACCACAAAGTCTGCTTGCCAATGTGCCATGGTGGTCCCACAGCGATTGGGGCCTGAGCGGCCAAAGGCCGCTCAGTTTGCCTCATCTGCTTCGCCCCTAGATTATTGGTAACTAATTCCTCATCAATCTTGCTTTGCAGTCCAGATTAAGGTCTCTGCTGATGCATGGAAACATACAGCTCTTTTTTTGATATTCAACTGACTGGTTGTTTTAAACTTAGATAGAACTGATCAGATAGAACTGATCAGTCAGCCATTGTTGCTTTAGATGTTGAGGAGAACTTTGATAAAATTCACTTACCATTTATTTTCACAGTACTGACTAATTGTGGGTTTCCTTAAAAAAACTGAAATGTGTAACTAGGGCCCGGTACAGACAGGCCTCGAAGGACACCCTCATCACGTGCGAGGAGCACCCCGCCCACACTCCCCTCGGCCCTTGCACGTGACGAGGGCATCCTTGCTACACGGCACTGAATAGATGGCACGAGTAGCGATGATGTCACTGCTGCGCGGCCTCCAGATGGAGCTGCACAGCAGCGATGTGATTGCACCACCGCCAGTTGTTAGTAGTGGGGCAAAAAGGAGCTGCTTTTTAGCGACCCTTTTTTTTGTGTAGCCGTGCCACACAATTTGGTTGCTGCAGTGCAACTATGCAGCAAAGAGAGGCGGCTCCTGGCCACCTCTTCCTGGTGCCCTGTACCATGCCTAAGAGCATGGGTTATGACCGATCATTTTGTTCTAATCCCTTTTTTACACTGAAATGGAGTACAAGGTAGGTGTGTTCTTTTGATTGTATTGGCAGTCACTACGTTAACAATAAGACAGCAGTTTGTGTATTGTTTTGCAGTGCCAAAAGTAAACCATTTGTTTTCTTATTGACCATATCCTTATTACTTATGGACAGCTTACCTGATCTGGTTGTTTTGTTTCACCTGTGCATATTAGTTAATTTTGGATTAAAAGTTCACTAAAACATGTTGACCTGCTCTTGCTTTCTCTGGTGTAGCAACCTATCCCAGCTCATTTTTACCTCTGGTATCAATTTTTCTGCTAAGGATGTAATGCTCAGGATCACATCTACTTTATTAACTGAGGTATACCTGTATTACAGTTCTGTCTCAGCAAAAAGTTAAACTGTTGACATAAGATATATCACAAACAGCTTTCTTTATACATGTGTCTCAGAATAAGTATTATTTCAAATGTAACAATTTGTTGTTAAATATCAGGGAAGTATATGGTATTCCCTTATGTTATTACAAAAATTCCAATACAATTATTTTCACAAGGGAATTTGAATGTTTGACTATAACATTTAAACCTGGCATGCTAAATCAGTTGACATTTAATGCAGCTCTATTTCCCCAGAAATGTCATATCACTTGTAGTCATCACTTTCAAATAAGTGAGCTTGCTATTACTTTTCAGGATCTCATATATTATAACAGACCATTGATCAATACTGAACCATCACAAATATTAAAAATTCTGGCTTCGATATACATACAGAACTCTGTGTCTTTCTTTGATAGGACATGTTTCAATGTATCTAGAAACATTTTTAGAGTTACTTTGTCCTGAAACAGACAGGCCAAAAAGTGTGGCTTCCGGCTTCCGTTTTTCAAAACAAAAGCAGCTTCCTTTCTCAGGTGAAAATGCAACCGAAGTAGCAATTGTTTTAAGAACACTATAATGGCTAGCCCACCAATTCCGGAGGTGCGGGGGGGGGGGCACAGCTAATGACTTTAAAATATTTCTATTTGATGTGTATGTGTCCTTGTTTCTTCATTTCTGTTCCAAGATACCTTACTGGTAATTTCTAATCCTCTATGACTCCAGAAATAAACAGCTTTCTGATCACCCACAGAAACTTGATGGACTGTGTCTGGGAGGAGAGTTCACCTAGTTCTGAAATATAATAAGGTGAAAGCCAATAAGGAATTTAGCAATCATCATGTAAGACGAGCTCTATTGAGAACATGGACAAAATATAAACCTAGATTATATAAATAAAATCCTTCATGGGTATCTTCCCATGAGGCTATAGGAGAGAAAATATTTTTAAAAAATAGAGCAGATACCATATTAGGAACTGACAATGGTTGGAGACAACACTGACACAAAAACAACAGAACTCAAACAACAAGGTTTGGTGGTTTATTGGTATTTAGATAGACAGCTCAAAAGGTATAAAATGGATATAAAATTGGAAAGTAATGAAATGTTAGAAACTGAATTTGACAGGCTAACAAGATCTGAAAACACGCATATGATTGCTGGGGTCCAAAATATACTTCTTCTGTTCTGGGGAAGAGTATGGAGGGCATGCATTTCTTTCTAGTAGATTTTCTTTATTAATGGAGTCATTTTGTTCTCCTGATGACTCCAGGGTGTGGTAATTAGGATTCCCATTCAGTGTTACTTTGAATATTTAAAGAACAGGTTTTCTTTAATAGCTACAGTGGGCCCTTGGTATCCACTGGGACTTGGTTGCAGAATCTCCCGTGGATACCAAAATCCATGAATGCTCAAATAACATTATGTACAATGCACAGTACAATGATTCACATACATTTTACCCTTGTGATGTCACAGCCCCTAGCTCAATGTGGTATATGAATGTGTGTGTGATCGTGAGAAAGTGTCACAGTGTGAATGTGTGAGAGAGAATTAGCATATGAGTTTGAGAATGTGTGTGAATCCATGTCTATGAAGGAGGGAGACCATGACTTGTGAGTGTGTTTGTAAGAACTAACTGGCTAAAAAGGTGTGAGGGAGAAAGCAAGCAAGGAAAAGTGTGCAGCTGAGCATGTATGTGTACATGCATGTGATGAAAGAGGCTTGTGTGTATCATAAACAAAGAGATAAAGGAATTCTGCATAGCATCTTTTGAGACTGAAAGAAATACCTCTCCAAGAAATGGGCCAACAGGTTTGAAAATTAGGGTGAATGAACTCCTGCGAGAGTGAACATGTGGAAGAAAAAGAACAGGAGAAACAGTGTGACTGAGAAGGAGAAAGATTCATGTACCTTTGAGAGTGCTTGGGGGAGGGAGATGGGAAACAGGGCCTCTTGGAAGCAGGGACGTAGCCAGGATTTTAGGAAGAGGTGTGTGTGTCCAGACTAAGTGCCACCATTATAATGGGGCTTGGGTGCAGCACTGCAGCAGCACACACCATTCATTTTTCTAATGGAAGGGGGGGGGGGTCCGGACCCCAAGGACCCCTCCCCCTTTGCTATGTCCCTGTTGGAAGCTATTTCCACCATCTCCATGCCTTCAACAGCAACCCAAAAGCCTCTTTGTTCATCCCTCCTTTCCTTTCCTTGCCCTGCCCACCCACTTTACCAGACAAGAGAAGGAGCTTGTCAAATACCTCTGCTTGGGAGTGGGAGTTGGCCAGGAGGGTGGAGATGGCAGAAAAGGGGAGTAATGATAGATGTTTATCACACTATGCTCCTAAAGAGGTACTATTCCAGTGTGACTCCTCTAGCTGCCTCCTGTTGCATGCTGGGATTGGCAGTTTTAAGGAGGGGTATTTAGAATTCTCAGGCAGAGAAGTTCAGCTCCTTAAAACTGCCAATCCCAGCATGCAACAGGAGGCTGCTAGAGGAGTCACAATGGAATAGTACCTCTTTAAGAGCATAGTGTGATAAACATCACACAGAGTCTGTTCCAGCAGCTTGCAGGAATCAGTTCACTTCCACATCCACCACTCCTCCTTGACCAGCTGGTCCAATGTGCTGTTTATCCCAAACAGAGCCACCAAGGCAGCTTCTCCTCTGCCTCCAAGGGGGTTCAGCCTCCTGCACTGCTTCAGGCCTAGGTGACAGAACAGTGGTGGCACCAAAACAAGAAGTGATATCAGCCTCCTCCACTGCTGGAGGCTTCCACAGACAGTGGCTTTCCTTCAGCCAACATGCACCTAGGGCACATTGGACTGAGTGGGTGCAATGGTTGTGGCTGCAGCAGCATCCCATTTTGAGAATTGGGGCAGTGACGGGTTGGTTGGGGAAAGAAAAAGCAATGGCTTTGGATGGGCCCCACCAGAGGGCTTTCCCACTCTGTTCTTCCTCCTTCTGCTCCCCCAAGCTCATCCTGCTCCAAGTGCCTCCCTTCCCATTATCTTTCCCTCATTTACAGGAAACGTTTGGGAAGAAGAGAAGGAGAAGGAGGGAAAAATCGGGGTCTCCAAGTCTTGCAGCCCCCTTGAGTAACTCTCACAACCCACTGGGGGTCCTACTCCAGTTTGAGAACCACTGGCTTAGTAAAGTGGTGTCCCTTATATAAAATGACAAAATCAAGGGTTGTTTTGTATGTGTATGTGTGTGTTTTAATGTTTTCAAGTTGCTGATGGTTGAATCTATGAATACAGAATCTGTGGATATAGAGGGCTGACTGCATAGAAATGCTGGTGTTTGGCTGATGATTTAGGTGTTAATTTTCATTCTTTTTGATTCAAGTTCCTGCTCCCACAGTGGTTTGGAGGCAGAAGCTTCTACTCAGCTGAAAAGTAGGCATTGTAAATCAACCCCGCCTCCCACTGGTACTTCTTTCAAAAGAAACCCCCCAAATGTGACCAGCATAGGAGATTTACAGCAAGAAAGTTCTTTCTCCTTCAACCTGAAGCCTATTTTGGGGGGAGGGGCATAATCATGAAATTTGAAGGGACTGCAAGGATCGTGTAGTTCCTGCCATGGAGGAATGTACTCATAAAAAATATTTCCAAGAAATTGCCATCCAACCTAGGGTTGCCATATCCCGCCCCCCGGCGGGACAGTCCCGGTTTGGGCGTTGCCGTCCCGGTCCCGGTCCGGTTTGGTGCCCAAACCGGGACGGCCCCGCCCACCGCGGCCCCCGCGGTGGCGCCAAGGCCTTGCTGAGGCCTGGGAAGGCTCTCCGCTCACAGCCAGCGCGAGAGCGCTCCCTCCCGCCGCCAGCGAGGGCCTTTAGGCGCCTCCGCGGTCGAGCTCCGGCCGCTGGGGGCCGCCAAGGCCTCCGCGAGGCCGGGAGAGGAGGAGGCCGCTTCCCACCGCGCCGCCATCGCCGCGATGAGGGGCGGCCCCCGCCTCCTTCCCGGCCTGGGAGCCGCCGAGGCTTCTCCTCAGGCCGGGAAGAGGAGGAGGCCGCTTCCCACCGCGGCGATTGCGCGCATTATGAACAGCCTCCCCTCTTCCGCGGCTGGAGGCCGGCCTAAGCCTCCCTCTCAGTGCCGGGAGGAGGGGGAGAAGCCTGGCACCGGCGGCAATCGCCCGGATGCCAAGCTTCCCCCCCCGCCCTTCCCTGCTTGAGAGCCAGCCTAGGCTCCCTCTCAGGCCGGGGAGGAGGGGGAGGAAGCCTGCAACCAGCGGCGATCGCCGCGATGCCAAGCTTCCCCACGCCCTTCCCGGCCTAGGGCCAGCCTAGGCTCCCTCTCAGGCCTGGAGGAAGGTGAGGAAGCAAGGCACACGCGGCAATCGCCGCGATCCAAGCTTCCCGGGCGCCCTTCCCGGCCTGAGAGCCAGCCTAGGCTCCACTCTCAGGCCGGGAGGAGGGGAGGAAAGCCTGGCACCGCGACGATCGCCGTTGATGCCAAGCTTCCACCGCGCCCTTCCCAGCCTGAGAGCCGGCCTAGGCTTCCTCCCAGGCCGGAGGAGAGGGAGGAAGCCTGGCCACCGCGGCAATCGCCGCGATGCAAAGCTCCCCCGCGCCCCTTCCCGCGCCTGAGAGCCAGCCTAGGCTCCCTCGTCAGGCCTGGAGGAGGGGGAGGAAGCCTGGCACCCGCGGCGATCAGCGCAGGCCAAGCTTCCCCCGCCTTCCCGGCCTGAGAGCTAGCCTAGGCTCCCTCTCAGGCCTGGAGGAGGGGGAGGAAGCCTGGCAACCGCGGCGATCGCGCGATGCCAAGCTTCCCCCCCCGCCCTTCCCGGCCTGAGAGCCAGCCTAGGCTCCCCTCTCAGGCCTGGAGGAGAGGGAGGAAAGCCTGGCACCGCGGCGATCGCCGCGATGCCAAGCTTTCCCCCCGCCCTTCCCGGCCTGAGAGCCAGTCTAGGCTCCCCTCAAGCCTGGAAGAGGGGGAGGAAGCCTGGCACGCGCGGCGATCGCGCGATGCCAAGCTTCCCCCCGCCCTTCCCGGCCTGAGAGCCCGGCCTAGGCTTCCTCCCCAGGCCGGGAAGGGGGGAGGAAGCCTGGCACCACGCGGCGATCGCCGCGATGCAAAGCTTCCCCCTTCCGCGGCCCTTCCCCGGCCTGACAGCCAGCCTAGGCTTCCTCTCAGGCCGGAGGAGGGGGAGGAAGCCTGGCACCACGGGATCGCCGCAAGGCCAAGCTTCCTCGCGCCCTTCCCGGCCTGAGAGCCGGCCTAGGCTTCCTCCCAGGCCGGGAAGGAGGGGAGGAAGCCTGGCACAACCACGCGGCGATTTGCCAGTGATGCCAAGCTTCCTCGCGCCCCTTCCCGGCCTGAACAGCCAGCCTAGCGTCCCTCTCAGGCCGGGAGGAGGGGAGGAAGCCTGGCACCCCGCGGCAATCGCCGCCGTGCAACAAGCTTCCCCCCCGCCCTTTCCCGGCTTGAGGAGCCAGCCTAGGCTCCCTCTCAGCCGGGAGGAGGGGGAGGAAGCCTGGGCACACGCGGCGATCGCCTGATGCCAAGCTTCCCCGCGCCCTTCCCGTCCTGAAAGCCAGCCTAGGCTCCCTCTCAGGCCTGGAGGAAGGGAGGAAGCAAGGCACCACGCGGCAATCGCCGCGATGCCAAGCTTCCCGGCGCCCTTCCCGGCCTGAGAGCCAGCCTAGGCTCCCTCTCAGGCCGGGAAGGAGGGGGAGGAAGCCTGGCAACCGCGGCGATCGCCGTGATGCCAAGCTTCCCCGCGCCCTTCCCAGCCTGGAGACCGGCCTAGGCTTCCTCCCAGGCCGGGAGGAGGAGGAGGAAGCCTGGCACCGACGGCAATGTGCCGGCGATGCAAAGCTTCCCGCGCCCTTCCCGGCTGAGAGCCGCCTAGGCGCCCTCTCAGGCCTGGAGGAGGGGGAGGAAGCCTGGCCACCGCGGCGATCGCGCGATGCCAAGCTTTCCCCCCGCCCTTCCCGGCCTGAGAGCTAGCCTAGGCTCCCTCTCAGGCCTGGAGGAGGGGGAGGAAGCCTGGCACCGCGGCGATCGGCGCGATGCCAAGCTTCCCCCCGCCCTTCCCGGCCTGAGAGCCAGCCTAGGCTCCCTCTCAGGCCTGGAGGAGAGGAGGAAGCCCTGGCAACCGCGGCGATCGCCGTGATGCCAAGCTTCCCCCGCCTTCCCGGCCTGAGAGCCGGCCTAGGCTCTCCTCCCAGGCCGGGAGGAGGGGGAGGAAGCCTGCACCCGCGGCGATCGCCGCGATGCCAAGGCTTCCCCGGCCCTTCCCGGCTTGACAGCCAGCCTAGCTTGTCCTCTCAGGCCGGGAGAGGGGGAGGAAGCCTGGCACCACGGCGATCGCCGCAATGCCCAAGCTTCCTCGCGCCCTTCCCGGCCATGAGAGCCGGCCTAGGCTTCCTCCCAGGCCGGGAGGAGGGGAGGAAGCCTGGCAAACCGCGGCGATTGCCGCGATGCCAAGCTTCCCGCGCCCTTCCCGTCTCCGGCCTGAGAGCCAGCCTGGCTCCCTCTCAGGCCGGGAGGAGGGGGAGGAAGCCTGGCAACCGCGGCGATCGCCGCAAATGCCAAGCTTCCTCGCACCCTTCCCGGGCCTGAGAGCCGGCCTAGGCTTCCTCCCAGGGCCGGGAGGAGGGGGAGGCTGCTTGGCACCGTGGCAAATGCCGGCGATTCCAAGCGGCCCCCGTTCCTCCTCCTGGTTGGGAGCCGCCTAGGCGTCCTCCGAAGCCGGAGGAGGAGGAGGAGGGCAGGGTTTGAAAATGTAGGACTTTTTTTAATTCCTAGCCAGGAAAAAATAAAAAAAGTCCTACATTTTCAACCTGGTCCTCCTTTGTCCCGGTTCGGAGGTCCTCCATTATGGCAACCCTAATCCAACCTCTACTTAAAGACAAGCTCTTACAGTAAAGAAGTTCTTCCTAATACTTAGGTAGAATCTCTTTTCCTGTAAACTGAAGCCTTTGCATCGTGTTATAGTCTCTGGAGCAGCAAAAAAACCAAGGTAGCTCCATTTTTTACATGATATTTAAAGATAACCATATATAGCTATTTAAAGATAACTATGGGGTGCTACAGACAGGCAGGAAGGAGTGGCCAGAGGCCACTCCCACCCAGAGCTCTGTGGAACTGCGGCAACCACATGCCATGGTCCTGATGCTGGCCTCTGCCGCAGTCCCAAATGGACCACAGCAAGGGGTGGAAAAGATCTGCTCCTTTTGGGGCTGGACTGCCTTAGGCTGTCCAGAAGCAATCCCGGCATAGCTTCCGCACAGGTTGGGGGTGCGTGTCATCTATTTACTATGTCCCCAAGCCATGTGGAAGCTGGCCTTTAAAGCCCATCTGTTTCGGGCCTATAGTGGCATGTCTTAGTTAACTCTTTTCCAAACTAATCATATCCAGTTCTTTGTAGCACTGGTTTTCTGACCTTTCAGCACCATGGTCATTCTCCTGTAGACATGTTCCAGGTTGTCGATATCTTTCATGGACTGGTAGCCAGAATGGGTATCTTATTCCAGGTAAGATCTGATGAAAGCAGAATGTAACAGTACTATGATTTCCCTCAGTCCCTAGACACTATACTCTTGTTGGTGCAGCCTAGAATTACATTGGCTTGTTTGGCTGTTCACTTTCATTGAGCTTACTAAGATTCTTACTTGCTAATTAGCTTACTTGCTGTTCACCGCTATGATCTTTGGAATAGCGGTATATAAATAAAACAAATTATTATATTATTATTATTATTATCCTGAGATACTTTTCACACATACTTTTATCAGGCCATATGTCACCATCCTATATTTGTGTATGTTTGGTTTTTTCCTCTCTATGAACAATTTTTTCTAATGCTTTCTTATTCTCCAAAAAGCAACTCACATTTAAAGGGGAAATAAGTCATTCCCCCCACTAGATTTTTGGTTCACCCACCAATGGCGTAACCATAATGATTTCAATAATGACACAGCATTAATATTCCTAGCTGCAAATACAGTTACATCTTGCTCTACATCTGCAAGCTATTGCAGAACTCTCTGGGCTCTACCTAAAGCTCTATGTAATGTATGTAGGTTCAGGTCCTGATTCTCAATTATAGCTTGAACCCACAAAATAGTAGCTCTTGCAAGCATGAAAAAGGCTAACACTGATGTCTTATGAGTTTTCTTTAAAGCTGCATTAGCCCACCACACATTTGCCTGAAGGTGACAATGGAATATCTAGCAATATGCATTTTCCAACATGTTCCTAAATAACGACACCAAGGGAGTCAAATACATCTTCACATTAGGGAGTTCTACAGCTTGGATGCCATCACCATGAAGATCTTGTGGTGTGGTGATCCCACCAACCGTGCTCATTAAGGACACTACAAAAGAGAAGTAACTTGATACCATTACAAATACTTTTAAATTACACCAGTATGTTACTGCTATACTCACAGTCATAAAGCCACAAAAATAGCAAAATTTAAGTACTAAGTTGTCTCATTAGTTTTCCCTAGTAAAATAATTCACCAGTACAAGATGCAAGTTCTGACTGTCATGTTGTAATATTCACAAAATATACAATATATACAATTTATTTATCTATTTTTACAACCCTGGTTGTATATAATAATAAATAAATAAAGCTTTTATTTGTATACCACCCTTCCTAAGATCAGGGCGGTTTACATCATAAAACAAAACAAATAACAATTTAAAACATCAACATTAACTACAGAATCAATATAAAAACAAGACAAAAGCCCCCGTTAGCCAATCCTCTTGCAGAGTACGAAGGAGGGGAGGCCTACTAGGACTGTGATTGGGGGAATGCGATCTTAAACAGAAAGGTTTTGACATCCTTTCTAAATTGGGCCAGGGAGGTGGCCGAGCGGAGCTCTGAGGGCAGCGTGTTCCAAAGGGCCGGGGCAGCGATGGAAAAAGACTTCCTCGTGGTAGAGGTAAGTCTAGCTCCTGGCACCCTAAGTAATTGCTGCCCAGATGTTCTGAGGGTGCGGGACGGAATGTATGGGGAGAGGCGGTCCTTCAGGTATCCTGGGCCCAAGCCATTTAGGGCTTTATAGGTCATCACCAACACCTTATATTGTGCCCGGAAGCGAATAGGCAGCCAATGCAGATCTTGGAGCACCGGTGTTATGTGGCTGGCCCTGGAAGTACCAGTGACCAGCCTGGCTGCCATATTCTGTACCATTTGTAGCTTCCGGGTTTGGTATAAGGGTTGCCCCATGTAGAGTGCATTGCAGAAGTCCAATCTCGAGGTTACCAGAGCATGTACAACAGTTTCAAGGTCCCTCTGGGCCAGGTATCTATAAAAGATAATTTTCACTGTCTGCATGTCTTTTCTGACCATTATCATTATTCACTTCATTTCATGATGATCAATGAAAATAATTTTGTTGTAGAGAGGAGGGAGGTGTTAAAAAGGAATCCACACCAGTGTCCAATATGCTAGATATGCCACTGTTATATAGCCTAGTGCTGCTGGCAATATATACAATATAATTATACATTTAAAACTGCCAATTCCTGTACTCTTGTGCTGAGTCCTTTGTTCAGGTGAAAAGTCAAAAAAACATACAACAAATAAAAGATGTAGTCAGATGTATAATTTTCTGCATATTTTTCTACAGGAACCTTGAAATCAACTACCCAGACATCTTAATCAACATGTATGGTTGTAGAGTGGTTTGTAGAGATAGTAGAGTGGTTTGAGTGTTGGACTATGACTCGACAAAGAAAGGTACAAATACCTTCTTGGCCATGGAAACCCACTTGGTGACCTTGTTGAACTCACATGCTCAGAGCCTCAGAGGAAGACAAAGGCAAACCTCCTCTTATCAAATCTTGCCAAGAAAACCCCATGATAGGTTGGCCTTAGGGTTGCAAATCACTTGAAAGCACACAGCATGTAAGAAATTGGATGATTGAGCACAATTTCAGGTTGAAATCGTCACAAAAAACACCTCATCTCTGAATTAAAAACTAGATTCAGAGGCACGTCTAGGTGTGCACTTTAGATAGTATAGAGCTCTGTTCTAATACCCTTTTAGCAGATAATTCATTGAAAGAGTTCTTTTCCTGGGACACTGCAAAATGAAACACAGAAACAACTTAATGAGTAACAGTCATATATTTGTGGGAACAAAGGCTGCTTCCAGATTTTGGAACTCCCTTTGTCATCTAGACATTTTTATGCCATCAGGCTTTTGAAAAATGATTGGATGGGCTTTTAATGCTGCGTGGTGCTGTTTTTACAGTTTACATTGCATCCTTTAATGATTTTTTAAAATGTTTTTAATGTTTTTAAAGTATCAATTGTTTAATTGTTATTCAATTTTTATATTTATACTTTGATATTTTGTATCATTTTAATCTGTATTGTTTTTAAATATGTTATTAGCTACTTTGCGTCTCATTATTGAAGGAAAGATGAGATAAAAATGAATTTTTAAAAAAGAAGGAAGGCAAGACAATCTGATTATTGGCTTGATCAGTAATAGAAGCAGAGTATTACAGAAGCTTCCTTGTTTTATTGTATTTGTTATATGCTTCCCCCCAAAAAACGAAGCAATAAATATTATTCTGATTGTGTACATATGAGAGAAAGCATTTACTCTCATAATACTCCTGTCAAGTACACTAGGTTGATGATAGCAATATTCATAGCTATACTGAGGTCCCATTCCCACTGGGGGTTTTGCTCCTGAAGGAACTGGGCAGATTCGAGGGGGCCCTCCCGAATCTCTCTGTAAGCCCACTACTAAATGAGGGGCATTTTAACCCGAATGCCTTCTTCAAAAATCGGGTTTAACATGAAGGCGCCTGTTGTCAATCAAGCAATCGTCATAGGTGACGTTTGTAGCACTCATTGGGGCATCGGAAGTGTGCTTCCTCTCTCCTTTTTTTTTAAAGAGCCAGGCACAAAATGCACCAAAATGCGCACATTTTGTCAAATTTAAAAACCTCTTTTGTGTGTATGTGTGTGTTGTGGGCATTTGGGTCAATGCAGGTTATGATCTGCCCTTGGCCCCATTTTCAACCCC
Organism: Sceloporus undulatus; assembly: GCF_019175285.1. NCBI lineage: Eukaryota > Metazoa > Chordata > Lepidosauria > Squamata > Phrynosomatidae > Sceloporus > Sceloporus undulatus. Next base: position 100,279,772 of record NC_056526.1, read on the forward strand.
AAAATGCAAGCTAATACATCCTGTATCCTTCACTCCATGCCACCCCAGAATGCCTCTTACACATGTAATAATAATAATAATAATAATAATAATAATAATAATAATAATTTCCTCACCTCATAAATGCCAGAAAAGGATGTGATTGCCACGCATTTTTTTTTTTTTTTTTTGGCTTTTAAAAGCAATTCAGGGCTACCTCTGAATTCCTTAGAGACAGTAGCAAAAGCATGTATCAGTTTGCCAATCTGCCAAATTGACAAGAGCAACTTTCTAACATTCGAATTGTAGCATTCATTCGCAAAGGAAAGTCTTGCCCTTTGCAACATTTCCCCTTTGCTGGAAGTGAGCAAATAAAAGGGAAAGGGAACAAGCTGCTAGCCACATTCTATCTATCTATATATCTGCCTCAAGAAAAACAACATGCGCATATTTTGTCAAAAATAATTTTAAAAAATAAAAAAGGGGGGCATGTGCCTGATGTGAGCTCCGTTCATGCCCAGCCTCTGACCTGAACTGACCCCTTTCCTCCTGTTTACATTCTCTTCAGAGGAGGTTTGCCATTGCCTTCCACTGAGACTGAGAGTGACCTGTCAGTTCCACTGACCCATGGAATCAACTGGGAATAAAAGGGAAATGCAGTGCAGGCATTCTCACTGTAGCATCCTCTAATAATAATAATAATCCAGGAGCAAGAGGAAATGAAAGTAGCATAAGCAGCACACAGACATGTCACGCAAAAAATCCTGCACATAAATTGTCAAAAATAAAAGAGGTTCCTTCTACAGACTGATTTCCCTACATCCCTCCTCCGGCTTGGCCCCGCAGCCCAATTTCCCTTGGCAATACTCCTCCTCCTCTTTCCTTCCGACCCTCCCCTCCCTCTGAGCTGCCCTGGCTCCTTCATCCTCCTCCTCCTGCTCTGTTATGGAAAGCCCTCCATGGCTCCCTTCTTCCCACGGCTCCTTCATCCTCCTCCTCTTCCATCATTTTCTCCACTCCCTCCTCCCCCGCCCTCCCTCTGTCAGCCCTTTGCAGCCCCCGTCAGTCACCCTGATTTCCCCTTTAGCCTCCTCTCACCCTTTGCCTCCAGATTCCCCTTTTTCCTTTGTCTCTTTCCTCCTCCTCCCCCTCCCCTCCAATGAGGAGAGGGGATGCTCTGACCTCTGCCTGCCCTCTGACCTGAATCCCTCCCTGAATTTGCCCCAATCATGATCGGGGGCAAGTTAATATTTTGTGGAACCTGGGTCTTTTCAGAAAAGATAGATTTTAGCCCGAATCGCAATACCCCGCACTAAGGGGCATTTCCTTGTGCAAGCCTGGACATGGATTGTGACAGAATCGGGCCCAATATGAACTTCACGTGGAAGAATCGATTTCAAAACTGGGTTAAAAGGTAATGTGAATGGGTCCTGAGATTTAAGCACAGTATCAGTCCCAGTCACACATTCAAGAATGGCACCCTCCTTTTTTGAGGAGCAGCTATTCCCCAAGTTCCTGGAATCTTCCTGAGACATAGGGCCAGACCCACTAAAGCACGGTGCCACCAATTCCCAAATTCCTCAGGCATTCCAAAAGGGCACCATGGTAGACATGCTGCTGAGATGTCCAAAAGCAATAGTAGGGACACATTCTTCCTGTCAATGCTCAGGCAAAGATCATCCATCAAGGCAACCACAGCAGTCTCAACGCTGTATCCTCTGAACTCCATTTGAAATGTGTCTAGGAAATGTCAATCATCTAAGACTGCCTGAAGTTGGAATGTAACTCAATCAAGAGAGGAAGCCCTCTCAATCACCTTGCCACTGGTCTATAGTTGTTAAAGTCCAGGGAGCCCACAAAGGGCTTTTTAAAGAGAATGCACAATTGCTTCTTGTAGATAAGATGGAAAACCTCCCTCCCTGAGAGATGTGTTAAATATTATGTAGTCACTGAAATCTAATTGTATCTCCTTCCTGAATGACCAGCCAATCCTGTCATTGGACGTTATCACATGGGGAAAATCAGGGGTTTAAACAGCAAAAAATAGTATGAAAATCACGCGAGTGCAATTAACATTTTCACACACATTGCGATTAAAGAGCCATTATCCCAGGAATAAACAGGCAATAACCAGGCAATAAACAGCAACAAATCATTCACTGGATGGGATAATGGCACTTTAATTGTGACATCAAGTGAACACATTAATTGTGACTGCACGATTTTCATGCAACATTTGCTTTTTAAACACCCAATTTTCCTCATGTGATAAAAGTCCTCTGAAGCGGCCGCTTCAATGACAGGACAATGATGGGATCTGTGTGACATCATTTGAAAGTCTTTCACATGATCGCAGTCAATCGTGATTTCCGGATGGGATAATGTCTGGATAAATGCGATGTCGCATGAAAATCTTCTTGTGGCAGTGTTATGAGAACAGGAAAAGGACAAGGATGTTTCATGCCTCCAGTCTAATAATCTCCAAAGTTCTCTTCTCCAGTTGCCAGCCTCTCTCCTTCCAGCTGTGAACTTCCTATAGCAATGGTCCCCAACTGTGCCCTTTATTAAGAGGTTTTGGACTTCAGTTCCCAGAAGCCTCAGCTGTGTTGCCCAATACGCTGGGATTCTGGGAACTGAAGTCCAAAACCTTTAAAGAACACAGTTTGGGTGACCACTGGGCTGCCCTTTGCACAGAAACTCAAACGTCGGCTGCATCCACACTGTAGAAATAACCCGATGTGCACCGCTTCAATCTTTTTTGGCTCAAGGCTGTGGAATTCTGGGAGTTGGAGTTTGTTGTGGGCCCCACACAAACTCCAACTCCCAGAATTCCACAGCCGAGCCAAAAAAAGATTTGAAGCGGTGCCACACCGGGTTATTTCTACAGTGTGGATGCAGCCACAGAGAGAGCCCTTTACAGGCCTGGCCACCGCTTTCCCCAGCGGCCACGTCTCAGGGCGGCCTTCCCGTCTCGCATCGCCACCGAAGAGGAGGAAGGGGCCCAGCGCTTCCCTGGGAGGACGGGGCCTTCCCTCCCCGCCGCCAAATGGAGGAAACGCAAGGGAGCCCGGCGGGGCTCAAGAAGGCCAGGGCTCCATCGCTGTGGAATTCGGGAATGGGAGCGTCGTTTGTGGCACCGTCCGTTCCTAGAGTTCTACAGCGTGGAGCCACGGCCGTTAAAGCGTTTCCGCTGCCAAGATGCCTGTGTGACATCTTCAGTCAGCAAAAGCCTCCCCTCCGCGCTTCCCCCAAGAAAGAAGACAGGCAGGCCCTCCTCCCGAGGCCTGTCCCCCCTGCGCCCGATGGGCCTTCCGCCCGGACCCCGCCGCCACCGCCTCCCTTTCACTCTGAGGAAGGATCTCTCTCTCTCTCTCTCTCAGGGCATCATCATCATCATCATCATCATCACTCATCATCATCATCATCATCATCTCTCCTCCTCCTCCTCCTCCTCCTCCACTTTCCAAAGCCAGAGATGCCAGACCTCTCCGTCAAAATGCCACAGAAGGGTCAGCAAGCTGGGCGGCACTCTGCACGCCCTCAGGGGCACCCTGCCCCCGGAGTTAGAGAGATGCCTTTGCCAAGGAAGCGCCGCCCGGCCATTTCTCCCCTCTGTCTCCTCTCTCCCAGCGGAGGAAAGCCCCACGACGCCGGACTCACCTCCTCCCCGGATCCGCTCTCGAGCCAAGCCGGGCCTCGTCGGCAGTACAACCGTCTCCTCTCTATGCGCCTCTCCTCCTCCTCCTCCTCAGGGCGGGGAGCCGAGAGCGAGGCGGGCCCGGGCCCAGGGCCGCCCACAACAAACGACACTTCCCAGAATTCCCTAGCATGGAGCCAGGCCAGTGTGAAAAACTCCTAGGAATATCTAGATCCTCCAGTGCAACTCTATGGTCAACTCTAAAAGTTGCACTGAAAGACCTAGAGAATATCTCCACTAGGCCTTTGTAGTTCCTCCAGTGCAGTCCTATGGTCAGTGTCTGTTGGACAGAGTTGCACTGGAAACCTAGAGATGTACTCTGAGGTAAAAACATGGTGTTTTTGTTATTTGCGGTTTTTCCATACTCACGGGGGTCTTGTACAACTAACCTAGCAAATATGGAAGGACAAGTAACTTCATTAATCCCTTAGTGCCCCAGAGCTGTCAAGAACAGAAAACCGGCCCAGGAGAGCAAGCATTGGGTATGGTTCTTCTTGTGTGCGCCTTCCAGTCTTTTCTGACTACAGCAACCTAAGGCAACTTTCTTGGCATGATTTTCTTCGGAGGGGGTTGCCATTGCCATCCCCTGAGGCTGAAGAGTGTAACTCCCAAGGCACCCAGTTCAACCGCTAGGATACACTCCACCCATTGATATAGGTAAACTACATCAACAAAATTTGCTGGTGACGCATGATTAGATGCAACATCATTTTATTTTATGATCCCGACACATATTTAAAAAGCATACACAACTAAGACTACAGTATAATATAGAAGATTAAAAATATGAAGATACAGATTTCAATTATTATTTGTGAGATTTCTTTTCTCACTTTCTCCCAAAATGAAATTCAAGGTGACTAGGCTAGAGAATTACAATAGAGAAATATCTCATGAGTCTCTTTTAGCAGAGCAGGCAAATTTTTGCCATTTATTCTGTTATTAACATGTTTGTATCAACTATATTTTGAGAGGAAAGAACTAACAAAATATCTCTGAGTATTCCTTGCCTAAGAAAACCCTATGAAATTTATGAGGTCACCATAATTCTAACAGGCATCTTGAGGCATATAGATCCACGTCAACCAAGAACGGTTCAAGGTGCTATTCCAGTGTCCTTCCAGAGCATTATTATTAGTATTATATTATCATTAATTTATTATGTATTAACCTTATTTATAAGCGCTGTAAGTTTACACAGCGCTGTACATCAATTTTTTTGTCAGACGGTTCCCTGCCCCAGGCTTACATCTAAAAGACTGTATTATTTCCTCATAATAGGGCAAAGCATCAACGGCAAATCACAAAACCATTTTAAAGCTTTACAATAAAAATTTGTATAGAACAATTGAAATCAACTAACTAAAAAACAATAAACATTATAAACAACAAAAGTTAGAAACTAAAACACACACCATTCACACCACCACAGTGTGCACATGGGCTGTGGATTTCTGGTGATCAAAACTACATGCAGGCACTGACAATGCAGTTTAAGTGGTGACAGCCATACATGAATATGCATAGTTAAAATACTATATATATACTCAACTATAAGTCGACTTCATGTATAAGACAAGGGAGTTTGGGGGCCAAAATTATGTATTTTGAATATGACCCATGGATAATTCAAGGCAAAATTTAGGGGCGTATAACAAAGATCTAAAGGATGAAACAAAAGGAAACAGTGCCAAAGAACTTTAAAAATTCCAGCAGGCAAACGGTTTGTGCTCATCCTAAAAGCTGGATAGAGAGTGAACAGAACTCAGTGCTTCTAGGACAGATTATACTCTTGCTTTTCATTACGGGATTGCCTCTTTTAAAATAAAAGTTGAACTATAGTACTTACACCGACCTGTGGATAAGCCGATTCAGGTTTTGGGGTCAATTTTTGACTAACATTTCTCTCTCTCCTCTCCTCATATATATTATATATATATATATATATATATGAGTATATACAGTATCTAAAAGGTAAAGCCCTTGTGGGTAGAGCCCTGGTGGCACAGTGGTTAAATGCTGTACTGAGCCACTCACTCAAACACATAAGGTTGCGAGTTCAATACTCCAAGCTCAAGCTGGACTTAGGCTTGCATCCTTCCCGGGGTAACTAAAATGAGTACCCAGCTTGATGGGGGCAATCAGTTTATAGTTGTAAACCTTAGACATTGTTAGTTCAGTATGAAGCGGTATATAAATGAAGCTGTTTGTAAAGGTTTTTCCTTGACATAAATCTAGCCATAACCGACTGTATGGGGCAGGCTCATCTCTTGTTACTAAGTTGACAAAGCCAGCATGTCTGAAGACAACTCTGTGGTCATGTGGCCAGGATGACTGAAGGGAACGCGGTTCCTTCCACAAAGTGGTACATTTATATCTAATTCTCTTTTTTATTATTATTATTTTTATTTGATTTTTTGAGATAATTATTTACATTCATTACCCTTGTTCTGTGTATTAACTATTGTTTTCCCAATAGGATACACTCATACAAGTACAGAATACAGAAATTGATTTCTGTTTTTCGCTATATCTAATCTACCTTTACATGCTTTTGAACTGCTAGATTGTTAGATCTTGGGACTAGTGGTGGAAGCTCACTCCCGTCTAGCGGCACTTGGATCTCGAACTGCCAACCTGCCAGTCTTGCAATCATCAGAGTCAGCGTCTTAACCACTAAGCCACCATGTCGCCAAGTATAAATATCTAGTGTCACCTAATCGGGGCTGAATTAGAAAGGGTATTTTCTACAATTCCTATGGACTTCTTGATGAAGGTAATTTTGTGAAAAATGTAAAGGTAAATATCAATAATCACACAGCAGTGTTTTACAGTGATGTAAGGCAGATAATACAGATCATCACCACCAGATATAGTCGAAGAAATAAGCATGTTACTTCCTGCTATAAACAAACAATAAGAAGGCAATATGCTGAGTTGAGATAGGTGAGGGTTTCATGGAACAGCACAACAAGGTTATACCACATCTCAATAAAAATAAACAGGCATGGCAAATAATAATAAAATAATAATAAAATAATATAATAATAATAGGATTTATTTAATCGCCCAATCACTGGGAACCGGGTGATTTTACAAAAAGAGGGGATAATAGACGGTTCCCGCCCTCAGGCTTACAATTAAAAGACACGACAACAAAAGGAGAAGGGAATGGTGGGGGGGAGGGGATCAGGTCCAGCAGTTCTTCTCTCCTCTGGGCCTGGACCAAGGCAGATGGACCGGAGGAGGGCTCTTCTTCTTCAGGCTAGCCCGATGGAGGCTGAGCCGCCTATTCTCTCCTCATAGGCCGAAAGATGACAGTTATGGAGGGAGGAGCCTCTATCTTCAGGCTAGCCCTGATGGAGCTGAGCCAGCCTATTCTCCACCACCGGCCGAAAGATGACAGTTATGGAGGGAGGAGCCTCTATTTCAGGCTAGCCGGATGGAGCTGACCAGCCTATTTCTCTCTCATAGGCCGAAGGATGACAGTTATGGAGGGAGGAGCCTCTTTCTCAGGCTAGCCCTGATGGAGCTGAGCCAGCCTATTCTCTCTTCATAGGCCGAAAGATGACAGTTATGGAGGGAGGAGCCTCTATCTCAGGCTAGCCCTGATGGAGTCCTGTGTCAGCCTATTCTCTCCCTCACAGGCTGAAAGATGACTTTATTACTTTATTACAAAGATTTGATAAGTAATAAACAGTAGGTCAGAAACACAGCAGAGCCACTAGGACAAAAAGGAAATGAAATGTATTGAGAAAGAACATGAAATTCACAGGCTCTTCAAGATGGAAGAGAATGCAAGGGCCATCTAGTCCAATCTCCTGCCATGCAGGAATACGCAACTCAACCTTTGTTTAAAGATCTCAAAAGGTGGAGAGTCCATCACCCTCAAAAACAGTCTATTTCCCTGCCACACAGCTTTTACAGTAAAAAAGCTTTTTCTAATGTTTATGTAGAATCCTTTTTTCTGGTAATGTAAATCCAATTGTTTGTGTTCTAATCTCTGCAGCAGCAGAAAACAAGGTGACCTCATCTTGTACATGATCGCCCTTCAGATATTTTTGAAAATGGCTATCAAGTTGGAAGAGACCACAAGGACCATCCAGCCAAACCTCCTGTATGCAAGAATACATGATCAAATATACTCCAGGCAGATGGCCATCCAGCCTCTGTTTAAAAACCTCCAAAGATTGAGTCTCCACCACTCTCTGAGGAAGTGTCTTCCACTGTTGAACAGCTCTTACTGTCAGGAAGTTCCTCCTAATGTTAAGGTGAAATCTCTCTTGTAGTTTGAATCCATTGCTCTGGGTCCTATGTTGCTTGATGATTGCTGCTGGTCATGTAGTAGTGAATACGATTCCTTCATTGCAGTTTTTGCTCTTTCTTCCTCCTCATCCTCATCCCTTTACTCCTTTTTTCCCATCTTTTCATCCTCCTTATATTCTCTAAAATACCATGTGTGTCTGTCTGTACATACTTCATACATAATATAGACTACTGTTAGTGCAACATTTTTTCACACTTTTAACAGAGAAAACAGTAAGTTCTACAAGCAATAATTATAACACTGGCAAGAACCATATTCCTGGTTATTACCTCATGGAGTAGCCCTCCTTCACCCCTAATCAACCATCAATATCAACTTTACAGAGATGTTTTTGTCACATAGCCACTGAGGGCATCAAATGTGAAGAAATAGCCTGCCTAAATAAGAAAATCCAGTGGGCTGAGCTGAGTCGCACTAGTGCATGTAGACAGAATAGGTCCCTTGAGGCTGGAATCTAGATAACTACTTCACATGGGACTGTGATGGTGGGTGATACACGTACTTGCCAAAATGTTCAGGATCAAAGGGCACTTCCTTCTGGAGATGACATCTCTTTGTGTGAGAAATTTGAATTGATTGCTGTGCTATTTCCATACACCTCTGGCCATTCTTCGTCCTCAAAAACTCCACTCAACCGCCTGAGAAACTGCCCCAGGACACATTTTGTCCTGTATGCCCATTTGGGTAGTCTCAATTCAATGCAACTGAATCCAGACAGCCACCCCTCCCCCTGTTTTTCCCATGATTCCTCTCCATACACAAGCCAAACCAGATCCTTGACTGCGTGCTGAGCCGGACTCATTCACTGCTGACCGGATCTTTATGCCTAAACCTGGTAAATATTGCATAACCAAAAGAACCTCTAAATTGCTTATCAGCAATTAGGTCTTAGAATCACAGGATTGAAGATTTGGAACAGACCATAAGAGCCATTCACTCCAGCCTCCTGCCATGCAAAATCAAAGTACCCTGACAGGTGGCCATCCAGACTACATCCAAACCTCCTTCCTTGGAGGTTTAAAAATGAGTGTATTCCACTATCAAACAGCTCTTACTGTCATGAGGTTCTTACTAATATTGAGCTGGAATCGCTTTTCCTCTAGTTTGAATTCATTGCTCTGAGTCCTGTTTTCTGGAGCAGCAGAAAACAAGCTTGCTCAAGCCTCAAATTGTCACCCCTTCAAATATTTAAATTGAGCTATTATATCGCTTCTTAGCCTTTGCTTCTTCAGGCTAAGCATGCCCAGCTCCCTAAGTCTTCGCTCATAAGGCATGGTTTCCAGACCTTCACCATTTTGGTCACATTTCCCTGGATATTCACCAGCTTGTCAACATCCTGTTTGAACTGTGGTGCCCAGAACGGAGACCGTATTCCAGGTGAGGCCTGACCAATGACACTATTACTTCCATTGATTTAGACACTATTGATGCAGCCTAGAAGCACATTGGCTTTTTTAGCTGCCACATCATACTGTTGACTCATGTTCAACTTGTGGTTTACTAGGATTGCTAGATCCCTTTCATGGGTAGTCTTGTTAAGCCAAGTAACCCCCATTCTATATCTCTGCATTTCATTTTTTTTTTTTTTGTCCTAAGTGTAGTACCTTACATTTCTCCCTGTTGAAATTCATTTCGTTAGTTTTGGCCCAGCTTTCTACTCTATTAAGGTCATTTCGTATTTTGATCCTGTCCTCTGGGGTATTAGCTACTCCTCCTAATTTGCCATTGCTGAGCACTCTTTTGGTTTGTCCGGTCAGCCAATTACAAATCCACCTATCTAAGCATACGCCGATGATTTGGTAGTAAACTTGGAAAATCTGACAAAAAATATAGGAATTTTGATGGAAATAATGAAGGAATTTGGAGATATAGAATCATAGAATCATAGAGTTGGAAGAGACCACTAGGGCCATCCAGTCCAACCCCCTGCCATGCAGGAAATCCAAATCAAAGCATCCCTGACAGATGGCCACCCAGCCTCTGTTTTAAGACCTCCAGGAAGGAGACTCTATCACCCTCCAAGGGAGTGCATTCCATTGTCGAACAGCCCTAACTGTCAGGAAGTTCCTCCTAATGTTCAGGTGGAATCTCTTTTCCTGTAGCTTGCATCCATTGTTCCAGGTCCTGTTCTCTGGAGCAGCAAAAAACAAGCTTGCTCCCTCTTCAATATGACATCCCTTCAAATATTTAAACAGGGCGATCATATCACCTCTTAACCTTCTTTTCTCCAGGCTAAACATCCCCAGCTCGTTCCTCATAGGGCATGGTTTCCAGACCTTTCACCATTTTTGTTGCCCTCCTTTGGACACGCTCCAGTTTCTCAATGTCCTTTCTCAATTGTGGCGCCCAGAACTGGACACAATATTCTAGGTGGGGTCTGACCAGAGCAGAATACAGTGGCACTATTACTTCTCTTGATCTAGACACTATACTTCTATTGATGCAGCCTAAAATAGCATTGGCCTTTTTAGCTGCCGCATCACACTGTTCACTCATGTTCAACTTGTGGTCTACTTGGACTCCTAGATCCCTTTCACACGTAGTTTCATTCAGCCAGGTGTCACCCATCCTATATCTGTGCATTTTATTTTTCCGCCCTAAGTGCAATACCTTACATTTCTCTGTGTTGAATTTCATTTTGTTAGCTTTGGCCCAGCTTTCTAGTCTATTCAGGTCATTTTGAATCTTGATCCTGTCCTCTGGGGTATTAGCTATTCCCCCTAATTTGGTATCATCTGCAAATTTGATAAGTATGCTCCCAATTCTGTCATCCAGGTCATTGATAAAGCTGTTGAATAGCACTGGGCCCAGGACAGAGCCCTGTGGGACCCCACTGGTCACTTTTCTCCAGGATGAAAAGGAGCCATTGTTGAGCACCCTTTGGGTTCGGCCGGTCAACCAATTACAGATCCATTTAACAGTTGCATTGTCTAGCCCACATTTTACAAGCTTGTTTGCAAGAATGTCATGGGGAACCTTGTCAAAGGCCTTAGTGAAATCAAGATATACTATATCCACAGCATTCCCTTCATCTACCAAGCTGGTAATTTTATCAAAGAAAGAGATCAAGTTTGTCTGGCATGACTTGTTTCTCTGAAACCCATGTTGACTTTTTGTGATTATGGCATTGCCTTCTAGATGTTCACAGACTCTCTGTTTAATGATCTGCTCCAGAATCTTTCCTAGTACTGATGTCAGACTAACTGGACGATAATTGTTGGGATCCTCTTTTTTCCCCTTTTTGAAGATGGGGACAACGTTTGCCCTCCGCCAGTCTGCTGGGATCTCTCCTGTTTTCCAGGAGTTTTCAAAGATTATTGCCAATGGCTCCGATATTACATTTGCCAGTTCTTTTAATACCCTTGGATGGAGTTCATCTGGTCCTGGAGACTTAAATTCATTTAGATTAATAAGATATTCCTCTAGTATCTCTTTACTTATTCTGAGCTGAAATTCCTCTATTCTGTCCTCTGCTCCATTATCCTCAGGTTGAGCACCCTTTGCCTTTTCTGAGAAGACTGAGGCAAAGAAGGTGTTAATTCTGCCTTTTCTCTGTCTTCTGTTAGCATTTTGCCATCTTCTCCACGCAGTGGCCCTACCGTTTCCTTCTTCTTCCTTTTGCTGCGGACATATCCAAAAAAGCCCTTTTTATTGTTCTTAACCTCTCTAGCAAGCCTGAGTTCATTCTGTGCTTTAGCTTTTCTGACTTTACCCCTATACATGCCTGCTATTTCTTTGAATTCCTTTTTTGTGATTTCCCCCTTTTTCCATTTCTTATACATGTTCCGTTTCAAACTTAGCTCAGTTGAAAGTTCCTTAGTCATCCATCCTGGTTTCTTGAGACACCTCTGATTTTTCTTTCTCACTGGAACTGTTTGAAATTGTGCCTTCAGTATCTCACTTTTGAGAAAGTCCCATCCGTCCTGAACTCCTTTATCATTTAGTATTTCTGACCATGGAATTGCCCTCAATACTTCTCTAAGTTTACTGAAATCCGCTCTCCTAAAGTCTAGGATGCGTGTCTGACTATGCCTGGCTTCTCCTTTCCACTGTATTTCAAACTCCAGGAGAACATGGTCACTTCCACCTAATGATCCCACCACTTGCACCCCATTAACCAAGTCATCCTTGTTGGTTAGGATCAGATCTAAAATAGCTGACCCCCTTGTTGCCTCTTCCACTTTTTGGACCATGAAATTGTCTTCCAGGCAAGTGAGGAATTTGCTAGGCCTTGAGGATTTTGCTGAGTTTGACTTCCAACAAATATCAGGATAGTTGAAGTCGCCCATCACTACTACATCTCTCTTTTCTGACTGTGTGGTCATCTGTTCTAGAAAGATATCATCCAATTCCTCAGTCTGACTTGGGGGTCTGTAGTAGACTCCCACCGTAACATCCTTGTTGTTTCCCTCCCCTTTAATTTTTACCCAGATGCTCTCCACCTGGCTTCCATGATTGATGTCCTGGATCTCTTCACTGGTGTAAATATCTCTGACATATAGTGCTATTCCTCCTCCTTTCTTGTTTGGCCTATTTTTCTTAAAAAGCTTATACCCCTCTATTTCCACATTCCAATCATGAGACTCATCCCACCAGGTTTCAGTGATGCCTATTATATCATATTTGCTTTGTTGTACTAGGAGTTCGAGTTCATCTTGCTTATTTTCTATGCTCTGTGCATTAGTGTAGAGACATCGCAGACCATGGTTCCCTTTTACTTGCTGCCTGTGCAAGTTTTTTTTGCCTCCCACTGTTGGGTCCTTGCACTTTTTTTCTTGTTTCCTCTATGTCAGTTTGACTATTTTCGCCATCCCTTTCGCCTTCCTTAATATTGTCTCCCTTCCCCATGGAACTCAGTTTAATAGGGTGTAAAATTAATAGATCAAAATTAGCTTTAATTACCAAAAATATAAATCTAAAGGAAGAAAATGAAATTCAGGAAATATCTGGGATTGAGATAAAGAAAAAGGTTAGGTATTTAGGTATCTTTATTACAAAGAAACCAATAGATTTGTTTGATAATAATTATAATAAGACCTGGAAAGAAATTCAAAACAATTTAATTAAATGGAATAATCTAAAACTTTCAATTTTAGGGAGAATATCAACAATTAAAATGTCAGTATTACCAAAAATGTTATACTTATTCCAGATGTTACCGATCATTGGTAGCAAAAAACCTTTTCTGATTTGGCACAAAGAAATCACAAAATTCATTTGGCAAGGGAAAAAACCCAGGGTTAGAGTAAAAATGCTCCAGGATGCAAGAAATAGAGGGGGACTAGGTGTACCAGATTTGAGTTTATACTTTGAAGCTTGTGGCCTTGAATGGATAACGGAATGGTTAAATTTAGAGAATAAAAAACTGCTAGAATTAGAGGGAGAAGGAATCAGTTTTGGCTTGCATGCCTACCTTGCATATGATAAAGATAAGGGAAAGGATAATCAGGTCTTTAATAATCACTGCATAAGGAGAAGTCTCCTAAAAATTGGAAAAAAAAATATAAGAACAGAATAATTGGGGGGGGGGAACCCTTGTGGTTATCGCCAGAGGAGGCGTTTTTTAAAAATATGATGGATAGAGAAAAGAAATGGTGTAGGACATCCTATTAAATTAGAACAATGGGAGAAAGTCTGGAATAAAGGATTACAATATACTTTGTCACAGAATCTAAAAGAAAATTGGTATAAACTTTTTTACAGATGGTATTTGTCACCAGATAAGATAGCAAAAATTTATAAAAACACTACAAATAATTGCTGGAAATGTAAGAACTTGCCAAGGACTTTCTTCCACTGTTGGTGGAAGTGCGGGGAAGCAGTAAAATTTTGGAAAATGATTAATAATATGATTAATAATATGTTAGATATTACAATGGATTTAAAACCTGAGGTTTTTAAATTAGGAATATTACATGAGTCAACAGTGCGATGCGGCAGCTAAAAAGGCCAATGCAATTTTAGGCTGCATCAATAAAAGTACAGTGGTACCCCGGGATACGAATGCGCCGCCTTACGAAATTTCCGGGTTACGAAAAAAATCCAATTAAAAAAACTGTTCCGGGTTACGAAGGTTTTTTCGGGTTACGAAAATTTTTTTGGTGCTTTTCGGCGCTATTTCACACGAAATCGCGGCTTTTCCCCATTAGCGCCTATGGGTTTTTCGGCTTGCGAAGTATTCCGGGTTACGAAAGCGGCGGCGGAACGAATTAATTTCGTAACCCGGGGTAGAACTGTATAGTGTCTAGATCAAGAGAAGTAATTGTGCCATTATATTCTGCACTGGTCAGGCCCCACCTGGAATATTGTGTCCAATTCTGGGCACCACAATTCAAAAAGGACATTGAGAAACTGGAGCGTGTCCAAAGAAGGGCGACTAAAATGGTGAAAGGTCTGGAAACCTTGCCCTATGAGGAGCGACTCAGAGAGCTGGGGATGTTTAGCCTGGAGAAGAGAAGATTAAGAGGTGATATGATAGCCCTGTTTAAATATGTGAAAGGATGTCATATTGAGGAGGGAGCAAGCTCGTTTTCTGCTGCTCCAGAGAACAGGACCCGGAACAATGGATGCAAGCTACAAGAAAAGAGATTCCACCTCAATATTAGGAGGAACTTCCTGACAGTAAGGGCTGTTCGACAGTGGAATGCACTCCCTCGGAGTGTAGTGGAGTCTTCTTCCTTGGAGGTCTTTAAACAGAGGCTGGATGGCCATCTGTCGGGGATGCTTTGATTTGGATTTCCTGCATGGCAGGGAGTTGGACTGGATGGCCCTTGCGGTCTCTTCCAACTCTATGATTCTATGATTCTATGAATTGGGAAAAAATATGGGAAAATTCTATTTCACCTGATCACAATAGCTAGAGAATTGGAGGCACTGCATTGCAGTGCTTCTGCTCCTTCCTCCCGGGCAGGTTCCAGAGGGTGATGCTTGGGGACAGTTGCTCTTCAAAAACAGAGCTTAATTGCAGTGTCCCTTAAGGCACCATCCTGTCCCTGATGCTATTCAACATCTATATGAAGCCGCTGGGAGAAATCATCTGTGGATATGGAACTGGGTGTTATCAGTATGCCGGTGACACCCAAATATATTTATCCATGTCCTGGTCATCAGCGACAACGACAGATGGCATCTCTCCCCTCAAACAGTATCTTCAGGCAGTAATGGATTGGATGAAGGAAAACTAGCTCAAGCTGAATCCAGATAAAACGGAAGTACTTACAGTAGGGGCCCCCAAACCAGGTATTGGGCTGCAACCTCCAGTCCTAGAGGGGCTCACGCTCTTGAAAAGATTATATCCCTCTATTACTACATTCCAGTCATGACAGTCATCCTACCAGGTTACAGTGAGACCTGTTATATCTTATTTGCTTTGCAAATAAGTTCAAGTTCATCTTGTTTATTTCCCATGCTCTGTGCATTAATGTAAATATATCTAAAACCATGGGTCCTCTGCTCTAGCTGCCTGTGTAAAGTTTTTTTCCCTGCCACTGTTGGGTCCTTGCACTATTTGCCTTGTTCCCTCCCTCTATAACAGTTTGACTATTATCTCCAGCCCTTGATGAACCCCTGCCTTCCAAAATACTGTCTCCCTCCTCCACATAACTCAGTTTAAAGCCCTACTGATAAATTTTTGAGACTATTGGCAACAATGTTTCTGCCAAGTGGTGTGAGTTGTCAAAAACATGGCCTCCTGAAACTGCAGGCCATGATCCAATAATCCAAATCATTCTTGGCTACTCCCTCTGTAGCACCAGTTCTTCCCCTCCACTAGTTTCCTCTCCCTTCCTGGCCCATGCCCTTCAACTGGGAGAAGAAATGAGATGACAATTTTTGCATCCAGCTCTTTCAGTTCCTACCCAGAGCCTTGTGTCATTCTGAAGGCAAGGATGCCCTCTCTCCCCCCTTCTATTTAATTTAGTCTTAGAAACATTATTAATCAAACTCAGATCTAATAAACAAATCCATGGAGTTAAAATCAGAAAGACTGAGCACAAAGTAAGCGTCTATGCGGATGATTTACTTTTGACACTTTCGAATCCATCTGAAGACATTGAACTTCTACTGGAGGAATTAGACAGATATGCCAAAGTCTCAGGTTTAGTAGTCAATAAAAACAAATCATCTATTATAACATTTAATCTAACGAAGGAAGAGATACAGGATTTAAAAGAAATTTCTAGTATGCAAGTTTAAAAAAAAAGTTAGGTATCTGGGTATTTATGTCTCTGCTAAAAATGTGGACCTATTTAAAAATAATTATGAGAGAGTTTGGACAGAAATCAAGAAAGAGTTTAATAAATGGTCATCACTGAATTTGTCATTAATGGGGAAAGTAGCTACCATGAAAATGAATGTTTGCCTAGGTTGATGTTTCTGTTCCAAAACATTCCGATAATTGAGACAGCACATCTCTTGAGACATCTTGTCAATCTCACAAACCACTGCTTTTGTATCCTTCAACAAGGAGTCCTCCCACCACCACCACACGCCTCCTCCAAGGCTTAGCAATGACTGTTCCTTGTGGTGGTACTCTCAGGCTCCCCTGCACTTTCCTTGAAGACAGTTGCTAGTGCTCTTCATCAACTTCCCTGATAAGGGAGAGCTTAAAAAAAATTCTGTAGCTGCAAGCTCCCAGAACAATCCCTGGTTTCGCTACTTCCTTGTGTCACATTTCTCCAACTGTCTACATCCTGTGAATATGAACTGACCTGTTCCCCAGAATCTTCTTCTGTGTGTTCCCCATCCAGGACTATCCGATCTGTTCTGTCCAGGAAAATGTATTGCTCCCTAATATGAGGTTTATATACCAGGGCTTCCAGCTGCTTGACCTTTGCTTCTAGCAGGCTAACAACTTGGTGCAGGTCAAGTTACTCACATCCATAAGCAAGAACACAAACATCCTACAACTGTTGCAGGTGACTGCAGCAACTCTCTGTCTGCCCATATTCAGAACTCTTAAAGTAGGCAACAGGACTCTGAGCTTCCCACTAAAAAACTGCCCCATTAAAAACCCACATAAAACACCCATTGGTGTGGCCTGTTCACCAAGGTTAGGGTTAGGTGGAAGTGCAGATGGAGCCCTAAGGGCTCCTCGGAGCACAGGTTGGGAACTATTGCCTTAAAGGGTCAACAGTTAAAAAGTAAAGTAGAAGCCTTGAATCACAGTTTTCTTTAGCTGTGAAACCTTGTGTTCCATGAGGCCCTCCGACAGCAGTTATAAAGAGCTAGGCTGCTAGGTCTGCCTCCAGTGACTCACAGAAGCCCCACCCCCTCAGGAACAGACACAATAGTATTGTACTGTAGTTACTGTTACACTGATAATTGTTGCTGTTCTCATAGAATCAGGCTTTACAGCAAGGGTGGGCAAAATGTGGCTCTTGGAACCTCTATTGTGGCCCTCAAGGTCCCCAGACCCCACAAAATTTGTTTTTAGATTTCTTTATTTATGTTTTAAATAATATTGATATTACTATTTAATTTCTTTTTAATTTTTATAAGTTAATTTTTTAGCTGGACCTTTTTAAAATTATTGTAAGCTGCTTTGACTTGCATGGCAGGGAGTTGGACTGGATGGCCCTTGCGGTCTCTTCCAACTCTATGATTCTATGATTCTATGATTCTATGACTACCATTTTGGGAGAAAGGAAGAATATAACTTCAATAAATAAAATAAAAAAAAATAAGATATTTGAAATAAAATTTCTAGGACCAAAGATAATAACCCTAACACCACCAAAGGTACCTGGTGGCAGAAAAGAAATAAAAGTGGTGTATTGACTAATTGGCATACTAGAGTCCCATTCAGGCTAATACAGTTCTAAAGGGCACTGAGTTCTATATTTTGTTATTATGATTGTGTGTAGTCATCTTATGAAATACTCCTTACTCAAGATTTAAATGTAATTTGTGTAAGAAGGTATACATCCAAAGAGTGTATACATTATACGTTTAATGTATACATTTTATATATTTTAATTCTGGTAAGTATTCAAAAACAGATACATTTTTCATGACATCAATAAACTATGGAGTATATGAGAAAACTACAAAAAGAAAATGGAGATAGAATGTTACTGTTAGAAAGCATCAATATGCAAGTGATAACACACAAAATGAATTATGTAAAAATATTTCTTTTTCAAAATAATCAGATTGATTATCAACTATAAAATAGAATAATTATTAGCATATTTGGTAAAAGGGGGGAGGGGGAATCGGAACAAGAAGCAGAGTCCTCCTAAATAGAATGGCCACTTACTTTTTCAGGCTTGTCCTGAAACATTAGGGCTGCATCTGCACTGTAGAAATAATTAGGTTTGGCACCACTTTAATAGTCATGGCTTAATGTTATGGAATTATGGGAAGTGTAGTTTGTTTTGACACCAGAGCAGACCCACAACAAACTACATTGTCAAACTGCATTATTTCTGCAGTGTAGATACAATCAAGGACATTAAAATTATTATAAAGTTTTAATTTTAACAGTGGATCTTTACATTTTGGGATGCCATTGACTTCTCAGAGAATCTGGTGAATGCAATAGACCTCTTCCCCAGGAAATAAAGTGTAACATGTACAGCGTGCCCGCACCATACGCGGGCATGCCATACGCAGCCATGAGCATACTTGCTCAAGCCACGGGGCGCACGCGGGGCGGAGCGTCCCATTCAATTGAATGGGCGCACGCGCCCGTTGCGCCCCGCGCACTCCTGCGCCGCCGCGCACGAGCCTCATTGTTTCCAATGGGGCTTGAGCATAGGCGGAATTCGCCTTACGTGGCGGGATCTGGAACGGATCCCCCGCGTAAGGCAAGGACGGACTGTACACACAAATTTTTCATAGATTTTATTTTACAGAAGTGAAAATTGATTTGCTGTGGAATTAAAAAAAAAAATCAGTGAATGTACTTTAAAAGCTGATTCACTATGAGAAGGGTGGAAATCAAAACAACAAGAAGAAAATCAAAGGAGATTATCAGATGTGAAAAAGGAGGAAGTCCTACCATGGCACCCAGTCAAGAGATACCTTTGAGTTTGGGCACTCAGTTTCAAACTCAGTCACTCAGTGAAAACCAGCAATGTGTTTTTTCATTCTCATTTCAGAACATAAAGGAGGATTATATGGGATATACTGAACCATCTTTTGCGTCACCTGGAGCTAAGTGGCAGAGCCCTCACTCCACGGCCAACTGTCTTCATTCAGCCTGGAGGGAGTGAGGGAGTCCAACATCATCGGGACCACCCTGAAGTGGCAGAGCCCTCCCTCCACAGCCAACTGTCATCATCCAACCTGGAGGGAGTGAGGGGGTGGGTAGGGGCTAATTTTGTATTGCAATTTTTACTGTACACCGCTATGATCATTGCGGAATAGCGGTCTATAAATAAAACTTATTAATATCCAGAATGGATTACTCAGTCAGCCTGCTCTTCTGTCAGTTCCACGTGAGATTGGGTTTAGAACCAGAAAGAGGTTTCAACAACCTGGAAGGAGTC